>NC_057829.1:42657500-42957500 GCF_910594005.1 Cervus elaphus | reverse complement strand
ATTTGGTGCAAACACGGTATAAAGGGTAATATCTTTATTACTCAAAAAGCTCACGCAAATGTTGAAGAACATTAAGACCCCAACAAAGGCATGGAGACAGAACAACTCACAAAAGAGAAATAAGACAGATGCAATTAACACAGTCCCAGCACCAGCTAAAAAATTAATGCTAACTCCCTATGGTTAGTCTCATATGGTGTAAATTGGTACTCCTTTTTGGAGAGCAATCTGGCAAAATGCTTCAAGATTCATGTTTATGATTCAGAAATCTCATTTCTGGAAATCTTTCAAAGGAAAGATCCAAAATAGGAAAAAAAACCTTATATTTTTGAGTTCACTGCATAAGCAAACTATCAATACAAGTTCAACATTAGTGAAATGAGTTAGTATATTATCTGATAAACTCATAGGCAGCCATCCAAGAGTCAGTTATGAAGACTTAGATAACATGAAAAGTAAAATGGGGAGAATTTAAGTGGTCTATACAACAAAATATACACATCATTCCAAAGTCCAGAGGAAATATACAAAAGTAATGTTTCTTTCCAGTCTTTGGAATGATGTGGAATTAAGAATAACTTTTTTTAAAAAAGAACTTTTCATTATAAAAAATTTCTAACATACATCAGAGAAGGGAAAAAATGCTGATAAACCCATGACCTAGATTTCACAATTAGTAACCTTTTGCAATATTTGCTTCATATAAGTTAAAAAATCTTCAATAAACAATAATTTTTAAAAATGCATAATCCACATGTCATTGTCACAACAAGCAACATAATTTCTTTTGTGTTTGTCTTTTTTAAAAAAATTGACAAAAAAAATTGACATAATTTTGACTTAAAGTTGGAGGAACAATAGAATTTGTATATACTCTTATTTGGGAAGATTCCCTGGAGAAGGAAGTGGCAACCCACTCCAGAATTCTTGCCTGGAAAATCCCATGGACAGAGGAGCCTGGTAGGCTACAGTCCATAGGGTTGCAAAGAGTCAGACATGACTGAGCGACTTAGCTCACACTCACATACTCTTATTCTAGAATTTCCAAATGTTAGTGATGTGCCTCATTTGTTCTATTCATCTTTTCCTCCCCATAGTCACACACACTGTTTTTTTTTTTTTTTTAACTATTTGTCTTAGTCTGTTCCAGCTACGGTAACTAAAATAACACACTGAGTGACTGAAACAACAATTACTTATCATAGTTCTGGATGCTGCGAGGTCTAAGAACAAGATACTGGCAATTCAGTCTCTGGTAAAAGCCTACTTCCTTGTTCATAGAGTGACATGTTCTTGCTGTGTCCTCACATGGTGGAAGGGGCAAGAAAACTTTCTGGGGTCTCTGATATAATAACACTGTCTCATTCAAGAAGGCTTCACTCTCATAATGTAATCACCTCTAAGGCCCCACCTCTAAATAACACTGCATTGGGAATGAGGTTTGAACGTATGAATTTGGTTGATTGACATTATTATGAACTCATTTTGTTGTTTAGTTGCTCAATCGTGTCCAACTCTTTGCCAACCCATGGGCTGCAGCACGACAGTCTTCCCTGTCCATCACCAACTCCTGGAGCTTGCTCAAACTCATGTCCATTGAATCAGTAATGCCATCCAACTATCTCATCCTCTGTCCTCCCCTTCTCCTCCTGCCTTCAATCTTTCCCAGCATCAGGGTCTTTTCCAATGAGTCAGTTCTTGGTATCAGGTGGCCAAAGTATTGGAACTTCAGCTTCAGTATCAGTCCTTCAAATGAATATTCAGGGTTGATTTCCTTTAGGATTGACTGGTTGGATCTCCTTGCAGTCCAAGGGACTCTCAAGAGTCTTCTCCAACACCACAGTTCAAAAACATCAGTTCTTCAGCACTCAGCTTTCTTTATAGTCCAACTCTCATATCCGTACATGACTCCTTAAAAAACCATAGCTTTGACTAGAAGGACCTTTGTCGGCAAAGTAAAGTCTCTGTTTTTAATAGACTGTCTAGCTTTGTCATAGCTTTTCTTCCAAGAAGCAAGCATCTTTTAATTTCATGGCTGCAGTCACCATCTGCAGTGATTTTGGAGCCCAAGAAAATAAAGTCTGTCACTGTTTCCATTGTCTGCCCATCTATTTGCCATGAAGTGATGGGACCAGATGCCATGATATTAGTTTTTTGAATGTTGAATTTTAAGCCAACTTTTTCACTCTCCTCTTTCACTTTCATCAAAGGCTTGTTAGTTCTTTGCTTTCTACCACAATGGTGGTGTCATCTGCTTATCTGAGATTGCTGATATTTCTCCCAGCAATCTTGATTCCAGCTTGTGCTTCATCCAGCCTGGCATTTTGCATGATGTACTCTGCGTATAAGTTAAATAAGCAGGATGACAATATACAGCCTTGACATATTCCTTTCTCAATTTGGAACCAGTCTGTTGTTGCATGTCTGGTTCTAGCTGTTGCTTTTTGACCTGCATACAGATTTCTCAGGGGGCAGGTTAGGTGGTCTGGTATTCCCATCTCTCGAAGAATTTTCCATAGTTTGTTGCGATCTACGTAATCAAAGGCTTTGGTGTAGTCAATAAAGCAGAAGTAGATGTTTTTTGGGAACTCCCTTGATTTTTCGATGATCCAATGGATGTTGGTAATTTGATCTGTGGTTCCTCTGCCTTTTCTAAATCCAGCTTGAATATCTGGAAGTTCATTGTTCACATACTGTTGAAGCCTGGCTTGGAGAATTTTGAGCATTACTTTGTTAGCGTATAAGATGAGTGCAATGCCATGGCATTGTTTTTTCTGGGGATTGGAATGAAAACTGACCTTTTCCAGTCCTGTGGCCACTGCTGAGTTTTTCAAATGTGTGCACCAGAAGCCAGGAGAAAGGAACAGTGTCCCCAAAACAGACTAAGCCAGAGTTGCCTGTGAGTGTCCAGGAGTCTCCAGCAGAGGTGTGGGTAGACAGTGGTCTGCTACAAGGTCAGGGGCACTGAATGCAAGAGTGCATGCACAAGTTCTTTTGAAAGGGGTTGCCATCCGCACCAACAGTGTAAGAGGGTTCCCTTTTCTCCACACCCTCTCCAGCATTTATTGCTTGTAGACTTTTGGATAGCAGCCATTCTGACTGGCGTGTAGTGAATGGTGGTACCTCATTGTGGTTTTGATTTGCATTTATCTGATAATGAGCGATGTTGAGCATCTGTTCATGTGTTTGTTAGCCATCTGTATGTCTTCTTTGGAGAAATGTCTGTTTAGATCTTTGGCCCATTTTTTGATTGGGTCATTTATTTTTCTGGAATTGAGCTGCAGGAGTTGCTTGTGTATTTTTGAGATTAATCCTTTGTTGCTTCGTCTGCTATTATTTTCTCCCATTCTGAAGGCTGTCTTTTCACCTTGCTTATGGTTTCCTTTGTTGTGCAAACGCTTTTAAGTTTAATTAGGTCCCATTTGTTTATTTTTGTTTTTATTCCCAGTATTCTTGGAGGTGGGTCATAGAAGATCTTGCTGTGATTTATGTCGGAGAGTGTTTTGCCTATGTTCTTCTCTAGGAGTTTTATAGTTTCTGGTCTTACACTTAGATCTTTAATCCATTTTGAGTTTATTTTGTGTATGGTGTTAGAAAGTGTTCTAGTTTCATTCTTTTACAAGTGATTGACCAGTTTTCCCAGCACCACTTGTTAAAGAGGTTGTCTTTTTTCCATTGTATATCCTTGCCTCCTTTGTCGAAGATAAGGTATCCATAGGTACGTGGATTTATCTCTGGGCTTTCTATTTTGTTCCATTGATCTATATTTCTGTCTTTGTGCCAGTACCAAACTAGTACAGCCACTATGGAGAACAGTGTGGAGACTCCTTAAAAAACTGGAAATAGAACTGCCATATGACCCAGCAATCCCACTCCTGGGCATACACACTGAGGAAACCAGATCTGAAAGAGACATGTGTACCTCAATGTTCATTGCAACACTGTTTATAACAGCTAGGACATGGAAGCAACCTAGATGCCCATCAGCAGACGAATGGATACGAAAGTTGTGGTACATATACACCATGGAATATTACTCAGCCATTAAAAAGAATTCATTTGAATCAGTTCTAATGAATTGGATGAAACTGGAGCCCATTATACAGAGTGAAGTAAGCCAGAAAGATAAACACCAATACGGTATCAGTTCAGTTCAGTTGCTCAGTTGTGTCCAATTCTTTGCGACCCCATGAATCATAGCACGCCAGGCCTCCCTGTCCATCACCAACTCCTGGAGTTTACTCAAACTCATGTCCATCGAGTCAGTGATGCCATCCAGCCATCTCATCTTCTGTTGTTCCCTTCTCCTCCTGCCCTCAATCTTTCCCAGCATCAAGGTCTTTTCAAATGAGTTAACTTTTCGCATGAGGTAGCCAAAGTATTGGAGTTTCAGCTTCAGCATCAGTCCTTCCAATGAATACCCAGGACTGATCTCCTTTAGGATGGACTGGTTGGATCTCCTTGCAGTCCAAGGGACTCTCAAGAGTCTTCTCCAACACCAAGGTTCAAAAGCATCAATTCTTCTCTGCTCAGCTTTCTTTATAATCCAACTCTCACATCCATACATGACCACTGGAAAAACCATAGCCTTGAGTAGATGGACCTTTGTTGGCAAAGTAATGTCTCTGCTTTTTAATATGCTATCTAGGTTGATCATAACTTTCCTTCCAAGGAGCAAGCGTCTTTCGATTTCATGGCTGCAATCACCATCTGCAGTGATTTTGGAGCCCCCCAAATAAAGTCTGCCACTGTTTCCACTGTTTCCCCATCTATTTGCCATGAGTGATGGGACTGGATGCCATGATCTTAGTTTTATGAATGTTGAGCTTTAAGCCAACTTTTTCACTCTCCTCTTTCACTTTCATCAAGAGGTTCTTTAGTTCTTTCCTTTCTGCCGTAAGGGTGGTGTCATCTGTATATCTGAGGTTATTGATATTTCTCCTGGCAATCTTGATTCCAGCTTGTGCTTCCTCCAGCCCAGTGTTTCTCTTGATGTACTCTGCATATAATTTAAATAGGCAGGGTGACAATATACAGCCTTGAAATATTCCTTTCCCTATTTGTAACCAGTCTGTTGTTCCATGTCCAATTCTAACTGTTGCTTCCTTACCTGCATACAGGTTTCTCAAGAGGCAGGTCAGGTGGTCTGGTATTCCCATCTCTTTCAGATTTTTCCACAGTTTATTGTGATCCACACAGTCAAAGGCTTTGGCGTAGTCAATAAAGCAGAAATAGATGTTTTTCTGGAACTCTCTTGCTTTTTCGATGATCCAGTGGATGTTGGTGATTTGCTCTCTGGTTCCTCTGCCTTTTTTATATCCAGCTTGAACATCTGGAAGTTCACAGTTCATGTATTGCTGAAACCTGGCTTTGAGAATTTCAAGCATCACTTTACTAGCATGTGAGATGAGTGCAATTGTGCGGTAGTTTGAGCATTCTTTGGCATTGCTGGTCTTTGGGATTGGAATGAATACTGACCTTTTCCAGTCCTGTGGTCACTGCTGAGTTTTCCAAATTTGCTGACATATTGAGTGTAGCATTTTCACAGCATCATCCTTTAGGATTTGAAATAGCTCAACTGGAATTCCATCGCCTCTACTAGCTTTGCTCATAGTGATGCTTCCTAAGGCCCATGTGACTTCACAATCCAGGATGTCTGGCTCTAGGTGAGTGATCACACCATCCTGATTACTGGGTCATGAAGATCTTACCTGTACAGTTCTTCTGTGTATTCTTTCCACATCTTCTTAATATCTTCTGCTTCTGTTATGTCCATACCATTTCTGTCCTTTATTGAGGCCATCTTTGTACGAAATGTTCCCTTGGTATCTCTAATTTTCTTGAAGAGATCTCATCTTTCCCATTCTATTGTTTTCCTCTATTTCTTTGCATTGATCACTGAGGAAGGCTTTGCTATCTCTCCTTGCTATTCTTTGGAACTCTGCATTCAAATGGGAATATCTTTCCTTTTCTCCTTTGCTTTTTGCGTCTCTTCATTTCACATCCACGGAAGCCTTCCTCAGATAGCCATTTTGCCTTTTTGCATTTCTTTTTCCTGGGGATGGTCTTGATCCCTGTCTCCTGTACAGTGTAATGAACCTCCGTTCATAATTCATCAGGAACTCTGTCTATCAGATCTAGTCCCTTAAATCTATTTCTCACTTCCACTGTATAATCATAAGGGATTTGATTTAAGTCATACCTGAATGGTCTAGTGGTTTTTCCCACTTTCTTCTATTTAAGTCTGAATTTGGCAATAAGGAGTTCATGATTTGAGCCACAGTCAGCTCCCAGTCTTGTTTTTGCTGACTGTGTAGAGCTTCTACATCTATGGCTGCAAAGAATATAGTCAATCTGATTTCGCTGTTGGCCATCTTGTGATGTCCATGTATAGAGTCTTCTCTTGTGTTGTTGGAAGAGGGTGTTTGCTATGACCAGTGCATTCTCTTGGCAAAACTCTATTAGCCTTTGCCCTGCTTCATTCTGTACTCCAAGGCCAAATTTGCCTGTTAACTCCAGGTGTTTCTTGATTTCCTACTTTTGCATTCCAGTCCTCTATAATGAAAAGGACATCGTTTTGGGGTGTTAGTTCTAAAAGGCATTGTAGGTCTTCATAGAACCATTCAACTTCAGCTTCTTCAGCATCACTGGTCAGGGCATAGACTTGGATTACTGTGATATTGAATGGCTTGCCTTGGAAAGGAACAGAGATCATTTTGTCATTTTTGAGATTGCATCCAAGTACTGTGTTTAGTACTCTTTTGTTGACTATGATGGCTACTCCATTTCTTCTAAGGGATTCCTGCCCACAGTAGTAGATATAATGGTCATTTGAGTTAAATTCACCCATTCCAGTCCATCTTAGTTTGCTGATTCCTAGAATGTCGATGTTTACTCTTGCCATCTCCTGTTTGACCACTTCCAATTTGCCTTGATTCATGGACCTAACATTCCAAGTTTCTATGCAATATTGCTCTTTGTAGCATCAGGCCTTGCTTCTATCACCAGTCACATCCACAACTGGGTATTTTTTTTTTTGCTCTGACTCCATCCCTTCATCCTTTCTGGAGTTATTTCTCTACTGATCTCCAGTAGCATATTGGGCACCTACCAACCTGGGGAGTTCAACTTTCAGTGTCCTATCTTTTTGCCTTTTCATACTGTTCATGGAGTTCTCAAGGCAAGAATACTGAAGTGGTTTGCCATTCCCTTCTCCAGTGGACCACATTCTCTCCACCATGACCCGTCCATCTTGGGTGGGCCCCACATGGCATGGCTTAGTTTCACTGAGTTAGACAAGACTGTGCTCCATGTGATCAGACTGGCTAGTTGTCTGTGATTGTGGTTTCAGTCTGTCTGCCCTCTGATGCCCTCTCTCAGCGCCTACTGTCTTACTTGGGTTTCTCTTACCTTGGACGTGGGGTATCTCTTCACGGCTGCTCCAGCAAAGCGCAGCCGCTGCTCCTGACCTTGGACGTGGGGTAGCTCCTCTTGGCCACTCCTGCGCCACACAGCCGCCACCACTCCTGAGGTAACCATCGTCTTAGTTACCAACAACAATTTAACACCATTTGTTACCCTGTCTGTGTCCAATTATCCCTGATTTT
This sequence comes from Cervus elaphus, assembly GCF_910594005.1. Lineage (NCBI taxonomy): Eukaryota > Metazoa > Chordata > Mammalia > Artiodactyla > Cervidae > Cervus > Cervus elaphus. The sequence goes on along the minus strand of NC_057829.1, from coordinate 42,949,893 downwards.
CTGTAAAGTTGCTTGTAGTTAATTTGTTCAAATCAGGGTCCAAACAAACTTTACACTTCTTATTTGGTGGTAAGTCTCTTGAAGGGGTGCTATAATAGCACCCCTTTTTCATGCCATTTACCTTTGTAAGAACTGAACATCTATCCTATGAATCCTTCACATTTTGGGTTTGACTGATTTTATCTTGCAAGTGTCATTGAACATGTCAGATCTCTTTTAACAGGCAATTAGACCCAGTTACTTGGTTATGTTCAGGTTCAGTTTTGTTTTGAAAGGGAATTTTGTTAGATGGTGTTCTGTTCTTCCTATTGTATTGTATCATAAGGAGCATGGTATCTGGTGAAACCACTCTGAAAGATTACTGATCAGTGTCCACTCACTGATAGGTGATGTAAGTCTCTCTTATTACAAAATCCCTGTCAATCTTTTCCCAGTGGACCTTCAGCCACTGATGAATATCATCTAGATTCGTTGTCTTGAGGTGGCAAAACTATAGTTTTCTAATTCCCTGGCCTTTTATCTGCTCCTACACTTTATTTAATGCTGTAATGTACTTGTAATTAAAAATATAAATACATAAGAATGCAAGTTTATATCAGTATCAGTAGTAAGCTGAGGCCAAATGGCATTATCCATACGGAAGATTTTTAATCTAGTTTCCCAGATAGTCTCGTTACCATGCCTCTTGAGAGTGCACTAAAGTTTCCAGAGGCTGAGGGCTTATTTTGGGAAACTGTGTGACCAGTTAAATCCCTTCATAGAAAAGGAATTAAAATGCACACACCCTGTCACTCAACAATTCTATGTTGACATTAACACCAATGAAATGGCCATCTTTCCCAAGGCAATGGCTTCTGCAGCTTTATGACAGCAGTGTTTTGGTGGGCCAGTTTGAAGATAGAAACCAGGAGAGATGTACCAGGAATTTCGTTACAGCAATGTGTGCAATAATAACGAGGTGCAAAAACTCAATGTGAATGGAGGAAGGGATAAGTAAAAGGTAACAGAACAGAACATGCAAACAGAACAAGGTACAGCTGGTGAAAGGCATTTGAGCTTTCTGAATCAATAGGGATAAATCTCAAAAACTTACTGTTGAGTGAAAAAATGAGGTACATAAAAATTCATTTTTATGTCAGTTATGAAAATAAAAATATACCAAATAATATTTATTTTTTATGGATAGATATGTATCTATGTATATATGACTGTAAGACATGAGTTAAAGGCAAAATCAAATATAATACAGGTAACCACTGGGTTGAGGAGAGGGCAAAGGACCTTACATTTAGCTGACATGTTCTAACACTGTTTTTTAAAAAAGAATATAATACTTGTGGGTTGCTTTTTAAAAGAGCATAAGCACAGAAAAAGATGGAGATGAAATATCCCAAAGTAGGCACACTGTTTCAATGTCTCACATATGGGTCATTGCTCTTTGTTTTTCCCATTGTTTTTTGGTACTTTTTAATTTCCAGAGATTATAAAAGGGCAGAACCTTGCTCTGCAGCAGAAATAGCTCATCTAAAAAGGTCTCTGGAGGGACAACTCTCACTGTGATGTGATGGGTCTGTCTGGATTGGCAGATCTCACTGGAGTGGGCGCCAGGCCTGGGACTGTGGTGTCTCCCAAGACCCGGTGGGCTCTTGCAGTCTGGGACCATCGGAAAGCCATGTCTCCTAATAAAAACCTGTCTGCCCTTTTCTCAGAGGCAAAACCCTGGATCCTCTGGCTTCTTTTCCTCTTCTCCCTCCCTCCCCACAGGCCAACAGTCCCCAAGGGCTGAAGTCCCACTTTTCTCACAGCTTCCCCCTGCTCCCAGCACTGCCCCCCTCTCGCTAATCCCTCTTGTGTAGATTCCAGACTGGCCTTCCTAAATCCCACGGCAGATGTCTGTCTCCCAGGTGTAAAGATTCTTGGTAGCCCCTTATAGAGGCTGGGACAGAATCTCAATAGCTTTGCCTAACATTTGTGATCCTCTCTTCAATCTGACTCCAGCCTTCATTTTTCCTCATCCCCTTCTCCTTCCCTTCCTCCATTGACTCCTTTGCTCCAGTCTGTGAACAAGAATCTCTCACTAGAGCCAGATAGTCCACATGGTGTTTCTTAAGCCTGTGGCTCACCATCCCCTGACTGGCCCGGAATGCCCTTCCCTCCTGCCTGGCTCTCATTGGCTCCTCTGTGATCCACTCTCAGTAATCAGTCTCCCCTCTGAGCGCTCTCATCATGTATTATCCATGCCCTCATGCATTCCTCTCATACCTATTATAAAATAATAATAAAGTAATAGCTACTGCTTATTGAGTACCTCCATGTCAGGTGCAGACAGAGTTATTAACCAAAGCCATTAGTTTGATGGAGGGCCAGAGAGATGAGAGACCAGGAAAGGGTTGGCAGGGTCCCAGGCATCCAGACTGTGGCTGGAGATGGACGTTCTCAGCCTCAAGAATTCCCTGCGCATAAGACAGTCAAACACAAGATGGTCTACTTGAAATCATTTGGGGGAGTTGAGATGGGCAATATGCGAAGAGGCCATTTTCTCTGATGTCTAGAAGGGGCCAGGTTTGGGATACACCCAGGTGTTGTAACTGGCTGTTGTAACTGCCCCCTTGACAACCACTTCCATGCTGACCCACAGAGGGTCTAGGACTCTAGCAACAGGGGAAGGAACAGAGGCCATCACCCCGACTCTCCTCACTTGGCCCCACTCTCCCGCCTACAAGGCAGGCTCTGAAAAGCAAAGAGCCCTGGAGTCCAGCTGCCTGGCTCTGGCCCCTCCCGCCCCAGCTAAGGGTCTGCGCCCCCCTGCAGCTTCTGGTCCAATAGGCACACTGCTCCTTCACCCAGTACTTGAAGTTGGGGTGGGTGAGCTCCTCGTCTATCCAGGCTGCAAGGTTCTCTTTCTACAGTCCATAGCCCATCTTCTGCCTCCTGCATCTAGTTGTCTCCAGTCCTTTGCTCAAAGTGGTCACCATGCTCCCTGTCTCAGGGCCCCAGATTCTCATCAACCTGAAGGGATAGGATGGAGGCACAGGCCCTGGGCTGGTGGCCTGAATAAGCTTTTATTTAGGGCCTTGCCTATTTGTCCAGGTGGCCTATATGTCCTTCAAGATAGGGCTCTGGGTCCTTAACACCAAATATCCTTAGAGAAAAAAGCAACACCCTGATTTCCAGATAGAGCCAGGGGAATTTTCCCTGTATAGACCAGGGACCTAAGCCAGAGACATTCAAGGAGGCTGCAGAAGTCTGTCTTGGAGGCAGAGGACACTTGAAAGCAGCCTTCTGGCCTCATTGTGGATGTGGCCCCTTTCAAATGCCCAGCCTCCTGCCAGCCACCGGGGGCATCTGCCACTTACCCGGAAGCTTTGGGAAAGGCAGTGCATTTGCGGGGGCATTCGGAATGCCATCAGCTTCCGGAATGGATGACGTAGAATTTGCACATGGCCATTTTATTTTTACTCCACGTTTCTGGAGAAAGCCTAATGGCTTCAAGTGCTCCTCTCTGCTCGTGAAATTTAAAAGGGGGAACAAGAGCACACATAATTATAATCCCACAGCAGAGCAATTGGCTTGCCTCTGACTATTAGGTCCCATTAAAGATGTAATATCTCTGGTGTCTCAGGAGAAATTCCTACTTATTTATGCCTAGTATTAGGGCAAATATTAGTTAGCATCAAAACAGGATGCAGTTAAGTCTAATCTGATGTCACCAGCAGAGCTTGCCTTATAAACAAAATAAGTGGCATTTACTTTCAAGCTGAACTAATAATTTTTTCAAGTGATTCCATTTGGTGTTCATCAGAAACGTTCACCAAAGGAAGGTGTGTTCTAGGCAAATGTGCAGGGTGTGCTTTTTAATCACACTTCATTTAAATGTACAAATGAAGGCTGCAGGGCTGGCTCCCCTCTCCTCCTCCCTAGGTTTTCCTGTGGGACAGTAATTAGGAAATATGACCCAATATAGGAAATGAGCATTGCTGCTTTTATGGGGATTTTAAACCAAATGGCTCTGCTCCGTTGACTGAAGGAAGGAGTTGCTCCCAAGAAGCCCAGAGGGCTGCTCTAGGCTACCTGTTATTCAGACGTTTTGGAAAATGGCTCCTTGTTCCTCTGGGAAGGACTTTCTTGAGAGAAAGAGGGGAATACCCGGGAGAGGGCCTGGGGGCAGGACCCTGGTGAGGAGCGGGCCCAGCACTCAGCCTTGTTGCACGTGACCAGGCAGGCTCTTCAGGTGGTGGTCTGGGGGCAACTCCCCTCTTCTGCACTGTGGTCTTCCTGGCAGCCAATGGCTGGGTGCTATGCTTTATTTCAGTCTTTAGCAGCTGGGCATTCAGCACATTTTCCAGAAGCAGAATGTCCCTAGCCCAGAACTTCCTCAGGTTGCAAATGTCACTCCCAGCCAAGACTCCCTGTGCCTTGTTAAATGTGCCCCTTAGTCTGACATCCACACAGCTCTCAGAGGGCTATACCTAGGCCCTCTGGGTGATAGACGGGGCCATCCGTCCCTATGTCCTTCTGGGAGAGGCAGCTGCTTTGGGGTCTCACCTATGGGCATTTCCTCTGCAGCGGAGAGAGGGCCCCACCCCCTACACTGGCAGGATGCCCCCTACACTGGCAGGCACTGGGGGATCACGCGCAGGACTGTGTCTCCAAGTGGATGTGAGCTGAACACTCATCTCCAACAGGACCCTGGTTCCACATCTGCGTCTCTGCACAGCACCAGCCAGGCTTGGCCCAGGCCGTGAGAAAATCTACAAGAGCTTCAGATTCACTTCCCCTCCCAGGTTCCACCCTCTCTTCACGTAGCTCCATCTCATTACACCAACAAGGGGCACTCTCCATGGATCAGGCCTGGTGAGGTCCACTGGCAGATTCGCAGAAGAATGAAGCCCAGATTCTACCTACACAGAACCTGCACTTCTAGTTTAGAGAAATGGTAACAGATAATTAACTGAAGACACCCAGGCTGAGATGAGTACCATGTGGTAGGTGGAAAGTGGTATAGAGAGGCAATCGTGTCCATTTGGGAGGATGAAGGAAACCTTCAGGAAGGAGGCAGTGTTTGCGGTCTGAAAGGTCAGATACAATTCCCCTTCGAGGAGCTGGTTTCCAGGGATGATATTCCAAGCAGAAGGAGCTGCGGGAGGAAAGACGCAGAGCTGGGACGTGAGGGGCACTTAGACAATGCCAGGTTGGTGGCTAAATTAGTTACGTTTCTTTTATTGAAGCAACAGAAACCACTGACTGGTTGTGGAGGCTAGTGGCACAGATTAGCATGCCAGCCATCATGGGAGAAGGGTTGGGGTACCGCAACACAGGTGTCTGGGTGGGACAGAGGTCTGGGGTGGCGGTCAAGGCCTCCAGGGCACTGCCTTGAGCTGTCAAGGGTTGGCTTGACACCAGCATGTTCAGTCGCTACCCTGCCAGCACCCACCAATGGCTCCTTATCGTGCCCAGGGCAAGTCCAAATGCCTTTGCTTAGCATGTCCTGAAAGTCTCTCCCTGAGCTGCCTTTTCCCCTTCCACCTGCTATTACCTTTTAGAAATCATTTTCTCTGACTCCGGCAGACTCTTCTTGGGGGCTGAGGTAGGCAGGCCAACTAAGCTCCCCACAAATCCCCACTCTCCAGGAGCAGAGAGCTGACACCCCAGCACAACCTTGCTTCCCTGACCAATTGTGCCTAATCACATTTGTTCTAGGAACTTGGAGAAAGGCAGAGGCTGGGTTCCACAGGGAGGGCCAGTGAGGTCTGGCTGAAGTCACAGATGCTACTACTGTGTATTTTCCTGCTTCTTGCTTCTTGGTTGTTCGCATCTTTCTCAGATTCCCTGAGATATGTGTACACATATAGATACAAATTCTCTCTGTATTACTTGAAAATGAGTACTTACATGCTAATCACTTCACCCTAAACACTCAGCAAGGCAGCTTCTAAGAATGAGCCTAGGACAGTCTCAGGGAGTGGAGGAGGACTGGGGTCCATGTAAAGGGTTGGACTCAGGAGCTGTCTCATGGTTGCCAATCCCTGAGCCCCTGCTCACTTGCCTGTGAAGTGGGCTCCATATGTGTCCCCTGACATGCAGAGTGTCACGGGACTCTGCAGTTAATCTCACTGACCCGTAGGAGCCGGCCACACTGGAGCCACTGGCTGCCAGATCCAAGCCTCACCAGCTTTCCTCTGCAGCCCAGAGGTGGGAGGCAGAATGTTGCTGAGAGGGCAAGGTCCAGTCCTGGCAAAGAAAGGGGGTGGCCTTGTTAGGTTAAGAAATATGCCCAGAAACAAATCTTGTAAGCAGTTCCGCCTACGGGCACACATGTTTGGAAACATTTTGCCTGCCACGTGGGTTGGTAGAAATAGAATGTCATGAAACAGCAGAAATTGGTGGATCTTCACGAACGCATCACAGTCAGCAGGAAGAACGAACGTGTCTTGGTCAGCAAGATGGCAGGAGATACAGGGCTGATAAAGAGGAAGGGTCGCTGCAGAGCTGATATTCTCTCAGCCTCCAGTGGGAGGCCCAGATGGAGACGGTGAGGAGCTATGTGGATGGCAGCGATGGGCCTCCTTGGGGAGGGTCTGGGCTGTGCACTGAGGTGACACTGAGCCGGCCCTCAGGAGCAGAGGGTCCTGGCTGTGCCTGGCCACGATGTGTGTGTCAGTCAGCGGTGTGGGCACAGACTGCTTGACCTGCCCTCAGAGTGCTGGGCGGGGCTGCACTCTCTTTTCCTGTGGCTTCTCTGAGCTGGTGCCACGCCGGTGACAAGGGCAGCCTGCAGCCTTGACTGCTCCTCTCTGACCTTCACAGTGCGGAGCCTTTCCTCAGAAAGAGAGCAGAACACAGAAGCAGCCTCCCAGGGTCCGATCACATCACCCTCTTTACCCTTTGCCTTGAAATATTTGAGGGTCCCAGCCATCCACTCGACAACTATTTTAAGAGTCAAGGGGTGTTATCAGTGACCAGCAATAACATAGCAGGCTGCCTGGAATTTTTCCCTGGTATGTATCTGGGAGCCAAAGCATTCCAGCTCTCCTCCCTGGGAGATGGTCATACCCCATAGGCAACAGCTTTTAGGTCTGCTGATGAAGCTCTTTGAGTAAAAGAATAGAAGTATTATGTTTTCAAATGAATACTTCATTGGTCACCTAATCTTAAGACCGGAAGTGCCTCCTTTTATTAATAAAAATCACCTAACAGTAACAAGGCTCAGAGAGGGACATTGACCTGTCTGGAGCTACTCAGCAGGCAGTGGGGTTTGGGATTCTGATTGGCGGCCGCTCCACCACGGAGGCAGGCATAAGTAAGAACAGATGGATGGGTACCTCGGGGGAGGGCTGCGAACCAATGACTTCATGTTTTGCCCCAGTCCACAGGATACTGCAGAAGACTCTGGAAGCCAGAGCTATGGGAAAGTAAATCTTGAACCACTGAGATTCTGGTCCCAGCTTCCCACCTGGGCCTTCCTCCTCTGATGGGGGGTGAGTAGGTGTGAGGGAGCTGCAATCCATCCTCAGGCTGGCTGAACTCAACCCTCACTGTAGTGGCCAGAGTCTGTCCCGTGTACCAGTCCCTCTGTCTTCCTGACACCCTTTCTTACTCCTAGGCAGCCAGATTTGTTGCTTTTCAGGTTCCAGAGCTGTGTATATGGGGGCAGGATGATGGCATGACTGTTAGCATAGGTTATAGCGTCACATGCTACATGCACGCTAAGTCGCTCAGTCATGTCCAGCTCTTTGCGACCCCATGGACTGTAGCCTGCCAGGCTCCTCTGTCCATGGGATTCTCCAGGCAAGAACACTGGAGTCAGTTGCCATTTCCTCCTCCAGGGGATCTTCCCAAGCCAGGGATTGAACCCACCTCTCTTACATCTCCTGCACTGGCAGGCAGGTTCTTTGCTACTAGCACCACCTGGGAAGCCCACGTAGTATCACATAGACATGGTTCAAATCCAGGCCCCACTCTGTAGCTCTGTTTGAGTTGGCCCCCCTTGTGCAATCGGTGATCATTAGAGTTCATTACACATGTCGTGGGGGCTGAATGGGGAGATGAATGTGCAGTGCAGAGCAAGGTGCCTGCCGCACAGTAGGGAACCCAGTGACTGTGGTGGTTTTCAACACTGGCTTCAGACTCTCGCGGTCTCCTGGAGAAGGGCAAAGAGGCTTTAGAGTCCAGGGGACCTGACAGTATGTCCCAGCTCTCTCCACATGTCAGCTGTGTCCTTGGGCAAGTTTCTTTGTCTCTCAGCCTCAACTTTCCAAAGCATCCTGACGTGTCATAGCTGCCACACAGATACCTGCCTTGTAGGAGAAAATTTGACGGCCAGTGTGAACACATACTTGAAAACACCTCTTTTATCTTTAATTTTATGACACTTGATGCCAGTGTTAATTTTTGTTGAGGTTTGGCTGGCTGAAACTGAAATGATAAAGTAACTGCATTTGCTACCTGTATTTGGAGATACTCATTCAAACTCATCAATGAAACTTTCTAAATTCAGATTGATTATGATCTGTTGAAATGTATTTGTTTGTATGTTTGTTTATTTTGGGCTCCTGAGACACACAAGAAAGTAAGAGTTGAAAGTGTTCTGGAAGGAGATCAGAGGCATCAAAGGAAGAGCATGAGGTCGGGGTGTTTATTGCCTCAGATCCCTCCTGGCAGTTGCCTTGTTGTGTTTATTATGTGCAAGAGCTTGTCCCTCCTTTTCGGGTTCATTGTCATCGGGGCTGGTGACCAGGCATAATGACAGGCAATGACACCATACAGGGAAGTGAGTGGCAAAGTTTCAAGGCGAAGCATCCTTAGGGTCTCTGTGACCTGAGTCCAGCGTGTGGTGTGTCCTGCCAGCATACAGATGCAGCCTGTGTGGAATGCCAGGCCACTAAGCCAGCTTGTCAAGCATGTTGGTGACACACATCCAAGGAAGGAGAATTCTGTTTTGTCCAAAGGCGATCACAGGACCAGAGGTGTGAGCTGCTCACTGTCTCTACGCAAACAGAGTCTCAACAGCCATTTGGCTTCATTTCTACACTTACCAGACACTACAGCTCTCATTTTCCCTTCCAGCAATTAATAGAGGAGGCAGCTAGAGCTATTTCAGGGAACACGAGGAGCCACTCAAAGTGGCCAAATTGTTAGCAGTCGTGCTTGGAAATACGACATAGCAATAAGGCTTCATTCCAGGGCAGCCGCACTTCTAACGCAAAAGGCAGTAGGTGTTGTGTGTGTGTATGTTTTTTCTCTCTTGAGAAAGTAAATTAGTTAATACCAAAGAAGTCATTAGAACAGTGTCTGGAATAAAGCTCTGCATAGTTGTTACATATTGTGTTTATTATGTGCTAGAGTTTGTCCCTGCCTTCAGGGTCACTGGGGCCAGTGAACACCCAGGAAACAGATGCTATCCTCAGGTTAACCCTTGCACTGACTTTACCAATGATGATTTTCCTTTGTCTCATCAGGTGTTGTAAAAGGCACAGGTTTCAGAGGCAGACAAGCCCAGGTTTGGATTCTGGTTCCCCTTTATAGTAACTTTGATAAAGCCTCCAGCTCTCTCCAACCAACCCTGATATCTTCCATTTGGTCCTCTCACACTGTTGGAATGACTTCAGCTGGGTTGTGTGGGGAAGGGGAGTTCATCGTCCCTCAAGCTCTGGGCCAGATGCCTCGTCCCCCAACCCTACATTCCAAGAAAGTCTTGCATGGTACCTGATTCCACCTTCCCAAGGCCTTGTATCTTCTTGACCACTGTGCCCAGAGACCCTGGTCTCCTGGGGGTGGGACTCTTTTCAACTGTAACACTGATGCAGGGGTGAGACCCATCCTTGAACTGAGCTTCAGACAACCCATTCACACACACACTGTTGAGACAGGTCAGGGGAGACTCACATGCAACATCACCCTGCAAAAAACTGAAATCACTTATTGATTTTTCTTTTTTTGGAAGTTTCTCTCTGATGCCTTCCACTCAGTCCACCTGTTGACCCGTCCCTCAAGGGCCCCCACTGGCTTCTCCTCTTCTGCTGCTGCACCTCCCTCCTCCTGTCTGCACTAGATAACACACGAACTCCAAGTCCTTCTCCCCAGAGCTGTATCCAAGTCATTTGGACGCTCAGCAAGCAAAATGGCCTTTTATTAAATGGCATTCACCTTTGTGAGAAGACAGCTAAGGATATAAATTGCAAAGTTCTTTACTCTGTTGTTCAAGTGGCTTTTGTTTGTGTTTCCCTCCCAAGATGAATCTCAGACAAATCCTTGGGTGCAAGGAACTCTTTTGGGAGGTGAGGCCTGGGAGCAGGAAAGAAGGAGGAAGGAAGGTGAGACTGGGACAAAACTCATAAAATGTGTATAGCACAGTGATTTCTATGTGTTCAGCAGAGGCTGACCTCTGCAGAAATCTCTGTGAAGCACTGCCAGTCAGAATTGTCTGTTTAAAACTCAAGAGGCTGGAGGATGTGTGTTCCTGTCCCCCATCATTTGAGTTGCCCAGAAAGTAGTTACTCCCCCACACTTCCAGACTGATAATGAGCTAAGTGGGATGCCACATCTACAAAGAAAGCTCAGAAGCACAGGCAAAGAGACCCAAGGCTCAGGCTGGAGTTGGGAACGGGTGCTTGGAACTGTCCACCTGTTGTGGTTGAAAGTGCAGGTGGTCAGGTCCATGTGGAGCAAGACTCTGGTGGCATCTTCTGCATTGTGGAGCATGTGCAATAGCTCAGCAGCCCTTCCTCCCCTCACCCCTGCCCATCCCCTGACCCTTCATACAGTTGGCTCGTCATGAGATGCTGACCATGCCTGGACTCCTGCCAGGTCTATCTCTTATCCTGGGATTCCACTTCCCTACCCAGCTGGGTGCCTGCATGTACAAACCACAGTGGAGTGCATGTGTGTGCCCCGTGCTGACACCAGGAGCAATGATGGATGAGATGGAGGCTGTCTTCAGCTCTCAGGAGGGAGGAGAGGAAGGGCCAAGGAGGAACTCTGTGCCTGTGTGGCCTGGGGGTGATCAGTGGCCAGGAGGAGCCAGCTGCCAGCCTCTTGTGCTGCTGTGACTGCACGACCCCTGGGATGAGGGGTGAGGTAGGCAGGGAGGATGTGGAGGAGCTATCCTTTGGGGGTTCTTTGTCACCAGCAATTGGCTGAGCCAGCTCTGGTGCAGAGTGTCCATAAACCCCCTTTTCTGGCCATTGAAGGGTGGAGGTGGAGGTGAGATGAGGACCAGGCCAGTGAGCTGCCCAGCTTGGGGAAGTGGGAGTACAAGAGTGGGCCTAACCCAGGCACAGGTGGATTTGGGGCCAGACCCTTCTGAGCGGCCCAAGGAGCACAGAAGCACAGACATGTTCTGCTTCTGAGGAAGCCAGGAAGTTGGTGAGGACTGTGGTTGGGGCAAGGGGGATCAGTGTGAGGCCTTCCTACTGTGTGCAGACCCTGTACTGGGTCAGTGAGGGAACCTCAGTGTGGGCAGGTGTTCCTTGCCACCTTAGGGCATCAGCTCACACAATTCCAGGCAGGCCTTGCTGTGAGCGTCATCCTGATCTGACAGATGAAGAATCTGCAGCCCAGAGAGGTCATGTGACTTGCTTAGATGACACAGTGCATAACTGGGGACTTGGATCCTGGAACTCAGACAGTCTGGGCCCAGGGTGGGTTCCTAACCATGCACGACCCTGCTTCCTTCTTGGGTTTGCACTGCTGTATGACAGCCTTGTGGGACCACAGCTCACCCTGCTTCCATGCGAGCCCTGCTTCTAGACACCGTCAGTAATGGGCAGAGTCAGCACTTCCTGCTCCAAAGCTCAGAATCTCTATTTAGGGCTCAAGAATGGCCTGGACCCCCAGGGTCTCAGCCCCAGATGCTTAGGACATGGCTCAGTTTTCTCTCTCTCCTTTTTTTTTTTTTAAATCAGAGGACTATTTCTCCAGCCCGATACTGCTCACATCTTCCTGCCTGTCTGTCTTGATCATGGGCTCTGCATGTTTTCCGCAGATCCCCCCAACTCCCAACTTTAATTAGAGAGCACGATTGACTCACAGCCTCACTCCTGGCACTGACTCCCCTGGTTCTCCATGTACTTGTGGCTCGGCTCTTTCCAGAGAGAATGACCCGAGGATATGAGGGATGGCTTAGAGCTCGGGTAATCAGCGGGATGGACCTCTGAGGAGAGGAGAGGAGGATGCCACCCCCAGAACCACAAAAGCTGCACAAGAGATGACGTCTGACCCTGGAGAAAGCTCTTCCCAACTGCTCCGAAGCAGGCAAAGCTCAGAACAGGATGTGATGAGAACACTAAATTCCAGCGGAAATGACAGAAGGATGCCGATAAACGGTAGATATTCGTCCCAATTGAGACCTAAGGCAGAAGTTTGACACAAATGGAGCCTCAGTGACTTGCATAAAATAAAATGGAATGGAATCTTGAAAGCAAAGGAAAAATACATTAAACATAGCTCAGTTCTAGGACTTAGGCTGCCGTGCATTTTCAACAAGGTTGGATTTAGGTTTTGTGAGCAGAAGTCACCAGGGGGTTGGTTGAACACAGGAAGTGATTCTCCCATGAAAATCTTACTAGAAAAATCTCCGGGGGAAGTCTCACCACAGAGCCCACTTGCCAGTCTGGCCACAATTGGCAGGCATTTGCTGGTGACTGAGGTAGATAAAGAATCTGCCTGCCAATGTAGGAGATGTGGGTTCAATCCTTGGGTTCAATCCACTCCAGTATTCTTGCCTGGGAAATCCCACAGACAGAGGAGCTTGGTGGGCTACAGTCCCTGGGGTCGCAAAAGAGTCAGACACGACTTAGCAACTAAACAACAACAAAAACATAGATTGAATTGAGGGCTCTTTTAGAAGTGAGACCACTATTGTGACATCAATAGAAGTCTGGAAAACAGAAAAATTGAGTGGAGGAGACACTGACTCTCCCACAGGTTAATAACCCAAACAAAGCTATTCTTTGTCATATTGTTGCTTCATTACCATCATTTTTCCTATGAATTTTTGTGACCATCCTGTGTAAACAGATTTTGTATATTGTTTTCTCCTCAAATGGCCATGTTAGCCTTTTGTCAAACTTGCTGTTTTTAATTGTACTCTCTCCTATCAAATGTTTATGTTTCCTGATTTGGTGTGTTCCTCTTTGAACATTTGGGTTGTTTCTAATTTTTCACTATTAAAGGTATATTTTGTGCATTGGGCTGTTTTCCATCTTTGAGATTATTTCCTTGGAAAACATCCCCAGCATGGTTCACATGGCAAAGAACACTGTCATTTTGAAAGCTTTTGTTGAAAATGACCAACTGACCTTCTCAAGGAGGCCCTTTTTAGTTAGTTACCATCCCTGGGCAAACATGAACTTACCATCAGGTACCCTCTTAGGGCAGAGGCTTTGTCTTCTCTTTGTTACTTTCTGACCCCATTCGTTTATTCAGTATTCATTGAACCCCTGCTATAGAACAGGAATTTCTGTGTGTGTAGCGCAAACAAAAATGAATCTGACACATCCCTGTTGCTCAGACAACACACAGTCTGGAAGAGAAGGCAGATGGTCCAGCAGCAGTCGGGCACCAGGTTTCCTGTCTGTTGCTGCCAGAGTCTAGCACAGAGCTAGGCCGCCCTTGTGGAGATGTCCACGGTCTTGCTCCCACTGCACCCAATGAGCTCCTCCCAGGCTCCTGCTTTCCCCTCATTCCCTCTCCTCCCACCTCCTTCCCAGTGCCTCTTGAAAGACCCTTGTATTCATATCACATAACTCTCAATTCTCGAGTTCATAACGTGCTTTCAGCTTCTTACCCAAACCATTCTACCTTCTTCAGATTGACCAGGAAGTCGGATTGCCTAATTTGTTTTATTTCCTGGGGCTTCTGATTTTTTTCTCTGCATCCCAGGGAACTTCTCATGGGCTCCCAGAGCCTTTGAGCTGTTTTCTCCGTATGTCTTAGGCCATCTTGAGTTTCTTAATCCCCAGCCTGGAGTGCAGAGAGGATATTTGCATAGAGGCTGCAGCAGAGTGGCTGGGATATACAGAGCCCCTTGGAGCAATTCCACCATCACCATGCTTCTCAGATGGCCTTTGGGAAAAGATGTGGGCAATGGCCTTTCAGAGAATTAAACAAATTAGGATATTTTGGGGAAAAGAAGATTGTTTCCTTGCAGCTTCGTTAGGTACAAGCTGTTGGCCTGGAGTTTTAATGTTCTCTTCAATTTTTCTGTGTCATAACCTGCTTTGAGGTAAGAACTGTTCATTTAGTTTGATTCCCCTCTTTTTTTTTTCCCGACTCTTGCACAGAGGTAAAGTTGATAAGAAGGAAGTAGTTTCTCCTCAGTCCCGGAGGACTGTAACAGCAACACTTTAGCTTGCCTCTAATTACAGCCACCATGACAGTTCATATGTTGTAGCAATAAAAATAACCATAAACCTTACATAATCATTAAAGTTAAGCAAACAGCCCCTCACTGCATCATAATGTACAGGTAGTTGCTAATAATCCAGGAACAGCATTGGGGCATTCAAGGAACATCTTTCCTATCTCCACAGTTTCTTAAACAACTTTAGAGACATATTTTTATTAAGTATATGCAAGGCAGATGATCTTAAACCTCAAGAAGAGTGTGCATAATAATTGTGTACTCTTCTAATGCTCTCCAAAGACCTATTCAGAGTCCATTCTGAAAGACAATAATATATCAAGAAGTTCTGCAAACTTCCTCCTAATGAAGACATGCCAATTTGAGACCAAGAATGTGGCCTCTAAGGACAAAATAACCACCGCTCTCAGTCTCTCGGCGTTTTGCTACTTTATTTCAGAGTGATTCAAAATCTAATTAAATTTCTAAACTCTAATGAAATTACAGAAGAAAAATCATTTAGGATTATATTATGTACAATTACTCACAGCTGAAAATTACAGTTACCCTCTTTCACCAGGATGGAGCCTCCTGGGAAAACCCATGTTATTTACCCACCATATATCTGACACTTCTCTCACTATTTACAAGTTGGAGGTAAAGCTGAATTAATTAAATGTATATATCCTGAGCTGCAACAGATAGGTGGGGAGGGAGCCCAGAAGAGGAATGGACTGAGATTTTCTTACGCAAGAAAGGCTGGGATTGGGTGAGTAATGACTGACACTAGATTCTGTCTAAAAGAGAAGATGCTCAGAGTCTGGGATCTCTTGGGAACAGAAGCATCGCAAAGCTTTAGAAGATGAGCCTAGGGTGTAGGATGTTTTTTCAAGTTATGTTTGGCTTTGAGAATCTTTAGCTTACTTTTCTGCAGGTAAGTGAAGACCTTGCTACCAGAAGTTTGCTTAGGGATGATGGCCTGAATTTCCATTTTAAAAGGGCTCAGTAATGTGATCCATTCAGGCTAATATCATTAACCAGATGCTTTTGAGTCTTTAGCAGCTGATTAGCAATTTCAAGGAATGCATCTGCTCAGTCTTTTTTTTTTTTTTTTAATTTCTGTGAATAAGGAGTTTTGAAGGTGCCTCCATAGATACAAGTATTATCTTGTATTGCAACAAGTTGGGCTATGGTGGACTTGGAATTCTGAGAATACAGACTAAGTAATTCAGATCTTTCCTCTTATTAAAGATGACTGGAAATGCTAGACAAAAAATAAATTTTAAAACATATGTTTAAAGTTGTCAGAGAGCTAACAGGCAACAAAGAATTATGAGAACAAGATCTGGGAGAAGAAACTCCAAATGTGCGTGGAACTTGACAATTTTTTCTCCTGGAGGCACCTTTCAATTCCAGAAGAGGTGACTGGGAGGCTGAGAAGGAAGGAGAGCTGTCAATAACTTTGAGGGGATAAAACCAGAACCTACTACGAAAGAGGACCCTTGGAAACCCTCCTAGCTTTGGGTCTGGGTGCTAAAGGGCTAATTCCTAGTAGAAATAGTGGACCAGAAATAAACTGTCCCTCAGAAGAAGTAAAGTCCAACTTTTATTCATTTTAGTCTCTGGTATGGTATTCGGTGTGGTAAATTTTGCTAGTGAAGCATAGGATACTGTCAAAAGAAATACAAATCTACTTGAAGGAGTATAATATCATCCTAAACTTAAAATTATTTTGTTTCTCTAATGTTCATATGTAATATCAGGGATTCAATAATACAACCAGGTATATGAAAAAATAAAACACCCTGGAAAGAAAATAAAAACAAGAAAAATAAATATAATGAATTAAATTGATAGATTTTTCTGGTTTTAAGTCATTCTTGAATTCTTTGAATAAACTCTATTTCATCACAATTTATTAGTTTTTTAAAAATAAGTAGTTGGTTTGTTAATACTTTACAAAAATCTTTTATCTATATTCATATGTGAATATTTGTTTTAACACTGTCCTTATCTGATTTTAGCATCATTAATATGAACTTTTATTAAAATGAGTAGGACAGATTTTAGTCAATTTTCCTCTGTAAAAGTTTGTATAAGAATTATTTGTTCCTGTAGAATTTGGTAGAACTCATAAGCACATGTAAACATGGGTTTTATAAAGGTGGGATGTCTTTGATCAACGTCTCCATTTTTTGGATGGCTATGGTACCTTTAATTTGTCTATGTTTTTCTTATGCTAATTTTAGCATTTTATATTTTTACCAATTTTTGTCCATTCTTTGAGGTTTTTAACTTGCTTTTGGAGATCTTTATAAAATTTTTAAAACCTCTCAATTATGTAATCAGTTCAGTTCAGTTGCTCAGTCATGTGTGACTCTTGTTATAGTATCTTATTTATTTTTATGTTATTTCTCTTGCCCCTTTGATAAGTCTTGCTAGAGGTCTATTGAATTAGCATTTGTAAAGAATCAGTGTTTCCTTAATTTCTCTTTCTGTTTTCTCATTTCTCTAGCAATGCAAGGGATTTCTGTGTGTTAATTTTATATCCTGCAACTTTACTATATTCGTTGATTAGCTCTAGTAATTTTCTGGTAGAGTCTTTAGGGTTTTCTATGTAGAGGATCATGTCATCTGCAAACAGCGAGAGTTTCACTTCTTCTTTTCCTATCTGGATTCCTTTTACTTCTTTTTCTGCTCTGATTGCTGTGGCCAAAACTTCCAAAACTATGTTGAATAGTAGTGGTGAGACTGGGCACCCTTGTCTTGGTCCTGATTTTAGGGGAAATGCTTTCAATTTTTCACCATTGAGGGTGATGCTTGCTGTGGGTTTGTCATATATAGCTTTTATTATGTTGAGGTATGTTCCTTCTATTCCTGCTTTCTGGAGAGTTTTAATCATAAATGGGTGTTGAATTTTGTCAAAGGCTTTCTCTGCATCTATTGAGATAATCATATGGTTTTTATCTTTCAATTTGTTAATGTGGTGTATTACATTAATTGATTTGCAGATATTGAAGAATCCTTGCATTCCTGGGATAAAGCCCACTTGGTCATGGTGTATGATTTTTTAAATATGTTTTTGGATTCTGTTTGCTAGAATTTTGTTAAGGATTTTTGCATCTATGTTCATCAGTGATATTGGCCTGTAGAGGAAACCAGATCTGAAAGAGACACATGCACCCCAATGTTCATTGCAGCACTGTTTATAATAGCCAGGACATGGAAGCAACCTAGATGCCCATCAGCAGACAAATGGATAAGGAAGCTGTGGTACATATAAACCATGGAATATTACTCAGCCATTAAAAATAATTTATTTGAATCAGTTCTAATGAGATGGATGAAACTGGAGCCCATTATACAGAGTGAAGTAAGCCAGAAAGATAAAGAACATTACAGCATACTAACACATATATATGGAATTTAGAAAGATGGTAACGATAACCCTCTATGCAAAACAGAAAAAGAGACACAGATGTACAGAACAGACTTTTGAACTCTGTGGGAGAAGGTGAGGGTGGGATGTTTCGAGAGAACAGCATCGAAACATGTATATTATCTAGGGTGAAACAGATCCCCAGCCCAGGTGGGATGCATGAGACAAGTGCTCGGGCCTGGTGCACTGGGAAGACCCAGAGGGATCGAGTAGAGAGGAAGGTGGGAGGGGGGGATCGGGATGGGGAATACATGTAAATCCATGGCTGATTCATGTCAATGTATGACAAAACCCACTACAATATTGTAAAGTAATTAGCCTCCAACTAATAAAAATAAATGAAAAAAAAAAAAAAAAGAAGAATCAGTGTTTCATTACTTCTTTGTTTTGTGTAGGTTTCCCCCCCCCCCGCCTTCCTACCTTAGTAATAAATCCCCAAATTTTATGCAGGGCACCTAGATGAAAGACTTTATTTCCTAGTCTCTTTGCATTTAAGTCTGATCATGATTAATTTCTTGCCAAAACGATGTAAGATGAAATGTGCTACAAAATTTGTTTTCTTTCTTTTTTGAGTGTAAATGTATTAGTATGAACTTACTTTATTCAAACTGTTTACTTCTTGCTTATTTTTGTCTATTTGATGTCTCAGTTTCTAAAATAGATACATGACATTCTCTAAGTATAATTGCTTATTTCTCTCTGCAATACTTTCAATTGTTCCTTTAGATATTTTGAGATTACATTTTTAGGTGCCTGCATATGCATGATTATTATACTTTCTTTCATCATTTTTACCATATGTGTAATATCCATCTTTTCACTTAAGTGATTTTGCACATAAATTCTGCTTTATTCAATACTAAAATCACTACCCTATTTTTGGTATTTGTCTGCTAAATTTTTTGTTTCTAATTTTCAACTTTTCATGAATTTCTTTCTAAAATAGATCTTTATTTAGCAACAAATAGACAACATATTGCAGAATTTTAAAAAATTTAATGTTAGTGTTTATCTTATAGTTATCCCTACTTACATATTTAAATTTTTATTGAAGTTCAATATGTATACAGAAAATGTGTATATAAAAATATATAGAGCTAAAAGAATTTCTAAAAAGCATGGTTCATCCCCAGCACTGTTTCTCCCTCCAACATCTTTGCCTTTTTCCCCATCTCAAGTCATACTGTTTAGTAAGCAGTATCCTAGCAGGAATATTACCCATGGAGTTAGATCTTTGAGTTTGTGTAAGGAAGGTGATATTCCATTTTCAAAATATTTATTTATATGATGACATCTTTTAACACCAAAGAAACTGGTATTTATCCTAATTTCTTGTGTTTCCAGGGCAGAATCTTAGCTGCAAATTGAGAATTTGTAGATAACTCAAGGCTTACTTCCTAGGCAAATTCTTTACTGCTGAGCCACCAGGGAAGCTACATATTCATCCTTGTACATTTGTTCAATTCTTGCCGTAAACTATGTTTCTTGCAGGGGGATTAATGGACCAAAACTTGTGTAAACTTTTAAAGCTGTAGAAGCTTATAACTAGAATGGTTGGAATAATTTAAAACTTATCAAACAACTGTGCCAGTATCTACATTTATTTTAATTATTCAATCTTTAATAAATAAAAAATTCTCTTTAACATCTTTGGATTATGAATAAATAGACTATATAATTATGATTCAAATCTTTTGGTCCTTGTCAAACTTTGGGGAGTGAAAAGGATGCTACTATAACTATACAAAGATAGTGGACATATACCAGGACTTATCTGGGCAAAACTCAGCATATGGTCTTCCTACTAGTGAAGCATAATAGCCCATGCACCTGACTAGAAATTAAAGACCTGGAATGTTGCCTCTACTGCCCACCTTCATACTCCTTCCCTTATATCTCATCTCCTGAACTTTTTGTTTATAATTTTAATGATTTTTAAAAATATTATTCAATAAAAATATGTATGTGTTCTCTGGATTCTTTATTGTTTAGTTTTGCTTGCTTCTGTACTTCATGAAAATGGTATCATTCTGCCTGTCATCTTTTGCAATTTGATTTTTTCACACATTACGTTTTTGAATTTTATCTAAGTTGTCTCTGTCACAGTAGTTTGTTTATTATTTGTTGTTGTTCAATTGCTAAGTTGTGTGCAACTCTTCGTGACCCCATGAACTGCAGCATGCCAGGCTTTTCTGTCCATCACTATCTCCCTGAGTTTGCTCAAAGTCAAGTCCATTCAGTCAATGATGCCATCCAACGATCTCATCTTCTGTCACCCCCCTTCTCCTCTTACCCTCAATTTTTTCCAGCATCAGGGTCTTTTCCAATTTATTAATAGTTATATAATATTCCATTGTAAAATTCATCCTGAATTATTTACCCACCCTCCTGTTGATAGATTCTGTAGTTCTTTCAAGATATTTTTTGCTATCACAAATTAGGCTCTGTGAATATTCTTTTCTATGTCTCTGAATGTACAGGTGTAAGAGTATATCTGGCTATATCTTCAGGAGTAGAATTGTTGAATAACATGATAAATCTTCAACTTCACTAGAGAATAAAAATTGTTTTCAAAAATGTTATATTGTATTTTTTCACATTCTCAGCTGAACTTAAGCATTACCCAAAATTTTCACCCATCTTCATTAAAGTATTAATCAACAAATAAAAGTTTGACACATTTAAAGTGTACAACTTGGTGTTCTGATGTATGTATACATTATGAAATAACAGTCAAGCTAATTAATATATCTGTCCCCTCAGTGTGTGTGGGCATGTGTATCGAAAACAATTAAGATTTACCCTCTAAACAAATTTTAGGTACAGAATACAGTATTGTTAACTATATTTGCATTTCTATGCATTGGATAACCAGACTTATTCATGTAACTCATGCTTTTTTAAGTCCTTCTTTTCTAAGAATTTACATCTACTCATTTCCTTTTAATTATTATTTTACTTGCAGTCCACAAATCTGATAAAAGACATTTTCATTATCATTCAGTTCTAGCTGTTTTTAATTTTCATTGTAACTTATTCTTTGACTTATCAGTTACTTAGAAATGCATTTTTAAATTTCTAAACACGGAAACTTAATGTATTTTTGGCCACTGTTACCTAATCCAGTTGCACCATGGTAAGAAAAATGGGTTGTTTGGCACCTATTCTTTGAAGTTTTTGAGAATGGCTTCCTGGTTCAGATTTTTTTTTGTAACTATTGTATGTATGGTTGAAAAGACAATTTTCTATTTTTTTGGACTGGCCTTCTATTTAAGTGTGGTACATCAATATGTGATTAAAAATCTTCCCTATACTTAGTTTTTCACAAAGTCTCCCACAGTCTTGGTGGATTTGACCGTTTCTCCCGACTAGTACTGGGCTTTGCAGGTGGAGCTACTGGTAAAGAATCTGCCTGCCAATGCAGGAGGGCAAGAGACGCAGGTTTGATCTCTGAGTTGGGAAGATACTCTGGAGTAGGAAATGGCAACTCACTCCAGTATTCTTGTCTGAAGAATCCCATGGACAGAGGAGCCTGGCAGGCTATGGGGCTGCAGAGAATCAGAAATAACCAAGCAGCAGAAATAACCGACTAATACTATAGACACATATGTGTCAATCGCATGTAGTGTGGCTGGTGCTAAGCCCCTGGGAGAGGACAGAAGCTTCCTGGGCCTGAGGGGCCCATGCTGGGGAAGGGACAGAGCCTGCAGAATATCAGAACTGCAGAGCTCTTTCTCTTTTGGTTGGCAGAGCAGATTACCTCCCTACCGCAGGTGAGGTCCACGGCTGTGCTCTAGGCTGGAGGCTGGGCTGGCTCAATCTGTGTGTGAGCAAAGTAAAGTGATTCCTTTATTCAATAAAAGCTCTTGAGACCCTATGCTGTGTCAGTTGTGGGGCTCAGTGCTCTGGCCCCTGACCTCACAGGCTCCCAGTCTAGTGGGAGGCATCCCAACACCTATGAAAGAGCAGCCTCAGGTTAAGAGCTGGGCATTTACTGTAGGTGCATGGGGTGGGGTAGCCCATTCTGGCCGGGAGAGCACCAGACCACACTGAGACTCCAGTCACTCCCAGGTCCACTGGCTAGATGATGTCAGGCTGTTTTTTCAGATTCCAGCTTATGAGACCACTTTGAGTCTCTGCATTTTCCACTCTTCTCCTCAGGTGGGTAGCAGATGCTGCATTTTCTGGCCTTAGGAGGTTGTGGCTGGGTGAAAAAGAAGTTGCTGCAGAAACTTCCTTTCATGGGTTTAAATATGAATGCTTGAGCCCTGGAACAGATCACGAGAGGTATTCTAGAGCAGAAGTTACACACTGCTATTCGGTTTGACTTGCCACACGCGAGGGCTTCCCCATTGGCTCAGCAATAAAGAATTCACCTGCAGTGCAGGAGATGCAGGAGACACGGGTTCGATCCCTGGGTCAGGAAAATCCCCTGGAGAAGAGAATGACTACCCACGCCA
Organism: Cervus elaphus; assembly: GCF_910594005.1. NCBI lineage: Eukaryota > Metazoa > Chordata > Mammalia > Artiodactyla > Cervidae > Cervus > Cervus elaphus. The sequence goes on along the minus strand of NC_057829.1, from coordinate 42,927,653 downwards.
GCATTCTTGACAGGAAAATTCCATAGACAGAGGTGCCTGGAGGGCCACAGTCGATGGGGTCACAAAGAGTCACAGACGACTGAAGCGACTGAGCATGCACACTGCCTGTGGAGATATTTTAAAATTAGTTGCCAAAAATTGCAAAGTCTGATGTCACATCAGCTTGGGACCTCTTTGTGTACCCGAAGCTCCACTGGTGTGTTTTCTGCAGCCCACAGCCACTGCCCGTAGATTCTTATGTCTGCACTGGCATTTTCCTTTAGTTCGCTTAGGGGAAACTGAAATATCTCTCCTACAAATGTCTTCATTAAGTAGGATAAAGATTTTAAAAATCCACATGTTTCAGGAGAAGCAAGAGAGAGTACATTTCCTGGTGCAAGTAAAGACTGAGCCAAAGTGTTTAAAATGAAACAAAGTGTATCTGGGTAAAAGGATGAAACTTAAAGGCACCAAAATGAAGAAACCTGCGTTTCCCCAGAAACGGTCTACTCCACTCCTGTGGAGACTCAGAGGAGCAAACACGGCAGTTCTGAAGGGGTCCCGTCAGTGGGTGTCAGCGGCAGCCAGTGCAACCTGATGGCCTCTGGCGGGACAGATGGACCTTGGCAGTGGGTGGTGCCCACCCATGGAAGGCACAGTCCAGTGTGAGAGGCACAGACTGCCAGCCAAAGCCTTGGGCTCAACACCCAGCTGAGTGGACCTGGGGGTACCACACACCTCAGTGATGTCGTTCCCTCCTCCATCAGAGGAAGGCCAGTGCTAACACCTGACTCAGAGGGTTGGGATGAGGGTCAAACAAACTCACATTCTAAGATTGCAAGCGCTCACTGAGTTAGCTGTGTTAGGGATTTGGCTGAGGGATCCCAAGAAAAAAGTGTTCAGTTTCTGCCCACTCATTTAAATGGAGCTCTACAACTGTCATTAATTTGATTTATGTTTTTGCAAGTGACATTTCTTGCACAGTGGAGTTGGTGCCTTGATAGTTAAGTATGTGTCAAGGAGAAGTATGGAAACACATGACCCCAGATTTGTGGGCTGAGTCTGTGTTAACAACCAAGGGTCCTCCGAGGTTGGACACTTAACCTGGGATCTGTGAACTTGGATGGGAAAAAAATTCCATCTCTGTCCTCTAACCTCTAATGGAAACTTAGCTTTTCCTGCTAATTCAAGTGCAGCCACTAAGCCACAGTGGCATTACCAGACAGGTGATTTTATTACTAGTAGGATCAGTGAATATGTCCATCCATATTTCAGTTGTTAGAGACATCTCTCAATATCATTTTATCATGGCATCAAGATCCTGGTAATTATTTCACTTGATGCTACGACTTGTTATTTACTGGGTGGGTAACGAAGCACATATATTTCTGTATCACAAGTCTGTTTTCTAGATATTTGGATAATTGTGTTTCAAAATAACTGGTTTCTTTTATAATCCTTGTGTGTGTGTGTGCATGTGCTAAATCAGGTGCTAAATCACTCAGTCGTATCTGGCTCTTTGTGATCCCATGGATTATAGCCCACCAGGTTCCTCTGTCCATGGGATTCTCCAGGCAAGAATACTGGAGTGGGTTGCCGTTTTCTTCTCCAGGGGATCTTTCTGACCCAAGGATTGAACCTGTGTCTCTTTTGTCTCCTGCATTGGCAGGCAGGTTCTTTACCACTAGCACCACCTGGGAAAGGATCCCTAAGTACCTTGTTTGGGGCACTTAAACATGTTATTCTGGGAAGAAATCCATAGGCCTCTGGAACCTAAAGGAGTCTGTGGTCCTAAAACAGTGACTGGCCACGCTGTGGGCTTGGGGGTACTTCCTGTCCTTGCCTCAAGGCTGGCAGGCTGGGAGCTACTGCATGAGCTGCACCTCCAGGCAGGCCGGCTTTGCCCACATCCCTCTCTGAGACTCACCAGCTGGGGTCTCTGGGGAAGAATCTGCACCCAGTCACACTTGTGAGGGGAAGATCGTAGGAGATAATACTGGGTAATGATCAGTCCTGTTCCCCCCGTGCCCCCTTCTCACCCCAGATGCCCTCATTGTGGACCAGCTCCCCTTGGCTGCCTGCACTTGCTGGGATGACAGGGCTGAGAGGAACTAGCAGTGTTGGGCTGTGGCGGCAGCTTCCTTCCCCATCTGTCACGTGGGACTTGGCCTCCCCAGAGCTTTGGGTCACATAGTCACCCCTTTCTGCCCTTTTAAGAAGCCCTGAGCGGAACGCCAACATGCACTCTGCGGCCAGAATGCTGAGAGTCCTCCTCCTTCTCCTTGGTAAGTGGTGTGTAGAAAGGGGGCTCACGTTCCCCTTTCTTGGCTGGGGCGGGGGCTCCACGGTGAGTCAGAAACTGGGGCTTGCTAGCCCGCTGGGTCTCAGTCCCTCAAGAACGCATGTGTCCCTTTGGACAGATGGCTTTTCTCACTTTGATGGGACAGTGAGGAAAGTTTTTGGTCTGTTTCACTCCAGCTGCAGCTGACAAATGCTTCTGGGGCTGCAGAGGACAAGACGTTTCCTGTGGCAGAAAAAGCTCTGGGGTTGAGACCTAGACAAATCTAGCTTTAAACTGTGGCTCCACCGCTGGCAAAACAGAGCTTCTTAGAGTCTCAGTTTCTGAACCAATAAAAGGGAGAATAATAATGTTTACCTTCTAGGATTGTGTGAAAATTAAGTTAAATTTAATTAAGTCAAATGAAAATAATTATGTAAAATGAGAAAATGTAGATATGTAGATGCTTTTCTATTGTTAATGGTGAATCAGTCTTATTATGCAATAAAGCGTGCTCTTATTTACTCAGAGGTATTTGTTTTTTAAAGTCATTTTTAATCCTGTGATCAAAAGAGGAAAGAAGGGAGAGAGGCAGAGACTAATAGAAAAACAGGGAGATATAGAGGGAGAAAAATCAGGCCAGAGAAACAGAGAGGAAAAACCCAAAAGAGATAGAAATCAAGACAGAGTGATGGCTAGAAAAATGCATAGATAACAGAAAAGGAAAGAGTCTTGAGACTCTTTGCAAAATTGTCTTTAACGTCAACTGTTATTTCTTAAAAAGGCAATGGATGTCTGTCATCTACACAAAGAAGCTCTTTGCCAAAGCTTGCACAGAGTCAAGACTCAGAGGCAAGCAGTCTGTCTCGATTTAATGTTCTGTCTCTCGAGTAACAGCCTGTATCCTGGACATGAGCAAAATTATTCTCATGGGCAGAACTTTGTCTAAAGCCTGCACTAAGCCCAGGAGAGAATAAAGCTCTTGACCTCCGGGTGTTAGCATGTCAGACAGATAGCAGCCTCGGCATCTGTCAGTTTACATGTGGAAATGGCATGTAAAACAAGTGTTGGTGGCAATGAAAGGATGATGAAACCCAGGCAGCCAGAACTAAGGATGTACAGGACAGACCACGGGAGGTGTACCTGGTAAAAGTGCCAGAAGGTAGTGCAAGTTTTAACCCTTGTTTCTGCTTTTGACCTATGTAGATACACAAGCATGGGGGGAAGAAGTTAAATTTAAGGAGCCTCGTGAAAAAAAGGTGCAAATTATATGAACAGGCAATTCACTGAAGAATGACAAATAGAAATAAACCTTTAAAATGCTCACGCTCACAAATAACAAAAGAAATAATAACGTCAAACATTTTGGAGTGCATCTGATAAGCTGCATAGTCATATATATTCTGCTCAATACCTTACATTAGCTCATTCTGTCTCCGGGACAACTCTGAAATTAGTCCCCCTATTATCTGAGTTTTGTGGATGAGGTTTGCATTGTGATACTTGGCCAAAGCATCACAACAGTTTAGGGCTTTCAAACACTACTAGTAGAGATAGCAGTGATTGGTCTTGTGCGTCCAGCTCTAAACACACTGCATGTTAATCCTTGCTCTGCTCTTTACGAGCCCAGAGAGCATGGGTAGGATATTTATCCTCACTGTGCTCAGTTTTCTCATCTGTAACTTGGGGATAAAGAGTACCGACCCCACAGGTTGAGAGAATTCAATCTGTTATCGTATTTAAAGCATGTAGCCAGTGTCTAAGGTAAGGGGAGCATTAGTTATTGAGTACCAGATTCTGTAATCACAATTTGGTAATTTGTAGCAAAATGTAAGCTGTTCACAGCCTTCTATCCCAAAATTCCACTTCCAGGAGCTCATCCTAATAACCTAATAGGGTAAAAGCTCCCCAAAATATTTAATAGGGTGCTATTCAGCACTGCTGATCACAGTGAAAACCAGAAACTACTGATTACCAGTCAGAACCCAGCTAAATCAATTATGCTCTAAAATTTCCAATGAATCCAGTAAGTTTCAATGAAAGACTTAACTTTCTCAGAACTGATCTGGGTAGAAGAGAAGAGACAAAGTCATAGTTCCAGAGTTTTAGTTATGTCGTCGTATTTTGCCCATGGTTTCTTAGCTTTCCAAAAATTGACGGGAAGGAAATATAGCAAATGGGTTAAAAGTATCCTTCGACTCTTTTTAGGAAATAGAATTATGGGTCATCTTTTAGTTTCTTTGTGTTGGATAATTTCATAATGTTTATATATATTCATTCCAATAAATACATTTCTATGAAGAGAAGAATAACTACCAACCTATTGAAAATTATAAGACAAACAAAATTTTCCCTTTATGGACTGGTGAAAGTGACCTAAGGATTATCTAGTGTAACCCATTAACAGATGGCCTGTGAAGGCAGGAGACCAGGCTGGTCATCCCAGGGTATATGTTAGAACTGTACATGAGAAGGCTTTTAGGGACACAGCGAGGTGGAGTGGCATCTCCACCTTTTCACCTCGGTGACATCCAGGCTTGCCTGGGGCCAGGGAAGAGAGCCCAGGTCCACTGTTTCCCATACATGGAGTAGTTGGAGAGCTTTTGAAAAACCAGTCCTCAAATATTTTGAAACTATTTCTAAAATCTAGATCAAGGTGACAAACATTCATGGACACAATACCCTAAATTAACACATTTCAAAATTTGGTTTTATTTTTTTAAGATATCCGTGTTTAAAAGGAGATGAGTAAGTGAGCACATCCATCAAAGAAGCAGGGCATCAAAGGCGAAGTTAAACCCTTTGTCTCACTTCCTCTGTCTTACCTCCGTCTCTCTCCAGAGGAAGTAGCACACCTGCTTTGACTGTGCTTCCTTCCTGTGTTGTTTTCTAGGTGTTAAAAGGTTGACCTGAACCCCCTCACAGCATGGGTAACATCTGTGTCATCTACCCACGCTGAGCCTATGAATCAGGTGTCTTCATCTTAACTATCTGTATGGGTCTATTGAAATACCACACAGTAATGTCGTCATCCATTCCAGTACTGACCCAGTTCACGTTGTTGCTAACTTTTCTCATGACAGCTGTAGCTGCAATAAGCCTTATCGGTCCGGTCTTCTAGAACCTATGTGCAGTGTGCGCCTTAGGAGGCATGCCTGGAAAGGAGTGACTTTCATTGGTATGTGTGATTCTCCTCTTCATCGGAATTGCTCTCCACCAGTGAGGTCTGGATTATCTATCCTGCTACTGATTCAATAAAACTTGATATTGTCACATTTCTAAATTTTTTTTGCCAGAGTTGTGAAATATTACTTATAAGGGTTTAGGTTATATATTTCTGATTGCTAGTGTGAAGAATCATTTTCTATGTACTTATCAGACAGGTTTCTTTTTCTCTGAACTTCTTGCTAGTTTTACTTGGTTACTGGTCTTTTATGTAACTTTTTCTGGATATTAAGTTTTTGTTTATGTCATGCATTGCAAATATTTTCTCTTATTATTGCTTTTCTTGTATTACTGCTTTTCTTTTATATTTGTGGTATTCTTTGCAGAAGTCTCTAAATGTGATACAGTCAAATTTAGGTCTTTTTCTTTTTGTATGTTTTGTTTTTCTGTCTTGCCTAAGAAACTTTTTTAAAAACTTTAAAGTGGTTGAATTTTTCATGATTAGGTCTTTAGTTTATTTGGAATTTATTTTTGTGTAAGGGCTAATTTTAGTTTTTTTCTTTATGGAATATTAATTGTCCTATCATTTATTTAATCGTATTTCCTCTTTCTCCTACTTTGCAATACTTCTATACTCATCTAATATGTGTCTGAACTGTTCATGAGCAGCATCATTATGCCCATTTTGCAGAGGAGGAAACAAAGAAATAGAGCATTATTGCTAATTTACCAGAGGTCAAGGTAAGTGAGAATGTTGGGATTCAAATGGAAGTGTTTTGATGCCCTAAGACTATATTTTTGGCCCATCAGTCAAGAACAGAAAATGGATCATCAGGCAAAAACTGACAAGACTTTTCAAACTATCAATTTTTTATTTAAAAATAATATCAAACTTAAGAAAACTTGCAAGAATAAGAATAGTGCAAAGAACAGTTGTACGATTTGCTGATTTCTTTAACAAATGACCTCACTTGCTTTATCATATGCTCTCTCTCTCTCTGTAGATAGGGAGAACACATGATAAAACAAACGTGGTTATATGTATACCTGTATTTATAATCTCTATTGATCTTTATGTAGATAATAGCTATGTTTTTATGAAACAGAAAATATCTATTATATATAGTAGATATATTTATACATATACGTATATACAGAGAGAGACACATACACACAGAGATTTTTTTCCTGAGCCACTTGAGATTAACTTATATACATCACTTTAAAAAAACCCTAAATACATTAATGTGTATTTTTTATTTATTTATTTATTTATTTTTAATGTGTATTTTTTAAAACTGAAGATAGGGTTCAGTGGTAAAGAAGCCTCCTGCCAATGCAGGAGATGCAGGAGATGAGGGTTCAATCTCTGGGTCGGGAAGATCCCCTGGAGTATGAAATGGCAACTCACTCTTACATACTTGCCTGAAAAATTCCACAGACAGAGGGGCCTCATAGGCTATATAGTCCATGGGGCAGCAGAGAGTCAGACACACACCACTGAGTGACTGAGCATGCACAATCTCTCACAAAACTATAGTCACAGGACAGTTACCAACTTCAGGAAAGTTAGCACTGACAAAATTTTTCATGTACTCTATCATAGTCCAGTATTTCAGGGGACCTCACAATGATCTTTGCAGCTTTCGCTGTGTCTCAGGCAAGGAGCCAGTGGCGAGGATCTGGTGTTGTGTTAGTTTGCCTTTTCTCTTTAATCTTCTTTAACCTGGAACATCTCCACAAATTTTGTTCGTTTATGATACTGATGTTTGAGGGTTTCTGTTCCCCTTTTTCATGGAACATTCCTCAATTGGGAGTTTGTCTGATATCCTAATGATCAGATTCCAGGGGTCCATTCCCCATCAGAAAGCTCCATAAACTGATCTTGCGTCCTTAGGGTTTCACATTGGGAAGTGTAGGACAGCTTCCTGAGAGAGGCTGATGTACTTTTGACATAATGATAAAAGACTTACAACCAGGTTTTGGATAATAGTTGTCACAATTCTAAATAATTTGCCACTTAACTACCAACCAATCAATATTTTAAAATTTTGTTAAAATATTGCCCTAAGAAGAGCTATTGAAAATATCCAGTGAAATTTCTAGGCATTTTATTAGTGGTTTGCACCTTCCTTTTTAGAAAGCTGCTGTATAAAATATTCCTGTAGACTCTAATTCCCACCCAAATGTCAGCCATCTGTCTTCGTTTTAATTCTGTTGGAAAGTACCTGCTGAAATCTATGTATTATTATAATCATGATAATAAAAGAAATACAATATCACTTTAATTATGTTCCAGTGCCTAAAACATTCTTCACTGGAGGAGGCAGAGTTATTGAAGAGAGCAGAAGCTTTTCTCCCCCCTTAATTTATAATGAAAAGATGGCAAAGGCCGGGGTAAAGAGAATTAAATTCGTTTTTATCTTACAAGTCAAAGTCATCACTTTATGCCTTGGCTGTTACTCCCTGAGATCTTTGTAAAAATCTTTCCTGACAGCTTTTCCCCTGTTCCAGATTCTTGCCAAGACAATGGTTCAGAATCATGTGGTATGTGCATTCCAGTGAGAAAGAATTCCTGCTCTATTCTCTTTGACTATGTAACAAATGATCATAAATATAACAAAAGAAAATATGCACTAGAGTCTTTCTTATAAAGTCAGCAGAGGGTAAAGGAAGGGGCTAGGACCCCAGGAAGGCAAGGAGAAATTTCCTGATGTGGTAAGAATTCTCTTCATAATTTTTATCCATTTTTTAATTTGACTGCTTTTTTTTTAACTGTAGAATCTTAAGAGTTCTTAATATATTTGGGGTTGGAGTTCTTTGTCAAATACGTGACCTGCAAGTAGTTTCTCTCAGCCACAAGCTTGTCTCTTCATCCTTGTCACAGGGTCTTTCATGAAACAAAGCTACTTAATTTTAACTGCCCAATTTACTGATTTTTTTCTTTAGTGTATCATGCTTTTGATACCTGAGTTTTCACCAAGCCCTAAATCTCAAAAATTTTATCTTACATTTTCTTTTAAAAGTTATATAGTTTTATATTTTATGGTTAAATCTATGATCCATTTTGAATTCATTTGAGAATTTAAGTCAAGGTAATTTTTTTCTTTTTCTTCCTTTCTATCTTTCTTCTCTACTCTTCTTTCTTTCCCCTCGCTCCCTGCCTCCCTCTTTCCCTCTTATGGATATCCAGTTGCTCCAACACCATTGTTTGACACAAAGGTTGTCCCTCTATTGAATTGATTTTGCTTGCTCCTCAAAAATCTGTTGGTCGTATTTGTGTGAAATATTTCTGTGCTATCTTCTCTTTTCTGTTGATGTCTGTGTCTGTCCCTCTGCCAGTACCACACAGTACTGATTTCTGTTAAGTATACAGGTTCCAAAATGGTAGAGTGATCATTCCTACTTTACTCTTCCTATTAAAAAAAAATTTTAGCAAGTATAGTTCCCTTACCTTTCTAGGTAAATATTAGAATAATCTTATCTATATCAACCAAAATCTTTCTGGAATTTTGATAGAAATTACACTAAATCTATAGATCAATTTGAGGAGTCTGGCATCTTTATTATGTTGTAGTTTTCATGAAGTCAGTATGTATTACTAATTATTTAGGATGCTTTTAACTTTCTCTCAGCATTGTGGAATGTTTAGCATATTAGATATTGTATATATATTACCAGACTTGCATCTAAGTATTTTTTTGAGTGATTATAAATTGTATGGTATTTAAATTTCCTCTATGTGTAGTTGTTAGTGTATAGAAGTATAATTGATTTGTATATGTCCATCTTTTATCCTGCCCCCTTGCTGAATCGACTTATTAGTTTTAGGATTTAATTTTTAGATTTTCCTACATAGACCATAATATCACCTGCAGGGACAGTTAAATTTTTTCTGAAAAGTATGCCTTATATTTCCTTTTCTTGCTTTATTAGATTGGCAGGAACTTCTAGTAGTATGTTAACAGGAACATTCTCCATCTTAATGGAAAAATATTTCATTTTTCACCATGAAGTATTCAATATAATATTAGCTGTAGGGATTGGGGTAGATATTCTTTATCAAGTTGAAGGAATTTTTCTCTATTCCTAGTTTCTGAGAGTTTTTTTTATCATGAATGGATGTAGAATTTTGTCAAATGCTTTTCCTGCATCACTTTATACAGTCAGGCAATTTTTCCTTCATTAGCTTGTAATTATGGTGGATTACTTCGATGGATTTTTGAATATCAAACCAGTCTTGCATCCCTAAATAGACTCCATATGGTCATGATGCATAATTCTTTTATCTTTCTGAATTCTATTTGATAATATTTTGAATCTATATTCATGAGTGATACTGGTTTGCAGTTTTCTTTTTTTTTTTACATTTAATTTTGTCTGGTTTTAATGTCACAATAATGCTGGCTTCATAAAATCAATTAGGAAGTATTTCCTTTCCATTTTCTGGACGGAACTGTGCAGAATTGGCGTGAATATTTTCTTCAAACATTTGCTAGAATTCTCTCATGAAATTCGTCTTGCAGATTTCTGGGAATTTGTAGATTATGAATTTAATTTCCTTAATAGCTACAAGACTATTCATCCTATTTCATTTGGTTGGGTTGTGATATTTGTACTTTTTGAGGATTTGGTTCATTTTATCCAAGTCATCAGGATTTTATGCGTAGAGTTTTTCATGGTATTCTCTTATTAACCTTCTGAGGTCTGAAAGATCTGTATGATTCCCTGATTCATTTCTGCTATTGGTAATTGGTATATTCTCTCTTTTCCTTTGTTAGTCTTGCTAGACGTTTGTCAGTCTGATTGATCTTTTCAAAGAACCAGGTTTTTGTTTCAGTGATTTTCTCTACTCTTTTTGTTTCCAGTCTCTCAGACACACATCCCTGATACTAGACACTCCTGAAGGGAAGTGCCATGTGGCAGGAGGAGCCACCTCAGCAGTGTGTGTGTCTATAGGAATATTCCCCTGTTCCTTGCACCCTGAGTGGGAGCCACAGCTGAGAGGCTCAGAGCTGTTGCTGACCTGGCTAACACACTGATCAGCAGACTTCTTCACTTGCTCTCAAATTAAACCATGCAAGCTTCCTCTGTAAAGTCATGTAAGCATCTCTGTCACACCCAGGCCCTCATTTATCCACCAGAATTGCTTGAACTGCTTCTTTTATTAAATTTGATTCCATTAAATAAGCGGCTAATGGTTCTCAGTAAGATGAACTGGGCTCGCGCTCTCCCTGTTGTCTGAATGAAACAGATGAGCAGCTGGGGGAGTTTTTGCCTGGAACCTGACTGCACCCACCTCAGAGACCTGTGCAAATCCTTGGGCCATGTCATCAAGGAGTTGATGTCCAGGGTTTGAGGTGAAGGACCTAGAACTGGACCCATGGGCTATACCAAGGGACTGGAACACGTGGACATCAGGGCTGTCCCTTATGTTAACCAAATAGTGATTTTCACCAGACTCTGCCAGGACACAAAAAGTACATGATTTCAGGCCCCAATCTGAAGGAGTTGACAGTTCATGGAGAGGACAGTTGCAATGTGTTATGGTAAGTGCTGAGATGAAGGAACAGGGAGGGAAAAGAGAGGAGACCTTGAGCCAAACTAGAGTATCCAGGAGGGCTTCCTGGAAGAGGAGTTTTCCTGAGAGCAATTTGATTATACCTCTATCTGACTAAAATCCTTCAGCAGCTTCCTGCTGTTGCCAGGATTGACAAGCATTTATGTGGTCACTGGGCCTCCCTAGCCCATCATGTGGCCCATCCCAGGGCTCCTGCTCCCCAACCCCAAGAATATCCATCAAGTTCCTGTCCAGTTTCCTGTCCAGTCTCATAATGCCTCTGTTGTGAGATATGTGCCACCCCCCACCCCACAACCCCAGGACCCCAGAGATGCTCTTTCCCAGTGCTGTTTCCATGCCTGTTTGGGATCTCACTCCCTGCCACACTGTCACCTCGGTCAGGTCAGGGATCCAATCTTGCCAACTACCGCTCAGCGCATGCCCAGCAACTGCACTTGTTTGAGTTGGTTATTGCATGAAATAGAAGCTTGGCTTCCAGGAGCCAGTCCGCAGAAACCGTGAGCAGGGACAGATCTGGTTGGCCCAAGAGGACTGCGGGAAGGCAGTGTGGTCTGGAGAGGAGTGTGAGGTGCAGCCAGGGATGATGGAGGGCTTAGCTGGAGGAGGAGTGTGAGCCTCGGGAGGAAACAGGTCTTACCCTGAGGGCCTTTTAGCAGCCCTGGAAGAAGAGCCGCCCCACCACCTCCCTGATCAGTGTAGCAGGTGAGGTAGTAGTAAGGAGACCACCTAGGAGAGAAGACAGCCTGGATGTACCTTGGGCTTCACCCGCAGGGTCTATGCTGGCTTCTGAGGCCTCGTTACACACTCACACCAGCATTCCCACTGCGTGTGGCCTGAGGTCAGGGTGTGGCCAAGGTGCCTCATCTGTCACAGCTTGTGCTGCAGAAGACGATGTAGGACCAACTGGTTTGAGGCTGTGTGGAGACAGCCCTGGGCAGCTAAGCTGACCCAGAGAAGGTTCTGGAGATGCTCAGAGAGGGCCCCTGAGGCGACCCTGGGGTACGAAGAACAGAGCCCCCCCTTACAGAGCTGTAGATGAGCCCTTGTCACTGAGCCACCCATGACACATTAAGAACCTGTGGTCAGCCTGGAGCCACCGTCCACACTGTGAGCTGGCCTGAGACTCTGAGGAGCCTGGCCGGCTCTGGTTCAAATCCCAGGGCGCGCTTTTTCAGCCGTGTGACATGACACGGCTTTCACCTACTGGGACTTCCCTGGAAGGACGACAGTGGTCCCTAAGAGAGACCTGTGCCCCTACCTGGCTTTAGAGCTCCTCCCCATTTCCCGCCACCAAATCACACACACAAACAAATGCAAGAATTCTTCTTTTTTTTGGTTATGTTAGAAAATCCTTGAAAGTTCCAGAACTGGGTCAGCACAGAGATGTAAGGGAGGGATCTGTGTGTGTGTGCTGAGGGAGTGTGATGGGATGGGGACCACGGCTTGGTGGGGAGCTGTGAACTAGAGACTGAGGGTGGGCTGCTGCTTTTATTTCAATGATCAAGGGCATTCCTATGCAGACCCAACGCCTAGGTAGCTCCACTCCCTCCCTCTGCTTGGTGGTCCAGGGTGGGACGATGTCTTAATGCTGCCCCAGAGTCCATTGGGAAAAGCAGGGCATGGGTTGGTGTGAGGCCCTTGGGGGCGTCAGACTGAGCCAGGCTCCATCCTGAATCCTGGGGATCTGGTCTTCCCAGCAGGTCCAGGTCAAGCCCAGCATCCCCCTGCTCTGTTCAGAAGACCTTGGCAGCCCTTGGGGCCGTAGGCAGGGCTGAGCTTCCGTTTCCAGAAGGTGACCCCTGGCGAGTGGACCACAGGGCCGTGCTGGAGGAAGTCGGTTCAGCCCTGTATGTGGCTTGATCTCTAATCTTTAAATATTTAGGTGTGTGGTGTACCTTGTTTTCTGCAAAGGTTAGAAGCAGCCTTTAAAAAGATAACTATGGTGGAAATGCCTGACACAGACCTTGGCACACAGTATGGCCCAGTGATGGCGACAGACGGCTCAGAGTTGCCAAGCTCCCTGGACTTTCATTGGCTGGGTGTGGCTGTTTCCTTTGCAGCTTCACAGCCCCTTCCTTGAGGGCTAGGCCAGCTGTCATCCCACAGCCCCGCCCCCTGGGCACATGCCCCCTTCCACCAAGTCCCCGAGGACTCCAGAGCGAAGCTTCCCAGAGACTGAAGAGCACACTATGAATATTGCATGAATAATAATAACCCCACCACTTAGCGGTTATGCAACGCTTTCCTCTTCCACAATACTTTACCATCATTAATTAGTTATTCTGCACTGCTTCCAGCCTCCCCTGCTCTCTCTGCAAAGGCGGGCCCTGAGATCGCTCCTGAAGACAGGCTTTCTCTGGTCTGAGGCCCCTATGTTGGTGGGTGGGCCGACCCCCACCTGGAACCCCATAGTCTCTCAGAGGCAACAGCAGAGACCTGAGACCTTGGTGGGGAGGACCTTCTCCTTTCTGATCCAAGTGCCTCTCCAGAGCCCCTCCTGATATGCTCTGTCCCCGCCTGTCCTGCAGCCCTCTGGAAAGCTGAGGACCCTGTGTCAAGCCGTGGCCAAGTGCCCATGGAGGATGGTTCATGCCCACACTTCAGTCTACACCACCCACCTGTGAGGGCATCCTTGCAGTCACAGTCCTTGTGTGGGCAGGCAGGCTTCCTGTGGTCAGCCCCACTGCACAGGGGCCACTGAAATGGGAGCCATGAGGGGCCCATGGCCACTGGCTGAGCAGGGGCAGAAAGGGGACACAGATGTTCTGGTTCCAAGCATCACACCTTCCCATCCACCATGGGGGTATAGGTAGGTTTCATGTCCCCCCAAGAGACATTCAAAGATGGAGAGAACCCATCCACTGGTAAGTGTAGAATTGATTGGGTGTTCCAACTGGGGGGTCCTCTGACCCAGGCTTTCCTGGACATCACTGCCCACCCCAGTGGGCAACCTCAATCTCCTCCCAGCTTCCAAAGCACCTTTGACCCCCTTGAGGATTCAGCAGCTCTTCTGCTGGGGGTGATAGCATTTATGCATCACCACTCCTCACTGAGCATGGCTGGAACTCCCTGTGGCCTGCTACCCCTTTGGGAGCACTCTGAGGGCCTGGAGCACCCTTGGTTCCACCTTGGGCCAGAGCCGGCTCCCTGCCTCCAGCCCCTCCATTAGCCTGGAAGGGTATTGATCAGTTTGGCTTCTGCAGCTGAGTGTTTTAATCCCAGTGTGTGAATCTTTAAGAATTAATTAGCGAAGATTGCTCAGGAAAAATAAAGTGGGCACAAGTTTTGATACCGTCTGGTCACCCACCATTAATGTTTTCCTCTTAATTATGAGGCTATTTCTGGAAGCTGGAGACATTTCCCCTTGTGTTCTGTTGCCTCAGATGGGCTCCTCCATCCTTCTGGTGGCCTTCCGTGGCCTCCTGCTTCTAGGTCCTTCCCAGCTGCCTCTCCTGTCTGCATCCTCTAGAAAGCACTGAGAGCCTCAGTTTACCCATGCCCCCTCACTGCTCTGACCCACTGAGCCACTTTCTTTATTCCCAAGGTTTCGTCCTACTTTTCCTTTTGTTTTTAAATAGTGCTCACTCCGGGACCTTCACGGATGCCCAGGCTGGGTTAGGTCCCCCTTAGTCCTTCTGGATGCTAACGGCTGTATGCTTCTGTGCGTAAGGAAGGACCCCCTGCATGGAATTCCTTACTCACTGCCCATCTTCCAGGAGTCAGGGCCCACTGCAGTCCAGGGCCTGGGAGGTCCTGAGCTGGGTTTGGGAGCGAAAGGTCTTTCTGGTTCAGTGTGCTCTTGCCCTGAATGGGGATCCCTGGAAACCAAGGAGGCATCCCCAGTCTCCCAGGCCCATCGTGGAACCATCTTTGCCTTGTTCTCCTAGATCCTCTGCATTCCTTCTGCTTTCCATCTCTCAAACCTGTGCAGCTTTGCAGGTTTGTGTTCTGCTCAAAGTCTAGGTGCTTTCATAGGAAGAAAGGAATGCCCACAGTTATGGGATAGGAATGACAATGTCCTGTTTACTTGAAGTTTGGCAGCTGCAGCCTCTTTATTGAGATCGGAAAAGGGTATTGAAGAAGAGCAGTTTCAAGGTGGTTTCTAGGTTTGTGAGCCGGGAGCCTGAGGTTCCTGTAAGTCACAGAATGTCAGAGGAAGGCCATAGACCCCAGGGCAAAGCCAGCAGCCACTGGGAGCAGGGGCCACTGAATAACCCAGACCAACTCACAGTCCTCTGGCATCCTGCTCAGGAGAGGACTAGAGCCTCCATCCTGTGTTAGGGTTTCACATGTCTAATTTCTAGCATCTCACAGCCCCGGGAAGGGGCAAAAGGGCCAGGGCCACTGACCTGGTTTTTCTAAGAAGAAGACCCATCTGTGAGCTCTGAGGAGAGACGGGATTGCCAGCGTCCCCCAAACCAGCGCAATTAGAGAAGTGTGCCCTGAACCCTACTGGGACCCCAGGGTCAGCTTCCACTGCAGGAAGGGTTTGGGACAAACGGATGAAAGAAAGCTGTCTGAGTGAGTCCTTTCTATGTGTCAGGGCCCATGTTCAGCTGAGAAGAGTGAGGTCCAGGCTCTTTCCAGGATGTGAAGCATAATGGGAGCATCCCCTCTCACTCTGCACTTCCACTCCCCTTTCTAATCCTCTCTCCTAGTGGGATCTGGCTGTGTGGTACTTGGACCAGGGCCTCAGGTGTATCCACAGCAATAGCAGCCACATGTCCCATCTGTGTTCCACACATGGTCCACAGGTATTCCTGGTCTCAGAGTCATAGGAGCAATGCTGTTACACGATCTATTTCTCTGTGGCTGAATTTTACTTCCTCCTGAGCCCTTATTATTATCACTCAGTACTGTAAACTTGATCTTATCACACAAGCCACTTCTGGTTTAACAGTAATTTCGGGGAATCTTCCCCGTCAGTTCGAGATTCTCCCCTTTCACCTTCCTCTTGCACCTCCCTGGAGGAGAAACTAAGCTCCGAGGAGTCTGACATATCATCCTGGGCCCGGGGAGGAACTGGGGCTAGGAAGGGTGTCCTTCATGCCCTAGAGCATTCTGCGGGACGGTACAGACAGGGCAGGGGCAGATATGTGACGAGGTTGCAGCGAGATCCTGAGCCAGCTGAGAGCAGGGGACTTCCAGAGGGTGGCTTTGTGCTATGTCTTGCAGGATAAGTAAGAGCTTTCCATGGAGACAAGAAAGGTATTGCATCAAATGGCAGCATGTGCAAAGGCCCAGAGGCACATCGGTTTGCTTAGCTGGTGGATCATAGTTGGGCTTATCTGAGGCTGTCTCATGAGCTCCTGGTTCACAGACAGCACTCTCTGCTGTGTGAAGGACCTGGCACCTCAGTCATCAGGATGTTTGCAGATGACACTTACTTAGCTCAGTTTAGACTATAAGATAAAAAAGGTGTTTCCTTACTGAGGTGACTAAGAAGTCAAGAAGAGGAGCTTCAGGCACAGCTGGTTTCAGGGGCTCAAAACCTGTCTTAGATTTGGTCTTAGCCTAACCTTTCTGGTGGCTCAGTCAGTAAGAGTCTGCCTGCAAGGCAGGAGACCAGAGTTCACTTGATGGGTTGGGAAGATCCCCTGGAGAAGGAAATGGCAACCCACTGTGCCTGGGAAATCCCATGGACAGAAGAACCTGGTGGGCTGTATAGTCCATGGTGTCGCAAGAGTCAGACAGGACTTAACGACGAAACCTAAACCTAGCATGACCCTATTCAGTGGGGGTTTCAGTCTCAGCAGGTTCCCTCTAGCCTGTGGGTCTCCCTCAACCCCAAAGTTACCAATTCCAGAAGGCATTCTTCATTCTCAGTATTTTCCACAAAGTCCCAGGGTTGAGTCTTACTGACCTGAGTCGGATTACCTCTTGACCAGTCACTGCTCACTGGAAGATGTCATATCTGACTAATCAGGATGGTTCACATGTCCATCCTGGGACCAGCCTCAAGGGAATCACAGGCAGGTGTTTCCCCAAAAGAAAGCTAAGGTGTTGCCTGCAGCCAAAGGGCCAGGAAATGGAGGGACCACGTGGCAAGTTTTCACCCCACACACTCCTGTTGAGACTTCCTCCAGCTCCTGGGGACGCAGGTTTTCAGGAAGATGCTGAACATCTCCCGCAGCAGTCTCATCTTTTCTTCAGTGTCAGTCTTGTCTGTCCATCACTGTGTGAGCTCCTTCATGGGGGGGCCAGGGTCTTTTGTCCAAGAGCACTTGGATCCCCCTGGTCACCAGGGCCATGAGGAGCACACCAAAGGTACTTCATTCCTATGTGTGTACTCTGTTAGGAGAGGATAGATGTCTTTTCTAGTTATGAGACTCCTTCCTTGGGCCGAGAACATTGGAATTTATGTGATCTAAAGTTAGGAGCCATTCTGTAATATTTAAGTTTCAAGATGAAAATGACCAGGCATCAATTGACAAACACTTAGGGCAGCCTCTCCCTATTTTTAGTCCAGATACTTATAGAACGACATCTGCGTGCACGCACGCCCACTGCCCCACAACTGGAAACACACAGCTTGATTCTGCCCAAATAAGGGTGGTGAAGAGGGCCAGCTCCCAGGAAGGGTGGACCCAACAGGTGTGGGCAGCTCGGGAGGTCTGGATGATGGGGATGGGCTCTCAGGGGTCAGATTCCAGCTGAGATGGAGCAGGCCACCCCGTGCCTCCCACTCACTCCCCGGAGCAGCCTTGCCTCTTTCTTCCTCTGAGCTAACCTCCCGGTCCTGGAGGAGGGGGAGCCAAGGAGCCTCCAGGCCTCAGGACTATTTACTTTTGCAGGAGATTCCTTCCTGTTGGGAAACCACTTGTAGAGAACAGATTGTGCTCTGTAGCGGGGAAGGGCTGCAGAGAAGGGGCGGGACACTGGCTGTTTTGCAGGGAGGGCTGGGGTATCAGGTCTCTGTCAGCTGCCTGTCCAAAGGGGGCCTGGGAGGAAGAGCCACTCGACTCAGAGCTGCAATGGTGTCTTTGTACATCTTAGAAAAAGGCACCATCTTCTGGGCAGGCATAGCCTCAGGTGAGTGGTTTGGTGAGAGTGCCGGGGTGCAGGGCTGGACCTGAACGTGTTGGGGACCGTGTGGGTAGAGGCCCTGGAGCCTCACAGGCCCATCTAGAGGCAGTGCCCCTACTCTCTGCTCTGCTGTTGCTGCTGTTTAGTCGCTAAGTCACGTCCGACTCTGCACACCAGCAAAAGCTGCGCCCCAGGACCTTGGCTCCTGCACTCTGACCTGGCTGTGTAGACAGTCCTAGTGCAGTGTTGACTGTCAAGCCAGATTTGGGCAGCACTGTGCCTGCCAATGCAAGAGACATGAGAGATGGGGTTCAATCCCTGGTCAGGAAAATCCCCTGGAGGAGGGCGTGGCAACCCACTCCAGTATTCTGGCCTGGAGAATCCCAAGGACAGAGGAGCCTGGCAGGCTACAGTCCATAGGGTTGCAAGGAGTTGGACATGACTGAAGTGACTTAGCACGTATGCACGCATGTGCCTACTACAGCCATGTGAATCTACCAGTCAGAGGGTCGCTGTGTGCCCCCTGGGACACCAGCCTTGGTTCAGTCAGCCCCTGCTCAACCCCCTTGAACTCTCCCCTGGTTTTGAGAGACTGTTTTCTGGATACTAAGCTGCCAATTCATGTTTGCATGAGAGAACCCAGAGAATTTCAGTAAAGAAAATGTGGTGTGGCTTCCTCTGTGTCTCTGACAGACCTGAAGCAGGAGCAGTCAGGAGGCCTCTGGCTGTGCTCGCAGACCAGCAATCCATCCTCCAGCTACCTTGCAGAGCCAGGGGAAATCATCCCTGGGGGTTTGCAGGGGTCTACAGTGCAGGAGGTGATGATCTTGGCAGGAGGCGGGGGTAGGGGTGGCTGATATAAGTGTGGTTCTGACAGGTCCTCACCAAGGGCTCTTAGAATGCAAGGCTGAGATGCTGAGCACAGGAGGAGGGCAGCTTGGAGGATTTCCCTCCCGGAGGAGGGAAAAGGCTGCCGCCAAGTGGCCATCTGGATGGCTAGCAGGAATTACTGAGATGGGAGATGGCTGATGCACTCTTGGGGTTTGGCACCGGCAGCTGTCTGAGCTGCAGCCCCAGGGAGGGCACTCACTCAGTCTCTGACCTTGGATTTCACTCCGTCCCTGAGGCCCAGGGAGCCTGTTTGGGGTCAGGGACTAGGAGCAGCCTCCTCTCTTGGGGTGGACCCAGGAGAGAGTATGGAGGGAGGGGTCTAAGGAGCCTGAGACTGTGGGGGTGAGAGTGGGAGCTGAGCTGAGCCAGGGACCCCTGAGGGGCAGAAAGACTGGAGCATTCAGGAGGATGCATTTGCTGGGCAGACTGATGAAGGATACTGGGCAACCTGATGAGGACTGGGGGCCTGGTGCTGCTGGGGAGGCCAGGGCCAGGCTTTTTTGGACACTAGGCGTTCTTTCTCTCTTTCCTTCTCTGCCTGCTCATCAGCAGTCTGAGCTTCTCTGGCAGAGTGTTTGTGTGTGTCCCTCTGTCTCCATGTGTCCTTGTGTCTCTCTGACTCTTTCCACCTTTCCACTCTTTCTGATCTATGTCCTTTCTTCTTTCCCTGTTCAAGTTTCATTTCAGGCTCATGTAAAGATTTTTTGCTGCGTGATGGTCATGCAGAGCCGTGGTCACCAGGAGCAGACCCCTGGGGGAGGACCCAGGAGAAATGTCTGTGTCTGAGGGGGCAGGGGGAGAGGCTGGCCCTTAGTGGACATGGCCCCACACACTGATGCCTGCCTCCCCTGACCCTTGTCTTCTGTCCAGCAAAGGCCGCGTGGGGTAGATGTGTTGGAAAGGCCCCCTGGTGAGCATGCAGCCACACCAGTCAGGGTTTCCAGCATCAGCCCAGAAGTCAGTTCCATTCAGTGACTCTAGCAGCCTAGCCCAACCGTGTGTGACATACAAGGCTTTGTCCATTCCCTGGAAAGGTTTTCAACCTGGCTAGAGTGGCAGGATTAATGTGAAGAATAAATGTAAAGAAACAATGAAGCTCAGGGGGGACTTCAAAGAACTGATAGAACCAGGGTCATATTGTGTTCTGTGGTGTCTGTGGTATGTGAGTGAGTGGATGGGGCCCGTGTGGGCCCATCAGTGACAGAAGTCACCAGATTTCCAAGAAGACTAGTGACTAGAGCAAGGCTGTGTACCTTTGCTTCAGAGTCCTCCAGCTTTTTCATCACCAGGTGAGGCCATCAGAAAACCCCTAAAGTCTATTACAATGGTCCCTTCCCCATCAGTGCACTCAGAGAAGATGTCCTCTGTAGAGTGTCTGCCCAACCCCTAGGCAGCACTGAGCGTGGTCACATGGACGTCTTGTCACTTTGGTGACCAAGCAGCCACCGTTGGCCCTCCATGAGGTCAGGAGTCAGGAGGTGGACTTCTGTTGGAGCTAAGTTGGGGAAGATGTGGTCCCTCTCAATGAAGTCAGCTGCTCCCTTTTAGGACCAACAGGGATTTCTGACTTTGCCTGGAAGTTTGAGCCTAAGAGTTGAGTTTGGGTCTCACCACCCACCTGCCCTGTCTCAGCCCTCCAGTCCTCGGTCTTGATGGTTTTGGCATCATTCTATTAGTTAGCTGCCTGGGATTTGAGTTCTCAGGGCATCATGGGACTTTGGGTTAAGGTGGCAGGGCTGCCACTTTCCACTTCTCTTTGGCCCTTGGGTGCATCCTCAATTTTTCAGTGCTGGATTCCTCACTCATCAAATGGTAGCAATGACAGTGCCTGTCTCACAGAGCTCTTGTTTTGAATATTGAATGTATTAATGCAAGTGCTATCTCTACTATCTGCCTCAGAGTAAGGAGTCAGTTAATGTACACTTTCCAAGGCCCGTGGGTCAATCCTAGCTCTTCTAGAGCCCATCTTCAGGGACCAAGGCCCTGCTTGTGAGTCACATCTCCTATCTTAAGGTTTCAAGTCTAGGCTAGAAGAGTGAGCCCCCCTGCAGCATGCTCTGTTACCATGATTCATTCATTCATCAAATGTCTATTAATGCCTCCTGTGGCCAGACACTGTGTCAAATGCTGGGGATAAAGCACTCCCCAGGGAGCCACTCAGCCTAGGGGGAAGACCAGCCAGGAGACCCATCGGTGGGTGAATAGTTGAGAAGCTCTGAGGACAGTGCCTGGCACACAGCAATGCTATATAATGTTCTTAAGTAAATGGTGTGGTCAGTTACAATGCGTAGGTACAGCCACTGTGAAGCACCCAGAAGGGCAGCTAAGCCAGGTGTGGGGTGTCAGGAGAAAGTGACACAGAACCAAGATGAGGTAAAGAAGGAAGAGGGGAGAAGATAGAGCTGGGCAAAGGATATGAATCAAAGGCAGCTGGTCCTGGCCTTGGTAGGGAACTGGAATCAATCAGTCTGGCCAGAGTGAGAGGGTTCTTGGGAGTGAGAAAGAGACTAGAGAGGCAGGCAGGGATCCCAGTGTGGGTCTTAGAAACCATGTTAAAGAGCTGGTTTAACTTACAGCTAAAAAAAACTGTTAACCTAAAAAAAAGATCTTTTATAAAGCGAATGAAATAAAAAGCAGTCTTCTAATGGGATTAAGAGGATCTGGTTTAACTTAACTCAGTACACTCTCATTCCTGCTTTGGCAGAGGTTCTGACATCCCAGCAAAGCTCCCGGACACTGTGACAATCAGGAACCACCTCTGTGCTCCTGCATGTGGTGGCTGAATAGGAGGTTTCCTGTGGCAGACTTCCCCAGACCTACTGGAGTGGATGGTTGGGGACAGGGCTTTGGCCTGAGACTCCCAGCCTGATCTTGGCCAGCAGTTCTGTTCTAACCAGAATTTGGGATTTTTGTCTTTGCAGATGTTGGGGCCGCTCAAGTGTTAGCAACAGGCAAGACTGCTGGAGCTGAAACTGGTAGGTGGCTGCCCAGTGGATTCTGGATGCAGGGCTGAGGGGCAGGAGGAGGCACTCCAAAATGCATGGGCAGGTGGGGCATCTTGGTACCCGTTTCCTCCCAGTCATCATGGAACCAGGGCAGTGTTCACCCCCAGACCTGTCTGAGAGGCTAACATGGCCTTATCCTGGGGGCATGGGACTGAATAAGAGCCTGTCCTCAAAGGGGGCATGAGTCATCAGGGCCACCTCTGCCCACTCTCTGTGAGATGAACAGCCCTGCACTGCAGTCGTGAGCCCCCAGATAGCAGGCTCTGCCCTGGCCAGTGCCTCCCTCCACTTGCACCATCCCAGGCTCTCTCTAACTCAGAGTTCAGCTCTCCAGGTATGGTACACCTTCCATGTCATCTCCTCTGGGAAGACTGTCAGTTTCCACATCAGCCCACCTTGTCACTCGGCATTCGAGTGAGCTCTTGTCTTCCGCTGCTGACTGCGGGCCCCTTAGGATGGAGTCAGGGACTCATTCAATTGTCGTCAGCACTCGCCAGAGCAGGCAATCGGCATACACATGGGTGAACTGATGCAGGGATAAGTGAGGATGACTGCAAGAAGACAGAGAAAGGAACCACAAGCCACTTGGGAATGATCCCCACAGCTGAAGGGACCAGGGTTGGAGTTCCAGGAAGAGGAGATGCAGTGTGGGTGGAGGGGTAGGGAAGGAGCATGTTCCCAGGAGACTGGAAAATTAGGCTGGCCTCAGTGGGTTGGGACTTCTCAGGTGGCTCAGTGGTAAAGAATCTGCCTGTCAATGTAAGAGACGTGGGTTCAACTCCTGGGTCGTGAAGATACCTTGGGGGAGGAAATGGCAACCCACTCCAGTGTTCTTGCCTGGCAAATTCCATGGACAGAGGAGCCTGGTGGGCTACATTCCATGGAGTTGTAAAAGAGTTGGACACAACTGAGCAACTGAACACACATGCATGCAGCAGGTTGGACTGTGTAATGTAAAGGTCCAAGTATTTGCCTTTGGACTTCATTCCGATGTAAAAGGAGGTATGGAAGACTTTTGCTGGGTGATGACTGATTAAAGCCCCTTGTTCAATTCCTCCCTGCCCTCCAGATATCAAATATGCCATCATCGGGACTGCTGTGGGCATCGCCATATCAGCCGGCTTCCTGGCCCTGAAGTTCTGCATGATCAGGAAGCACATGTTTGATAACGATTCCTCTGACCTGAGAAGCACAAACGTGGGCTTCAACGGTAAGGAAACAGTGATGCTCAACCCTGGTTCTGCCCTTTCCTGAGACAAGACGTATTCTGACCAGTTATCCGGTGTGAGGCTCTGAGGGTAAAACTGGCTGTAGAGAGAATAAGAAACATGGACCGAAAAGAAATGCAGTGACCTCTCTGTGTCTCTGTCTCTCTCTGCTTCTGTCTCTCTGTACTTTTCCATTTAGTCATTCTTGATATTCTTAAGAATCAACTTTCTTGGAGAAATGTGGGGAAGGGAGCTGAGTTGGCTTCTGACTGAAATTTCTTTTCTTTTACCCAAATGATGTGATGAGATGAAATCAATCCCAGGAAGTGGTGAGGCTGCTCCTGGCATGGGTGGGTGGCGGGAGGTGTGGCCGGCACTGATGACCTGGGCCAAGTTGCATTTTTTTCCCCATAAATTGGGCAAGCCCTGCACTAAGTGGAGTTGTCTCCTCATGACCCAAGCAGAGTTGGGTTTATGAGCGCCCAGCATGGTTCTCCACACCCTGTGGCAGCTGTGGAGATCCGGGTCCTTAGGTAGATGCTGAACACTCAATGAGTTTCAGTAGCAAAATACAACATTGATTTGCACCCCTTGTCTCTCAAGGGGGGACCTGCAAAATCCATCCCCCATATGACTGCTTAATGGGATGATAATGTAGTTTCCAGAGGATAAGGAGGAGGGACCCTCACCATGTCTCTTGAAAATGTGATTGTTATCTGTGAAGATACCCAAAAGGGGAGACAGGGCAAGGAGGAGACTGCATTTGGGGGCCCACAGTGTGTCCAACTGCACAGGGAACTTAATCGGTCATAGTTCACTTGCCATTGATTTTGTATCCCTAGGAATAAGGGGAAAGAGAAAATAGTCTCTTAGCACGCTAAGAGACATTCTAGATCTCTTAAGGGTGAGAGGGCCCAGGCTCCTCAAGGAGGGAGGAGGTGAGGAACAACTGGCCAGGGGGGTAGGGGGTCTATTTCTAGGGAAGCCTCAGTTTCACCCGGGTGCTGAGCTGGGGGGCTCGGTGAGGGACTGGATAGAGGAGCTTCAGCAGTGCCACTGGGGAGGGGGCAGAGCACTCAGCCCAAGACCACCCCCTCAGTGGCCCCAACCCCAGGAACCTCTCAGCATTGCCCGAGTCTGGTGGGCTCTGACCCCTCCTGAGGTGCACCACCATCACAGTGCCCCCTTCCTAACAGTCTGCTTTCTCTGTTTAGAGACCATTGCACTAAAGAAGAGAGCTTCAAGGTAAGGTCACGACCAACTTGTGTCCTCCTCATTTCCCCTCCTGTTTCATCCATCCCTCTCCCTTGCCTGACATCCTTGCCTCTCTTCCCACTTTAAAATGCTTCCTAGGGGACCAGGATGTACCCCTGGCCTCCCTCTTCTCACTCTCCCCTCCTTTGGGCAGTCCTCAAATGTCATGAGAGTGGGGAGCCCACAGGGTATTAAGTAGTCAAAATAAGCTTGGGCTCTTTTCTGCACTTGTTGGTTAGATTTTGCCTTATCTCCTGCTCAGAGTCCTCCCAGTGCATCACCTACTCTCATGCTCATGTCCTCAGTTCCAATTGGAAAGCTACACGTGTTCTGTTTCCAGCTTCCCTGCTGCCATCCAGCCACATTACTCTTCTGTATAGAGCCCTTGTTCTCCAAAGACAATCCCAACTCAGGACCTTTGCACTTGCTCTTTTGTATCATATGGAATTCTCTTCACTCAGATAGCAACAAGCTTCTGCAAAGCCCTCTGGAATGAGGATTTGAGTGATACCAAGGAGGCAGCCAGTCTCTTGGAGCTAGGTGAAGGTGCAGGCCAGAATCAAGAACCAGTAGCATTTGTTGGAGTGGGGAGGTCCTAGCTGGAGATGCCCTTTGGGAAGTAGGCAGTAGAGCAGGGGTGGACAGTGGGCTAGGTGGGGGTGGGATATGTTGGTGACTACCTTTTTTGAATATGGTAAATCTGAGGCTTCTGGAGATTTCCTCATGGAGGAAATGTTCAGTGAGTGACTGGTATTCAGGACAGAATCTGAGTTGAGATGGGCTGGTGGGCTTTTAGAAGGATGCAAGGCACAGTCCCCGGTTTCCAGTTCTTCCCTGGAAACTGGGGCTTGGTAAGTACAAAATAGCATCTCTTGAAGAAATGTGTGGATCTATGGATGAAGGAGAGATGGATGTGTGGTATGCTGCAGTCAGGGGGATGCCCTGGGGGTGAGCTGGAAATGGATTTTCTCAAT
Source organism: Cervus elaphus (assembly GCF_910594005.1). Taxonomy (NCBI): domain Eukaryota; kingdom Metazoa; phylum Chordata; class Mammalia; order Artiodactyla; family Cervidae; genus Cervus; species Cervus elaphus. The sequence continues at coordinate 42,902,292 of NC_057829.1, read as the reverse complement.
ACTTTCACTTTGTTGAGGCTCTGCCCTCCTTCAGATGTTATGGTGTCTGTCAATAATTTCTGAGGACCTAAAGCTCTTGATGGTGGGGGTGAGGGGACCTGGGAATGTATAGATGAGCCCCAGACCCAGAATCTGCATTGCCTTTGGGGCCCAGCTCATCTCTGTGGTGGGACGTGTAGGATGGGGTCAGTTTTGGCTGCTGTGCCTGTGATGGCAGACTCTGCTCACAACATGCTCTCAGGGGCCCTCTACTGGGTGGCTGAGGCACCCTGGCATGTGGCTGCAAGCTGCAGTGGCCAGCTCTGGCCCTGTGTCAGGATGATCGAGTGGGCTGGTGGAGGTTCTAACAGAGTGATCTTCTCAACCACCCATGAGCCATGCTGTCTTGATCATCCAAACAGCTCACTCTTATCGGGGGACACTTTGGGTAAAGGCATCGTGCTTTGGAAGCTCCAGTGCCCCCTGGAAGTTCCCAGAACTGGTATAAACTTTGATTCAGGGACATCTTAGTCATGGGATTCACAAAACGGAAAGATTTCACAATACCTAATTCTTAATCCTGGTGCCTTTGTACATGCGTATGTGCTTGCTGGGGGAGGGAATGTGAGAGGTTGTGATGACTCATAATGAACGTCTGACACACAGATGCTGCTGTGCAAAGATGTTGCTGTGACTGTACATCAAAAACCAATTCAAGAGCATTGAATGAACAGTTACTATGGTTTCATGTTCCTACCTATGATCAGGTCAGAGGAGCATCTGTTTGGTATATTTGTTGTTGTTTAGCTGCTCGGTTGAGTCTGACTCTTTTGTGACCCCATGGACCATAGCCCGCCAGGCTCCTTTGTCCATGGGATTTTCCAGTGGATTGTCATTTCCTTCTCCAGGAGTTTTTCCCAGTCCAGGGATTGAACCCGCATTTCCTGCATTAGCAGGCGGATTCGTGACCACTGAGCCACCAGGAAGCCCTTTTGTACATTTGGATGTGCTGAATTATTTTGATACATTGGAGCTGTAGGAGGAAATTTCCATCACCCAGGCGAGGTGTCTGCCATAGTCATCCAACAATAACCATTGTGAGAGTGAAGTACAGGAGAAGGAGTGTGAAGGGTGCAAGAGGAAGGCAGGGGCAGAGGAAGGCAGGGAAGAGATGAAAGATGGGGAGAGGTGTGTGGTTGGGAGTTAATGGCTGGACGCGGGTTCCCCTGCATCTCTTCCCCCACCACGTGCAGGGAACTGTTCTCAGCATTATCACACCAGAGCTCTTCTGTTGAGAAGGAAGACACAATTCAAGTTTCCAAAACTGACACTAGATGGAGTCAGGCTTAGTCGGAAAGCCAATAGACCCGAGAATGGAAAAGCAAAGGACACGCAAGCCATTCTCCCGTAGCAGAATTTTGCCCGTGCTTTTGGCCATCTAGGAATGCTTTAGTAAATGTCCTGTCTTCCTGTTTTGCAGGTTAAACCTCAATTTCTCTGAAAGGTGAGTTGTAAGAGTGACGGACGGCTCATACTGAAAGGAGGAAAGGCAGAGCCTTTCCTGTCCTGTGCAGGCTGCAGGCTCTCCTGCATGGTCCCTGCGGGATGGGAGGGGGATCGCTAGGCATGGGCCAGAGGTCCTGGTGTCAGGCTGGCTGTGAGGTGAGGGATCAGCATCTCTCTGGGACAGTTGTGGCAAGTCCTAATCTGGCAGTACTTTGGCAAGATTTTAAATGAAGTTGTGGGGCATTTGCCTGATTAGAGCTGAGAAAACTGAGTTTTAGCAGCAAGATGGTTAAATTTTTATCTTATTTGATTTGTTTTTCTAAGACCTTCTCTTTGAGAGAAGCCAGGCCACTGTAGCCAGCTTAAACCATTTGATAAAAAAAAAAAAAAAAATCCAAAATTTTCTTTGTGTCACCAAGCCATCAGTTTGGCAGAGGTGTCAGATTTTCGATGCTGCTGTGAAGTCTCAGAATAGAAGTGGAGACAGGATCTGAGGTTATGGCTAAAGGAGCTCTGTTCCCAGGAAGGAAGGCATCTCCTTCAGGTTTATCTGAATGGTTGGTTCACAACTCACTTCCCCTAGTCCTGCTTTCCTGCACCTCATGTACCAGCCACATGCTCTCACTGTCCTTTTTGAAAAATCTTCAAAGCCACAGAAATGTTGAAAGAACAGTGCAATAAAAATATTTTGCACTGTTTGCTTTAACTCTGCATGCATAATTTTTTCTGATTCACTTAAAAACTAGTGTAGATATCATATTTACCCATCTTGTATCTCCTGCATAATCACGATGACAGGAATGGTAAGAAATGAATGGAAATGGGTAGTAATTCAATACTATCATCTCTTCCACAGCCTGTATTCAAATTTCTCTGTTTCCCAGGTATCTCTTACAGCTCTATTTCTCCAAGCCAGGAGCCATTGTACTTGATTTTGTCCCTTTTTAGTTTCTCTCGATGTTGCTTTCTCTCCCCACGGCATTGTCAGTTTTGAAGGACTTGAGACTCTTGCATTATGTTCTATTTCCTGGATTTGTCTGTTTCCTCCTGAGAAGATTCAGATTGAGAATTTTGTCATGATTACTGCAGAGGTGATATTGGGTACATATCTTTCAGTGCACTGCACCAGGAGTCACATGACTGTTAGTGACACTAACAGAGTCACTGTTAGTGACACTGCTTTTAATTGCTTGGCTAAGGAAGTGACAACTAGATCTCTCCTGGTAGAGAGAAAAATCCCTGGTTTGCAATGAGTAAATAATCTAAGGGGTGGGACTTTGAGACCGTGGGAACACCCTGACCCAAGTAATTCTTCACCCAATGGTTTTACCTCTGTTTGTGACCCATGTTTGAATAGTTATTGCTGGAGTTTCTAATTCCAGCATTCCTTCTATGTTTAATAGCTGGCATTCTTTTCTTATTTGTGGAATATTATTCCTAAGGACTTCAATGCATTATAATTCATCACCACCATGAATCTTTTTGATGTTTAAAATCTCCCAAGTTATCAGTACAAATCACTTCTTGGTGGCTTTAGACTGGATTCCAGTAGTCACTAAGAATTTCATAGACTTCTGAAATGACACAATGTTCCAGGCTCACCTTACACTGTTCCTGCTCAGATTTGGAATCACGCATTTCCACTAGATCCATGTTTTCCTACTCCCTCCTCCAACCTCCTTCTTTTCTTTAACATTGAGCAGTTTTTAGAAACCAAGATCTGAGCACAATGGGTGCTTATGGCTACTGAGGCATCATCACTTGGAGACCTTCTCAATGGACAGTCAGCACATGCATATTTACCAACATACATCAAAAACTCAGCATCATAACATTCTTCTTAAGATTTCCTCATTCCACATTTCTATTTTGCCTCCTCTAAAGTGAAAACCCTGTTTCAAAACCATATACATATTTTTATCCATTTGCTCTATCCTATAATACACACAAAATACATACTTCAAGAATTACAATACTGTACAACTGCAAACTCACTTAAAAATTTCTTTGCTGTTCTATGTTCTTAGAATTTAGCCCTTCATATGTACAGAGTATTGTGTTCAAGTTGAATTAATTATTTTCTCAGTGTGGTTATGCCATCAATTTGATATATAGTTAGAGATATTTGTTTCAGTGTATATGCTGGTCTTTGGTTCATTTCTTAATCTTTGTAGTTTAATTTTATTTTTTGAGTATGTGAAACACATATATAGTTTTAATCTAAAAACGTGTAAATAGGTAAACTTAGAGATGTTCTGCTCTCCTGTCCATCCCACCCTGCTCCCACCCACTGCTTTGAGGTAATTAATGTCAACAGTTCCTGTTTTATCTTCCCTGTGTTCCTTTTACAAAAATATGTTTAATTAAAAGATTTGCATATATACAATTAGATAAATGTTTATATATGCATATATATATTATTCTGGTTCTTGTATGGGTTTATTTTTATTTGGATCTCTGATTCATTTGGTATGGTGCATGGTATGAGATATAGATCAAATTTTATCTTTTTCCCAAACGGCAATCTAGTTATCTTAATATCATTTTTCAAAATCACTGTATTTTCCCCAGTGTTTTATTTGTCACCTTTATCATGTTCAAAATTTTCACATGTAGTTGGACTATTTCTAGACTTCATATTATTCTCCAATGGTATTTGTGATTGTTCATGTGCTATTATCACTCTCTTTGTTGTGGTGACTTCATGTATTACCCGGTGTGGCTGGTTCCCACACACCTTGCTATTCCATTCTAGCTATTCCTGTGTATTTGCTTTCCATATAAACTTTACAGTCAACTTCAGAATCTAGTTACAGAAACAAACATCTTGCTATTTTTATTGGAGCTGCATTATGTTTACATATTAAATTGAAGACAATTGACTTTTTGAGGATATTATCCTTCACTGACACAAATATATAATTTTTATAAGTCTGTTTTTGTGTGTCTCAGGAGAGTTTTCAGATTTTACTCTTATGGATTTTTCACATTTCTTATTAAGTTTACTTCTAAATATTTCATATTTTAGTTGCTTTAGTAAATGGAACTTCCCATCATGTCTCCTACTTGGTCATTGATTTGGGGTATTAACATGATAGCAACTGACATATTGAATGCTTTTATTGTTTTGGTTATTTTATTCTTGATTTCCTTGAGTTTTCATCATATTATGTCTTCTGCCAAATTGTAGATCTTCTCTTCCAATAAGCCTCTAATTGTTTTCCCCTCTCTGATTGCACTGTCTAAAATCACCAGTGTTAAATAATAGTGGAAACAGTGAGTGTATTTGTCTTTTGCCTGACCTTTGTGGGAAATTCCCTAGTGGTTTTCATTAAGTAAGATGTTAGTTTTAGGGCTGAAGTACACATGTTTTATCACCTTAAGGAAACCCACCCATTCCTATTTTATTGAGTCTTTTTTTTTTTTTTTTTTCAGGAATTTGTGTGGGATTTGGTTAAAAGACTTTTCAGCATTAGCAGGCATTAATTTAACCTCAGGAGACATTCTTTGGGATGGTCCCAGGAAAACAAGGACATATAGGCACCCTTGTTACTACTTTAGTTTTTTGCTTCTCTCCTTATTATCTGTATGATTTTGGAGGATGTGGTGGAAAATTGGATTTAGGCAGCCACTATAATCCTAGAGTCTCCAAAAGTCTCTTTTTCTTTTGGCACCTAGCTCAGGTCTGGGTATTAATGAATCTTCCAGGTGGCTCTTTTTCTTTTCAGAAATGCACAAGTGATTGAGCTCTGAGTGAGCAGCCTCTTCAGGAGGGCAGTTTGGACAGCTACTCATTGGAGACAGCTTGAATTTGAGCATCCAAAGCTGGTGATGGACCTTTACATGGAACTCAAAATACGGAGCAAATAAACTTATAGAATCTACAGTGCCTCTGTCCTGAAAGAAAATAGTGTTTCTCTTCTGCAAAGAGCTGACTGCATAAAGGGATGTAAGAGTACTCTTTCCAGCAGTAAGAAAGTTTGGAAGTCAATACATGCTCACTGCCTATCCTGGTTTCCAGTGTCAGAGTTGTTCATGCTTCATGATGACATTGTGTCCGTGGATCCTATCAGTAGCAAGTGGCTCATGGAATGAGAACCAAACTCAAGACACAGCTTCTTTAGCACCAGTCTACCAAGAGGTGAACAGCCTTGGCTAGAACTATTGGCCTAAACTTCTTAGCTGTCAGAAGAATCCATCTGTCAACATTCAAGGGAACTGAAACTTGAAAATCTTTGGGCAGTCTCCATTTCTATAAATGACTGAGAGACCTTCCAAAAGAAGAAATGCAGCCTGGGCTGGAGTGGGAGAAAGGGATCTGACAGCTGTGGAATGGCCCCACAGCTCTGCAGCCTTCAAATGGCGGTACCCAGAAAGGATGAAAAGAGAAAGCAGCTGCCATGGCTTGTAGTGAGCTATACCAAAGAAAGTGATTATTGTTATTATTGTTGTTATTGTTATTATTGTTATTGTCATAGTCATGACAATGTCCTTACCTCATGGAGGACATAACCAGAAGAGACATAAATGCAAGGCTGCATGATGCAGACCCCATTCACACTTCTCTCCCCTTAATAGTAACCCTGGGTTTCTGGGCTGCATTAAGGAATACTCTTTGCCTTTTCATTCAATAGAAATCCAGTGGGCTACAAGGACTGGTTCTCCTTAGATTAGGTTACTCACCTTGTGTGTGGTAAAAGATGAGTTATATTTCAAAACAAAGCGCTCTGTTGTAATAATTTGCCTGAACTCCCAGGGCATCTTTTATCTGACTTGATAACAATGTAGTTCATTAGCAGCCTTGGTTAACTGATAACCTAAAGCGGCAATGCGATACTCATAAGCAATTTTCTGTGTGTTAGATAGAATAAACCATCTTGTAAGGTATCTGATAATTGATTTGCTTCTTTTAGCAGCATTTTAATTAAGACAGCTGGTTGGGAACTGAAGGTGAATGCTTCTGGAGTCTCAGTAATCATTATAATATCTATAAACTCAATAGAATGTCGGGTCCTTTCCCTCACCCCACATCATGACATTTTCCCAGCACCACTCACAGCCTCCAGTTTTGTTTGAGTCCCACCCAGAGTCTCCTGTGTGAAGAACACAGAGAAGTTTGCTGAATACTGGTGCTTTCTCCTCATCTTCTAACGGCAGACATGCTGAGGGAAGCAGAATGGGCTGGGGGTTCTAGGCAATTGGCTTCCTTGGCTTATATCCCAATTCCAAGCTCAGTGACTTCCTTCTGTAGCAGTCCTACAGAAAGCCATTTTTGACAGCCTGTCTTGATGGGAGCAGCTCCTGGGGATAGAGGTGCCAATGAGCAGAAACTCTTGGATATGTTTTTGAAGCAACCACACTAAGTCATTGTGTCTGTAGGTGCAATGTCCTGAGTGAGAGCCATCTCTCCTGTCCTACGCTGTGGTTTAGGAGGATACTACAAGAAGCCAAGGACTAGGATAAACCCTGCCCTCCCAGCCCAGTAGGCTCTGAGTCCCCCAGAACACATGCAGACCCCAGACAGCCCATCTCAACAGGCAGAACATCCTGCCCAAAGGAGAAGTGACAGATGATACTCAAATACCTGTGGGTGGAGTGAACTGCAGATCTCAACAACCAGGCAGGATCTAAAGGCATAGCAGTGGTTTGCTGCCTCTGTGACTCAGTACCTGGAGGAGAAGGTAAGATGGGAGAGAATTATCTAGCAAGATCAACAAATTACAAATATGTATCCATCTCTATGGGCTTCCCAGATGCCTAAGTGGTTAAAAAATTCTCCTTCCAATGCAGGAGTTACAGGAGACACAGGTTCAACACCTGGGTCAGGAAAATCCCCTGGAGGAAGAAATGGCAACCCACTCCAGTATTCTTGCCAGAATAAGCCCATAGGCAGAGGACCCTGGCCGGCTATGGTCCATGAGGTCACAAAGAGTCAGACATGACCCAGCAACTAAACACGCACACATCAATCTCTGTATCTTCAAGTTAAAAATATATTTTACATGGAATCTATAAATTGAAATAAATATATAAAAATAAAATAAATATATGCATATATTCTTCTATTTGTGTTAGAAGTATGCATATGGTGGAATTATATTCTATCATAGAATGTATGGACATTTGAATAAGTAAGTGAAAAAATCCCTTTTCATCATCCAAACTTGAAAATAGCTGAGAGGTATATAAGCAAGTTAAACAGATGGAGATGAAAGTATCAGTTATTCTGATCTTTAAATGAGTCATGACACATTAATATCACTCTACAGGTTCTAGAGTCCTGCTTGGTCCTTGCCCCAGTATAAGCAAGAGGTTAGTGTGACTAGGGTTGGAGTGTTGGCAGCAAAGATGCAGAGGATGGATGGGTTTTGGATGGGGTATAGTGGTAGGGGGTCCCAGGGCTTGCAGATGTAGATTTGGGAGTGGAGAAAAGAGTGACTCAGCCTCAGTCCCAGATTTTGGTGCCATGGAGAAGGATGTAGAAGCCCCAGGGAATGCTAACCTTGGAAAGGGTCTGCAGTTGCTCTCAGGTTTCTTGGGTCAGCTCTTGGTGAGCCAAAAGATGGGCTGCACTTGGAGAGAGAGTGAATCCCATGTTCCTATGGGAGTTCAAGCTTGTAAACTGGGGTTAAAAGCACACATGTCAGAGATTGTTCTAGAATGTGCTCTGAGATCCATGAGAAAAGCAGGGAAGAATCGGCCTGGAGGAGCTGTAAGGCTCTTTAACAGTGAGGTGGAGTGTGCAGAGGGGTTGTTTAGACAGAGGGAAGCTGAGCTGAGCTGAAGATGCAAGCTGAGGGGCTGGTACCTATGATATGAACCCTAGAAGGGCCAGGGCCAGCCTGTGCTCAGGGCCCATCCCCCGACCGGTTCTCTTCTGAGTTATTTGTCATAATCCCAGGGCTTGTCAGATAAATTAAGCATCCTTCAAGAATATGACTTTTCACAGGGATGTTATCAATGGATGACAAATACGTCTCTCCCAAGCTGTGTGTGCAGGGTGCAGTGAAGTCACTCAGGCCTCGACATGAGGAGTTTATGAGTCAGGGAGGAGGGCAGACCATTTTGGAACCTGCTATGCCAATACCTGCTTCTCTTGTGGCTCAGCTGGTAAAGAATCCACCTGCAATTACGGGAGACCTGCTTCGATCCCTGGGTTGGGAAGATACCCTGGAGAAAGGAAAGGCTACCCACTCCAATATCCTGGCCTGGAGAATTCCATGGACAGTATAGTCCAAGGAGTCACAAAGAATCAGACACGACTGAGCGACTTTCACTGGCTCTGGCGATGCCAACACCCAGGAGTATAAAAGACCCGGACAAAATGAAGAAAGGGCAAAGCAATCACTGTGTGTGGGCTTAGGCTGCACAGGAGGACGGTCAGGAAAAATCGGTTCCTGATGCACAATGTCCTGATACACTGACACAGTGGATCATGCCATTTGGTTGTCTGGATATGTGAAATCCATTTTCTCTTTCATGAAGCTAGTTTCAGAAAGACAGTAAGTGAATATGTGAAATAGAAGTTCAGTGGCTTGGAAAGATCACAGAAGTCCTAGTGCTCATTTGTTAGGTGTTCTGGGAAGAATGAGCAAATAGAACAAAAACATAGACATATCAAAAGAGAGAGAATAAAAGTGAGCAGAACTGCTGAAAGGGACTAGACAATAGGTTAAAAGGAAGGATGTAGTGAGACATATGCAAAACCATCTATATACAGCAGAACCAAAGTAAAATTTGAGATCATCAGGAACAAGTAAAAGCAGATGATCCATAAAAATACGAGATTTTGAGAGAAATTAGACTTCTTGTTGGTGGAATTGAATGAAAGAAGATAAAGAACCAATATCTTCAAAATTCTCAGGGGTATGATTATGCACCATAGTATTCTATACCTAAAAAACATCAAGTGAAATGGAAAAAAAATACAAAAAATAAAAAAATTTACTACTCCCAAATTTTTTTCTGAAAAAAAAAAAAAAGAAGAAGACTAGAAGATGGACTTCAGCAAAATGAAAAATGAATTTAAGAGGAATGTGTGAGATAAAAGAAGTGGCAGTGAGCAAAGAAACCAGCAGAATTTATATGTAAGTTTACATAAGCAACTATTATTTTTAAAAATTGTGGTGCCGTTATAATACATTAAAATCTCACATGATCTCAATATGGGAGGTTGTGTGGGAGAAAGAGAAAAGACAGGTATAAAAGCATTAAGTTGTTCAGGGACATAATAAAGAATATTGATTAGTTCTCAATAATATTAGAAAAATACAGTATTGAATTTGCATAATGTAAATTCAGGAAGAACCCCTAGAATCAAAAAACAGTGGAGGGATAAAAAACATCTAAACAATTACAAGCCTTCAGTTCAGTCACTCAGCCATGTCTGACTCTTTGCGACTCCACGGACTGCAGCATGCCAGGTTTCCCTGTCCATCATCAACTCCTGGAGTTTACTCAAACTCATGTCCATTGAGTCAGTGATGCCATCCAACCGTCTCATCCTCTGTCGTCCTCTTCTCCTGCCTTCAATCTTTCCCAGCATCGGGGTCATTTCCAATGAGTCAGTTCTAAAGGAGAAAAAGAAGTAGCAGCAGGAGGAAGAGGAGGAGGGGAAGAGGAAGAATGAAAATTCTTGGGTATATTCTTTTGGGAGAGACATAAAAATTTCTCTGGGGCAGATACAATTTTTATTCCTAAAACTGCAAAGCATAGGTGGCATGACCAGTGTGAAAATGGCCTGAGGAACAGTATTATGGATAATGATATTATCCGCCAGCATTTTGAGAAGCCTGGTCTCCAAGGATGCTGGACCCAGATATTATAAGGAAATTACATCCCTCTCTGGCCTCCCCATCCTAGTTTCCACCTCAGACTTGGCTCCAGTGCCAGATGGCGATGGGCAAGAGTAAGGGAAATAAGTGCTGCTTCTACCAGCCTGAATGGGTGGCTTCCAGTGGTCTTGGGAAGTCCTCTGGGAGGGAAGCTGATGGAATAAATTGTAAGACCACTTTATCCAGAAGGGAGCAACATGGTAAAAACAATTAGTAGAGGACAGGAGAGCCCACTGCCTGGTGGGGCAGAGGGTGGGGATGTTGTGAGGATAGCTTCAGGCACAGGCTGAGTCAGGCCGGTGGGGGGGCGGGGGGGGGGTACCTGTGGGTGTCAGGAGCAGTAGAATAAGCAAGAGGAGGGGCAAGGCTACACCGATGTCTCTCCTCTAGTTTGGGAGGAGTAACTCACCTAGACATAATGGCTGTCATTTCCATCAGTTGGATGAACTGATATGGACTGGCCTTCAATCAGTATGGGAATCTCTGGAGTGACAACAGCCACATGACCCAGACACTCTCAGCTGTCATGGTGACCACGCATTTCCTAATGGCTCAGCCCTGAAAAAACCATCAGTGGTGTAGAGGACCATGTGGAAGGTTTTGTGCACCTCAATTGCAGGTGCCTCCCCTCCCAAGAAAGTCTGGGCAGAAGGCGCTAACTCCATTTTCCCAGAAGGAGAGGTGAGCAGAATGACAGGAAGGGAGTTTGCCCCTAAAAAAAAGAGTTTTTCCTGTGTGAATGAAACTCCTTAGAGAGGAAATAATATCTAAAGAAGCTTTATCAGAAGCTGAGTCATGTTAAACCCCTGAAGTCCCCATAAGGAAAAATGGGTGCCAGTCAAGATGGACGTGACCCCAAGCAGGCTGAGATTGCCTCCTTTTATCAGCTTCACCTCATTCGGAGGATGGCAGTGACTCACCCAGATGAGGAAAGAGGGGTGAGAAGGGAGAGGAGGAACAGGGGTGGTGAGAGCAGGTGACTGACACCTGGGCCCTGCAGCCAGGGGCAGGTCATGCTCTAGGACATTGTTTGGTCTTGAGGGAACCCCTCCGCCACTTCCTCCCTGGCGGGGGCGGGGGGATTCCCGTGTCTTTGCTCTAAAAGCAGTGAGGAGAAGGAATAAAAGGTCAGATTTAGGCCAAGGACGAGGGAGAAAACTTCAGCGTAACTTCTAAGCTTCAGATATCATTCATGAAATCAGTGAGCTATTTTGTCTTTCAAAGGGAAATATCTCTTCAAATTAATGATAATTTACACTACTTCTGAGCATTTGCCTGGCATGATTGAAAAGAAGCATTGTAAAGCTGCCTTAGCCTTTACAAGATATGTAATCATTTCTTTACAAGATATGTATCATTACATGTTCATTACAAGATATGTATCATTTCAAGAAATGATACCAAGGCCAGGGCTCAGCTCTCTAAGGGGCTCAGATGCTTAGAGTTGGTGGATGGTGGTGGATGGAAGAGCTGTGGACTGGGGCAGGTGTCCAGAGGGGGCAGGAAGGGACATGGGGAGAGTTCTGGAAGCACTCTGGCAGTCACTGAGGACCACCTGGCTTGCGGCGATGGGGAAAGCCTGCACTCTACAGATGGACGTGGGTCCTGGTTTGGATATCTGGTCCACAACTCAGGAGCTGCTTGACCTTGGACAAGTTGCATGGGCAAATGGCAGGTGTGGAGAGGGCTGAGGGTGTTCCAGGACCATCACAGGGATCAAATAACATGATGAAAAGCTTTGCTTTGTACCTGGCCTGTGGCTGGTGGTAAATAGATGTGGATTCTTTTCTGTGTATGAACTTGGAGCTGAGAAGACGGAATCTGGATGGTGCTTCCTCCCATCCAGGCAACTGGAACAGCTAATTCCGGTCCCAAAGTGCCTGAAGCTCCATTTCCCCATGCTGGCTCCTTTGGGCAGTTTAGGGCTAGAGAGGCTGCCATGCCCTGCCCCAGGCCCGCCTCTGGTTCTCTGTCTTTCCTGAAGGCAGGAGCTTGCTTGCCCAGCTGGCTTTGATCAGTCTCTCACTGGGCCACTTTTCTGTCTTCATTTGTCCTTGTTTATGTTTCCTTGCAAACAAATGTCATGCCTTTCCCACGGGCTTCTCCCTAACCAGTTTATATTTTAACCCTGTATAGACAGAACCAGATGAGACAGAGGATGAGATGATTGGATGGCATCACTGACTCGATGCACATGAGTTGGAGTAAGCTCCAGGAGTTGGTGATGGACAGGGAAGCCTGGCGTGCTGCAGTCTGTGGGGTTACAAAGAGTCAAACACGGCAGAGCAACTGAACTGAACTGAACTGAGACAGGACCAGATTTCTGCTCTTCACCCCAGTCCTATTTCCTGCACCCAGTGAGCCAAATGCTGCCTTCTGACATCTGTCCCCAGGTCCTAGACTGAGGGGCCTGTCTATAGGACCTGATATGAAGCATCCCGGGGATGGACGGGCAGGAGGCATGGAGTTTTACAAAATCTTGGGTTTATATGTGTATACGTATGTATTTATTTTAAAAATCCAGTAGTATTTAAGTAAAACTAGGGGTAATTTATTGCTTGGGCTTCCATGGTGACTCAGTGGTAAAGAATCTGCCTGCTAATGCAGGAGACCTGGCTTCAATCCCTGAATCTGGAAGATTCCCCTAAAGAAGGAAATGGCAATACTTACACCAGTAGGAAATCCCATGGACAGAGGAGCCCATGGGCTACAGTCCATGGGGTCACAAAGAGTCAGACACAACTTAGCAACTAAACAACAACAATTTTTTGCTTATTTTCTTACATGTTTATTGTACAAAAATTAAAAAAACAAGGATAAATAAAAGGATGGGGGAACTCCTTTTCCAAAGATAAATGTTGCTCACTTTTTGGTGTTTATCATTCTCAACTTTACATATCTGAGCTTGTGTGTGTATATATATAAATATAAATATACACACACATACTAGGTTTCCATAACTGGGTTTGTACGGTACAGTGGACCCTTGAACAACATGGGTTTGAACTTTGCAAGTCCACATATATGTGGATTTTTTTCAATAGTAAGTACAACAGTAGGTTGAATCCGTGGATGAGGAAACTTGGATACTAGAAGTTATATTCCTATTTCAACTGTATAGAGGATGGGTGCCCCAACCACCAGAGTTGTTCAAGGGTCAGTTATATATGGTTGCACTTACTATATTGTGAACATATTTTCCCTCTTCATCAACATCATGGCATCACTTTGTTTAGTTATCCCATATTTTATTCAACCCAGGGGTTCTCAAACTCGAATCAGTCACACAGAGGATTTATTTAAACCCAGAAGCCTGGATGTATTGGGGTTGAACCCAAGAGTCTGCATTTCTAACAAATTCCAAGGATTCAAGGGTGCAACCCAATCAACCGAAATCCCTTTCCTGGGACACTGGTTGCTTCTGAATTCGTGAGTACAAATAGCACTGTATTGAAAATAGGTCAGAAAAAATCTTGGCATACTGTTAATTTCCTTAAAGATAAATTTCTAGAAGTGAGATTGTTGAGACTGAGGGTATCACAGGTTTAAAGCTGTTGCTGCATATTACCAGAACATTGTTTCAATTTATGTTTCTACCAGAGTATGCCCTTCTTGGACCTTGCATTTGTTTAATTCTTTTTTTTTTAATATAAAATGTATCCATCTGATCTAGCTAATCTATCTAGAAAGCTAGATTCCCCTCCCACAGGCTGTGTGGACCCAGGAAACCGCACCAACTGCACAGAAGCTGTTTTTTCATCTGTTAATGGAGAAAGAATCCTCCTTTGATCACATTTCTAGATTGCTGTGAGAATCATAAAATGATGGTAGGATTGAGGGCCCTTTCAACACTGTGACTCACTTGGAGATGAGAGGGTCTGAGCACTTCCCTGAAGAATTAAGAAGCAGCTCCTATTGTGGAAACTTCCCTAAAGTTAGAATTACCAGGAGAAATTTGCCTAAAAGGCTTGTCTTCCCAGCCAGAACTGTGGGCTCCATTAACTGCATGCAGGAGGCCCTAGTGGTGGGACAGTAAATGTTTAACAACATGTCCCTTCTCTGGGGTGGTAGTGGGGCAAGCAGGAAAGACCTTGATTTTAGACTTTGCCAATTACCATGATGTAAATCTTCCCTACAAGTCCTCTTACAAGCTGCCAATGTGTCATGAAATGTAGTAAAATAATTGGGAATTGATACGTTTTGAATATTTGTTACTTTTGTGCATTATATAATCTAATTATAAGTTGATATGATTCTGATTTTGATAAAAGCTGTTTCACAACTGACTTTCAAAATTCTTGAAAGATTTAACAATTGGCTTTCATAAGCCAGTCCTAGCTGGCCCCAGCTCACCACTGGCTTCCCCTCTTGGCTGTAAACTCATTAAAAATGCAAGTCACTTTTCTATCTTTCTGGAAGAATAACGTCTAGTTATGCAGACTTCATTTTTTCACATTTGACTGTGGGCAAAACACTGGCAATCTGAATGATTTGGTTTCTGAACATTTGACATTTATGTATAAAATAGTCTAATGTTAGCCTTTGCAAGGACTCTGCAAGGGGTCTGGGGTCCTCCTAAGACGTTTGGCTCTCGTGCATGGCTGCACACTCCTGCATACTTCTGCACACTCCTCCTGCACACTCTGGTCGTGTAGAGAGAAACCCAGCTATGTGGAAGAAGTAGGCTTTGTTTCCAGAACCTCAACAGTGAGGTCTTGAAAGATGGGTTTTTCAACTGCTGCCGTTCTTGCCTTTTAATTTTCTTTGCTTAGCTTTATCATGATCAATTTAATTTGTTGTGCGTTGAGTGGTGAATCCTGCAGTGTGACTGCTCCTTATCATATGCTCATGGACTGTCGTTTTCCAAAAAGCTGACTTGATTTGTATGTATATTGTGGTTCAAATGCCAGCTAGTCATACTCTTTTCACAAAGGCAGGTAAATAATATAAAAACTTACTTTGAGATTTCTACACTGCTGTTTCACTGTCAGGTACCACTGCCTGTGAATTTGTGCTGTAACAACAGCTTATTGTGTTTTGTAGCTAGTAAAGTAATAATATATTTACTGAGTTAACTTCAAGTTTTAGGGAGTCATTTTAAAGCTATAAGCCAAAATTTAAATAATATGCAGATGCTTTTACTCTTCTCTTGTAAATAATAAATAATTCACTTATGTTCCCTTCTGATCTTTAGCATGTTTATTGAATTTCTGACAACCAGAGTGGACTTGGGACAGCGTTTGAGGAGAGCTGTCTTGTCCTTTGTGATGTGAATCAATGCTAATCTCCTTCTCACTCACATTGGCAGGGCTTATCTTTCCTCTCCAGGACTGGTGCCATATTGCCCAGGATGCTGGCTGGTTCAGGTGACAGGTGGTCAGGAGCATTGCTCACTACTTTCTGCCCATTATCTGTGCACTTGTGGGCGTGTTACAGCCTAGGGCTGCCTCCTTGACACTGGGGCCCTCCACTTCACCCATCTGGACATGCTGATCACATGGAGCAGCCTGCCCACCACAGCAAAGCCAAGTGAAATTTCTCCTAGGAAGGCAAGGGTTGTTCAACAATTGAAAAATCAAGCCATGTTAATAGAATGAAGGGACAAAATCATGCCAATAGATACATAAAAAGCATTCTAAAAAATCAACATCCTTTCATGATTAAAGCACTTGGTAAATTAGGATTTGGTGGCTCAGTGGTAAAGAATCATCCTGCCAATGCAGGAGACATGAATTTGATTCCTAAGTAGGAAAGACCACCTGGAGAGGGAAATGGCAACCCTCTCCAGCATCCTTGCCTGGGAAACCTAATTGGATAGTGGAGCCTGGCAGGCTACAGTCCATGGGCTCACAAAGAGTCGGACACAATTTAGCGACTAAACAATGACAAATTAGGATTAGAAGGGAACTTCCTCAACATGAAAAAGGCCATGTACAAAAACCATTGACATTGTCAATAGTAAAAGATTTAATGCTTTCCCTGAAGATAAGGAATAAGACAAGAACGCCAGCTTTCAATTCAGCAGAATACTCAAGTTCTTGCCAGAACAATTAGGCAAGGGAAAGAAATAAAACACATCCAAGTGGAAAGGAAGAAGTAAAACTATCTCTGTTTGCAGATGACATGATCTTATGTATTAAAACCCTAAAGAATCCACACCTTCGCAAAAAAAATCTGTTTGAATAAGCAAATTCAACAAAACTGAATTCTAAAGTTGTATTTCTATACAATAGTAACGAACAATCCAAAAAAGACATTAAGAAAACAGATCCACTTACACAGCATCCAAAAGAATAAAATACGTAGGAATCAATTTTAATCAAGGAAGGCAGGGTTTGTACGTTGAAAACACACATACAAATCCCACTGTGGAGGCGTCGCTGGAACCAGTCTCACTGCACTGCAGGAACGCAGCCAGCAGCGGACTGGACAGGTTTTACCTGCTGGCCCCTCATTCTTGGCTTTGGGTTCCTTTCTTGGGAAATTTCCTGTTCTCAAGGAAAACACAGCCTGATCCAGCCTTCCTGGAAGTCCTCCCACCTTACTCCCTTACATTCCCGGAAGGTGTGGGACCACCTGCAAGGCTGTGAGTGGCAGGCTGGGGAGGGACAGTGGCTGTTTCCCCTGGGACACCTCTACCATCCAATAAGTAAGCCCATCAACTTACGAAACAGACACTGTTTCTGAATGACTGGGATAGGAAAAAGACAGTCTTAAGAGAGGAATCTGCAATAGCCATTCTGATCTTGGGGATAAAAAGAAATCATCTCAGTTCTGCTCTGGCTGTAGATACCTAGGATGTGAGCTGAAGGCTGCACAGGAAGTCAGCCCAAAGGATTTAGAAACTGTGCTGTCTCACTGATGGTCTTTAGGGTCCTGGTATCTCCCCTTCCATGCAGAAGCCATGCTTCCAGAAAGTTCTCTCAGAACGAGTTAGCAGCTGATGTCCTCAGCGTTGTATCCGAGGTGGCCTATGGCCAGCACATTTTAGACACAGGGGAGGAAGACCCAGACCTTTCCCCAGAGCTCTCCCTGTGGTTCTCTAAGAACAGTCAAGGGGAGGGACCAGCAGCTGGGATCCCAGAGCTCCTGGGTGCATGCGTGACCTTCAGCTGGGATGTCCTTCCTCCCAGCTGAGGTCACCTTTTCAAGGAAACACAATTTGGAAAGACACTTCTGAATCCCCCAAACTTGTTGAATCTTTGCAGTCTCATGGAGCCAGAGCTGGGGTGGAGGGGCTCTGGGCCAGGTTGGGGCTCTGGGGCACAGCCAGGGATGTGCCTGAGAGGCCCACACGGGTGTGCCCCTCCCTGCTGCCTAATGACAGAGGAGTCCTAGGCCATTTGTGTGGGCGCCCTGAGGTTAAGGTCAAAACCCGGAGACAGCTCCAAACAAACCACGGAGAAGAAGCAGCCTGTTATTAAGTCTGAAGGAAAACAAAAGCAAAAGTCCCTTCCCCATTCACTTGGGGAGTCTGAGGGAGAACTCTTCGTATCACATTTCTCTGTGGCTGAGTTTTTCCTTACGTGGTCCACTGACTCACTTCTTTTTAAATAGTGACAAGAAGCAACAGAAAATGACCTCAAAAGATGATACTTCTCTACTCTGATCCTCAACTTATCTTCTGGCACTTTCTCTGCAGCATTAGCACAGGCTAAGGTCATAAACAATTCCTGGGAAATTGGCTTTCACTGGAATGAACTCCCAGTCTGGAGCCTGCCCTATACCTAGCAAGCAGCGTCTAAGGCAACTCACCACTTCCCTGCTTCCCACGGTGTTCAGTCTGACAATAGAAGTTTTTTGAGAGGGGCAGTGACAAGGTGGCCCTAATTTCTAGCTGAAGAGAGGAGTGTTGTCCACTTAAAACACTTACAGCGATGGGCTCAGCCTCAGAAATGTTGCATCCTGTACACCACCCCGGGGAACGTCAGGCTCCTTGGCCAAGTGGACAGGCTATTTCTGGAGGCTCATTGGCTCCAGGATGAATGATCCGATTCTCCCTGTAGCCTAAATTGTGGCACAAGCCCATCTCTAGAGTTAAAAGTGAAGGGAAGCAAGAAGTGGCGTCTCTGTTTCCTGCTGGGGCTGTGGCTGGTTCGCTTCCTGTTAGTTTCTTCTCAGCTAAGAAAGAAAAGGGAGGGGGGCTGAGAAGAGGAGGTTTTGGAAGAGAAGTGGAGACTGGAAAATCCTCCAGGCCTTCTTGATGAGGTTTAAGACTCGCATGTGATGTGTGAAATGAGTTGGCCAGGAGTCAGAGCTCCAAGAAAGTGCTGTGTTGGTCCTTCTGGGGTTTTGCACACCAACCCTGCCGGCTCTGGCGGTGGAGCATGAAGTTCTTGGCGAGGTTGGAGACCCAGCTGGAAAGCTGCGGGGGCTGGGACATTAGGGGGCTGGGTGGGCCTGATCTGTTATCATCCTCCCCTTCCACTCTCCTCCCTCCCCCTGCCCAGGGAGGGCAGGAACCCTGTATGGGTGGCCTCTGATAAGTATCTACTTGGAGCAGAAGATGAGGCGGTGACAGAGAGCCTTCCCATGGCCAGATGCTGCTCAGAGCCCGTGTAAAAATGAAGGACAGTGGCACATTTTGGTGCAGCTTTGCTCTAAGCATCCCCCCCACCACACCTCGCCCCCGGTAAGTAGACCAAGGGGAAGAGCAGCGGGCAGCCTGACAAAGCTGTCCTGCCTCTGGGCTTGAGGGGTCAGCAGTCCATCCTCCTGTCTCCTACCTGTACTTGGAGTCCCAGCCTCCATCTGTAACATGTAGTTAATAGTGTCTCGCTGGTGGGGCTATTAGGAGGGTTAGAAGGAACATACGTAGATTCTGGGGCAATAAAGGAACTGACCCAAGTACCTTTGGAAAATGGTGTTTTCAACTAGAAACCAAATGGCAACCTTCCTCCCAAGTTGTGCTGGGGTTGCCACAGTGATCAGCTGGGCCAGGACAGTACACCGTAGTCCTGCTGCTGCTCAATGAGCCATCTCACCAGAACATACATCAACAGTGCATGGAAAATCAGACTAGTGAATTACTATGGCTGAGTAACAGATCACCCCAAAACTTAGTGTGTGAAGCTGCTCACAGTTTCTGAGGGTCAGGAATTCAGGCAGAAGATGGCCGAATTCACAGGTGGTGGCTTTTCTCTGCCCTGACAAGTCTGGGACACCAGTTGGAAGATTCAAAGGCTGGAAGTCAGAATCATCTGATGGCATATTCGTTCACATGTCTGGTGGCTGGCTGGGATTTTTGCCAGAACTGTTGGCTGGAACACCTCCATGTGGCCTAGGCTTCCTTACAACACGGCAGCTGAGTGCAGAGGAGAGTAGAGAGACAGAGAGAACCCAGAGGAAGTGATATTGTTTTCTATGACCTAGCAAAGTCTCCAAGCATCACCCCTCTGCATTCAGTTGCTGGAGGTTGTTACCAAGTCCGTTCTGGTTCAGGAAGAGGGACTCTGTCTCTCAATGGAGGGCTGTCAGTTTCACACTGTAAGAAGAGCATGTGGGATGGGAGCACTGGTGTGGTCATGTGGGGAAAATACCTCCAGTCACCCATAGCTCCACCTAATCTTCACTTTCCTTAAAGTCACCACTGCTCCCACTGGGATGTGACTGCTTCCTTTGTGCCTCTGCATTCATACACAATATAGGCTTGGTTTAGGGTTTTGTGGGGACGGGTTACATGTTTAGTTTTTACATATGTGGGATTCACTTATCTCTTGCTTTTTTCACTTAACATGAACTTACTTACTAACACATGTAGATCTCTTTATTGGTGTATAGTATACCACAATTTGGCTATGGTGTAATTTATTTAACTATTGCTTTATGTTGATGGATCTTTGACAAGTTTCTTTTTATTTTCTATTATGAATACTACTGTAATAAATTTTTCTTGATGTGCTATTTTATGCACTTAGCACAAAATGTGAATGCTTCCCAGTAAGGGATGTTAATTGCTGAGTTGAAAGAGCCCGCTTTTCATTGTAATGGGTGCTACCAAATTTCCCTTGAGAAAGGCAAGCCATGCACTAACAGGTAGAATATAAACATATTCATTTCATTTTGTTCTCACCAGCACTTAACAACTGTCAATCTTTTTAATTCTTGTTTGCCTTGTGGGTGAAAACAATATACTATATAGCATGTGTTTTTAATTTGTCGTTTCCTTCCTAGAGTTAGGTTGAACATCTTTTCATATGTTTATCAGCCATCTGCCCTTCTCCTGGGGATTGCTTATTCATTTCCTTTACTGAACTATTCATTTCAGTTTTACTAAAAAGCAGAGAAGTGGAAACTGAAACAGCAAGTTTTTTGTGTTTTTCTTAAGCAATGAAATTTAAAAAGATTCTCAATGCTCATGTTGACTGATGCATTTAAGTTTAGAAAAGCCATCCTATAATAACAAATGTTAATTTATATTTTCTTTCTAAATATTTTACATTAGAAAGTAACCCCAGAGTCACATGATATTAGTCTTAGTTGTTTTATATGAGGTAAGGCCAAAGTTGATTTTTTAAAAAGTGAATAAAAATGTTCAGTGTCATTTATTGACTGAGTCTTTTTTTTTCCTCCTAGACCTTTATTTACTTCATCTCTTAAAAATTCAAATACTAATACATAACGTGATCTTTTTCTGGACTACCTTTGTCTTCCATTGATCTATTTAATTTTTGTGCTCTTACTGTTTATTTTTATAAGGCAAGTCTCTTGATTTATTAAGGGAGAAAGAATACACTTACAGTGTTTCCTCTTCCTGCCAGGGAGCTCTGTCTCTTTATAGGTGCAAGTGTGACTCTCCTTCACTCAGTAAAGCTCTGTGGCATTTTTCTTTACATAGTGGCTTCTAGTTCTGGAGAGGAGAATATTCCTAGGTCCTGTCTGTGCTGGCGGTGGTTGTGTTGCTTTGGGGATTATTTTCAACCTATCATCTTCTGAGCTGTTGAGAATTTGGGATCCAGAGGAACTGAGTTGGTGAGACTGAGCAGGGGTTGGAGGGATATGGGGAGAAATGTTTTGGGGGAAGTGTGCTCAAGACATCCTGGAGCAGAGAGAGATGGCAAGCTGGAAGAAGTGCCAGAGCGCCTGAGTGTGGAGTGAGGTTTGTGCAGGTGGAGAAGCAGGAGGGGACTCGGAGTTGTGGGATGAGAACCAGCGTGCCTTGGGGCTGCAGGGATCTGAGGTACAGAGAGAAGGCAACTCCTCTAGACAGACTCGCCCTTGTCGGTCCATCCAAATACATCCGACATGTTCGCTCACTATTTATTCATTAATTTGACAATAATCTATGGAATCCTTGTGAATGTGTCCATGTATTCTACTAGATGCTGGAGATATAATGGGGGAAATGAATGAATGATGTCTCTCTCCTCATGGAGCTGACATTTAAGTAGCAGCAGATGAATGCTGGGAAGTGGTTATGACTGTACACGCACACATCATAGAGTCTAAGGGGAATGGATTCCAGAAGGCTCTGACAGTTGTTTCAGAGACTGCAGAGAAGCGTGAGCCATGTGGGGCCTAGGGGTGGGCACTCCTGGCAGAAGGGAGGGTCGATGCAAAGCCCGGGGGCAGGAGCATCCCTGGTGTGTGCCTGAGTCCCTAGACCTGAGCGAGGGTAAGCAGAGAGTGGGGAGACGTGAGGAGGCACCTGGGTACCCAGGCCACGGAGCGCCAAAAGCCCTAATGAGCCAGCGGTGGGGACTCTGAAGCAGTGAGGAGGAGGCAAGATTTCGGTCACCTGCTGCCGCTACAGTTCAAGGTAGGCCCACTTTGATGTTGGGTGATGATCGTATGTATGTGAGCGTGTGTGCAGTTAAGCGAACGTGGTCTGAATGTGTGTGTGTGTGTGAATGTCTGTGTGTTTATGTATGTTTGAGTGTATGTGTGCCTGAGTGATTATGTGTGTCAGCATGAGTGTATGTGTGTTCACGTGTGTATAAGTGTCTGCATGTGTATTTTTAGGCATTTGTGTCTCTGTGTATGTACATGTGTTTATATGTGTGTGTGTGTGTGTGTGTGTGTGTGTGTGTGCGTGTGAGCACTTTTATGTCTGCGTCTCTGACAACACACAAAGCAGGGATGGTCCTGGAGGGAATGAGATCCTGATGGGGAGCCTCTCCTGGCAACCTGGCTGGGGCTCTGTCCTGGCCACGGGTCACAGAACACACCAAAGTCACTGATGAGGTCACAGAATAAAGCCAGGAGCCTAGTGACCATGGGCACCTAGCAGCCACTCGGGCTGAGGCCAGCGGAGGCTTCAGCACTGGCCGAGCCAACTCTCACCCAACAGCTGGAGGTGTGTGCCCCCGGGCACTGGGGTCATCATGAAGCACCACTTTACAGACCGTAGGGGAGAACAGTCACCCATGGACCAGTCCACCCTCAGCCTGGCCAGCCCAGAATCCACGGAGGAGAGCATAGAAGTGCACCGGGCAGGTCGGTGGAAAGAAAGGGTGTGGCTGGCGTGTCCTTGAGAGGACAGGGGTCCTGGCGGGGAAGGGGAGGGGAAGGGAAGGCAAGGTACCAGGTCACCCCTCAGTGTTGGCACCAAAGTCCCGTGTTGGCCATCAACATGGACCATGGGTTTACTGGGGCCGCTGTTGTGAGTACACAAGGTGATTTCAGGAGGTATGAGGGTGACATCCTAAAATGTGAGTCATGTATTTTAACTTGCTTTGGAAAAACCAGAATTGATGTGCCAATTCTGTGATTTCAGCAGTGATATAAAAAGTCCCTTTATAATAAATGGATGAAAGTTAATCTGTAACATCATTTTGAAGTGACCATGGGTAGCACCCAAGGGTCACACTACCTTGGGGCCAAGGTACTGGCACCAGCTCTATCAATCATTTCAATGCTCTGTGCCTCAGTTTTCTCACTTGTCAAAAATCAGAACAATGCAATTTTTTAGGGTTGTTTGAATACTGAAGGAGTTAAAATATGATAAGCACTTAGCGTTTATATGGTGATGGGATCCAATGAGGGTTTCAAGGGAAGTGTGAGATTCCCCTGGAGGAAGATGAGACATGTCCCACAGGTGCCAGGGGGAAGGTAGGGTTGACTAGTCTAGCCAAAGCACTCCCCCTGCTAGGCTTTATTGAGCTGTGATTCGCATATACAAACCACATCAATTTTGTGTACAATTTGAAGAATTTTGGCAGGTACACATTTGTTTAACCACTATCAATACCATAATGCAGAATATGTTCATCACCCTCCAAAAGTTCTAGTGACCCTTTGCAGTCAGTTCCCCTGCTGCCTTTCACTCCAGGTAACCCCTGTTCTGTTCTCTCTCCCTACAGTTTTGCCTTTTCTAGAATGTCATCTAAATGGAATCAAATACTCTCTGACCTTTTCACCCTAAGTTCTTTCATTTAGCAGAATGCTTTAGGGACTCATCAATGTTTGGCATGCCACAGTAGTTCATTTCTTCTTATCAGTGAAGAAGATTGTGCTGTCCCACAATCTGTATTCAGGTGGTGGCCCTTTGGGGTTTAGTCAAGGGCTTAGATGTTACATTCATACACTATTTGATCTTTGTCATCACATCCATAAGGCGCAGCTACATCTCTACATTTGATCCTTATCATCACCCCAAAAGGAAAGTATATATCATCCTTAATTTATGGGGAAACAGGCACAGAGAGAAAAAGTACCTGCCTGGGGCCCCCAGAGCTTGCATCCTTTCAGAGACCTGAGGTAGGTTGTGGCACTGATAAAAATGTCCTTCCACTTCCCAGGGCCCATGAAGAGAGAGCAGCTGTCTCCACGGCCAGGCCCAGCCATTCCCCACGCAGAGAACATCTACTTCCCAGGCAAGGGTCGGGGGATGTTGAGCTGGAGCAGCTCGCCATCATCCCAGTCATCCTCTGAGTACCAGTCCTACTCCCAGTACCAGTCTTGCTATTCCTGCACTTATGGGGACCAGGACGCTGCCCAGCAGAGCATGTGCGCCTTCTACACCCACGTGCAGACCGTGCAGGGTGTGGCCGTGGCCTGGGAGACCGACAGTGGCTTCGAGCCAGTCACCCGACAGCCCCGCATCCACGAAGCCGAGTTCATCAAGAGGCAGAGGCGGAAAGGCTCCTCCTTTGAGATGGCTTCCAATACGGACCTGCGCTGGGAACTGGAAGCCAGCAAGAACAACACCAGCTCAGAGCCAGAGGACACGGAGCTGCTGGCGCCCCTGGAGTGCTGCCTGCAGGAGCTGCGGGACACCCCGGACTGGCTGGTCACCACCAACTACGGGCTGCGGTGCGTGGCCTGCTGCCGGGTCTTCCCCACGCTGGAGGCACTGTTGGAGCACGCCCAGTATGGCATCCAAGAGGGCTTCAGCTGCCAGATCTTTTTCGAGGAGATGCTGGAGAGAAGGAGGGCCCGGGACCAAGGGCAGGAACAAGAGCCAGAGGAGGCGCAAGAGAGCGCTTCGGACAGCAGTGAATGTCCAAGGCCCCGTGTCAAGCTGCCTTCGTCACAGTCACAGTTGCAGAAGCACTGAGCCGGAGGTATGTGCCCTGCCCTGTCCTCACCTCCGGCACCTCAGTCGCTCCTTCCCCGGCCATCAGGACCAGAGCCACCGGGGCAGGGAGAAAGGATGAGGGCCGGGGAAGGAAGCGAGCGGAGTGTAGAGGTGGGAAGGCAGTGAGGACGTCGGGGAAGTCACCCTCCCAAAGGGCACAGCATTTCAACCAGAATCCATTTCAAAACGTGAATCAAGTGTTTCTTACAGTGGGTGCAAGACCTGAAAACCCGCAAGCTTGTGGCCACAGGGATTTCTATTTTTGCTGGTGGGTCAAGCAGGTCATGACTCACAGGAGAGACAACTACAAATGAAACTTCAGCCCTATTTTTTTCATTGTTAGGAACTCATCATAGGCCCTAATTCTATATCTTATTTTATTGGAATTAAACTTGAATAACCCAAAGTTTAAGGCAATGACTAATGGAGTGAATCATGTTATTGGGTTGGACCCACAGGAAATTGCCATTTCTGCAGGTTACCCACTGGCATGGACATCTTGAGAATGGCAGGTTCCCAGAGGTAGAGATGGGGCTGGATAAGTCCTGCTGACCCTAAGTTCAGATATGTTTTAAAATATTCAGAACTGTTTTAAAATATTGCTGCAAAATTTGCCTTTGCCCTTTCATGGGGCTGTATTCTTTCAGGAAAATATTTGGTGGCCCACTGTGTGTTAGGCATGCTGATGGGCATGCAGTCCAACTTGCAGTGAGCGGTAGCTAGGATAGGCAATTGCAAAGGGAAGGGGAGGGCTCCCAGCGGAAGGCTCCCAAACTCATGCTGGTTGATAAGGAAAAAGAAAACTTTCCAAAGAGGTTGATGCTCACAAAGATTTGGAAGACAGGTAGAATTAGTGAGACCAGGAGTTTTCTTCAGATCAACAAAACTAAGAAAGACGGTTTCTAGGAGTGGGTGAGCCTTGTTAATAGTGAGAGCAAGTGGTATAGAGCTGAGACTAAAGCATTTCCTATCCTTTGTACATGGAAATTGCTGATGGCTATAGGAGAGCAGGGTTGGAGACTAAGAGGGGCAGAAGCCAGATGGGCATGGAGCAGTAGTGAACACACACACACACAAACACTAAACACAAACATTAGCCAGCTCTGTTAGCAAGTCTGTCTAAAAAGGAAAGCAATGGTAGTTTAGCTGGACAAAAGGAAACTGCAACAAGGCAAAGATGGGGAGAGAGAAAGTTTATATGCTAGTGGGAATGATCCAGAGGAGAGGGGGAGGCTGAGAGTGCAAGAAAAATGAGAAAAGAGGAGTCAAGTAAGTGAGAGGAGACTGGATCCTGACCAGATGCAGAGACCAGTCCCTGAGGACAGTCCCTTCATGTCCTCTCTCATAGGCACATGGGAAGTTAGGTCACGTAAGGCTTGGGAGCCAAAATGACGGAACTTAATTTTTTTTTCCTGTGGAAACTGCAAGGAGCTCTTGAGGAATTTTAAGCAAATCAGGTTGGCCTCTGTGAAAGATCTTCTGGTGAGCAGGGTCAAGAATGGATGAGAGAACATCACTGGTGACAAGGGGTGCAGTTGAACGGTTGGAGGCAGGGTGAGTTCACGAGACTTAGGAGATGGGAATCACCTAAGGTTTGGGTAAGTATTTGATGAGGGTAGTGAGAGGAAGTTGTCCACAATGACTTCCAAGTTTTGTTCTTTTCCCCCTGTGTGGTTGATGAGTGTAGGTTCTATTTTGGAACACCAAAGGATAAGGTTTGCTGGGATGCCGATGAGCCCACTCTTGAATAAGCTCGGTTTGTGATAGAAACCTTTGGAAGGGAGCTAGTTAGAAGGATCTGGGACTTGGAAGAACGTTAAATGAGATGGATTTGTGGTCATCTATGCATGTGTGGTTACCATGGTGCTTTATGTGGTCTAGTGTTAGATGCATTCTCTACAGGTCCCAGTGCAACAGGAGCCATGGGGTCATTTTGGAACAGATGTCAACCATGGGAATGATATCTCAGCACCATTTTCAAGATGTGGCAGGGGCAGAGACTTTCTCAATTCACTTTGAAAGAGGCTAGAGGATCCTCAGGAAGAAAAAAGGGATAGGACAATGGTTCAAACTTTGTCAAGATCTTATCAGAAGAACTATGTGGTGTTTGAGGGAGTCTAGTAGGCAGGCGGAGAAGGCAATGGCAACCCACTCCAATACTCTTGCCTGGAAAATCCCATGGGCAGAGGAGCCTGGTAGGCTGCAGTCCATGGGGTCGCGAAGAGTCGGACACGACTGAGCGACGTCACTTTCACTTTTCACTTTCATGCATTGGAGAAGGAAATGGCAGCCCACCCCAGTGTTCCTGCCTGGAGAATCCTGGAGACGATGGAGCCTGGTGGGCTGCCGTCTATGGGGTCGCACAGATAGGAAACGACTGAGGTGACTTAGCAGCAGCAGCAGCAGCAGGCAGGCGGACTTCCCCGGTGGCTCAGCGGTAAAAAAATCTGCCTGCAATGCAGGAGACCTGGGTTTGATCCCTGGATCAGGAAAATCCCCTGGAGGAGGGCACGGCAACCCACTCCAGTACTCTTGCCTAGAAAATCCCGTGGACAGAGGAACATGGCTATAGTCCATAGGGTAGCACAGAGCTGGACATGACTGAAGCGACTAAGTAGGAGCAATAAGCAGGTAGACTCTGAGGACAATCTAGGAGGAAGAAGCTGAGCTAGAGTGAGCACTGGTAAGGAGGAGAACTTTTCTATTTAGAAATTAGTTACAAAGGAAATAAAATGAGGCATAGTATCTAAGCTCTGGAATTTCAGCCTTTAAAAGACAAGTGTATTTTTGTGTTAAACACAGATATTCTAAGGGCCAAACATTGTTCTAAACACATTACGAATATTAAGTCATGTAATGCTCTCCACAATCCAGTGAGGTGTAGGTCTTATGATTAGTCCTGTCCTATAGGTGAGTAAGCTGAGATCTTGCCAAGGTCATAGGGCTGGTTCACAGCAGAATCAGTTTTCACACTCAGGCAGCCTGGCTCGAGAGCCTGCACTCTAACCATCACACGGAGAAGCCAAATTTTAACATAAAGACAGATGCAAGGTATTTATAAAAGCAAACATGTCAACTCCACAGGTTGTATTTTCTTTGGATTAAATAGTAGCAGCTGGAGATCAGGGGAAAAATAACGGGTGTTCAGGAAAAACGAAAGATGACAAGAACCATGGGGAAACAAATTTCTAATGTAGGGGATAACTTTAGCTGACATGGATGAAGGAAGGATGGGACAAAATTTTTCTTAAGATAATGACTTATTTTTAAAACATATCTTAAACTCTGCTCAAGAAAGCATTCATTTGTGGTTTAAACTTATCATCTTGTAGAGACCTGGGACCTCCACCAAATAAGACAAGCATCAGGGTGAGTAAGGGGAACCTTTCCAGAGGATCGTGGGATCTCAAACATTTTAGATCTTGAACCACTCTACACCCTTTATTTTCCCAGACTATAAACAGAGATGGAACTTGTTTTATGAAATTTACAGAAATGTGATAACAAAGCCTGATAAAGATGGCGCTGAAACAGTGAACAATATATTGATCTCACTTAGAAACACTAAATGATATCAAATCAAATTTATAGTGTGGAAAGAACAATTCACCAAGACATGACGGTAAAGACAAAATTAAATCTAACAATACTTCATATGGAAAGAAGGATCTTATGATAGTTTCAGTAGACATTAAAAAGAAAAATATTTAAAAACCCATATATTTATGGTCACTTGTTTTTCACCTATGGTGCCTAGATAATTCAACTGGGGAAAGAATATCTTTTCATCTGAAACAACTGAATAACTGTATGCAAAAGAGTGAAGTTGGTATGGTACCTCATACCATATATAAAAGTTAAAATAAAAAAGATCTAAATGTAAGAGTTAAAACTATAAAATTCTTAGAGGAAAACAGAGGTGTAAATCTTCATGATCTTGGATTAAGCAGTGATTTCTCTTAGATATGACACCAAAAGCACAAGCAAACAAAAAATATTTAAATTGGACTTCATGAAAGTTAAAAACTTTTGTGTTCATAAAATATTATTAAGAAAGTGAAAAACAATCCACAAAATCAGAGAAATAGTTGCATATCACATATTTGATAAAGATCTAGTATTATCCAAAATATATAAAGATTTTTATAGCTCAAAAAAAACCAAGCATCCCAATTAAAAAATTGGAAAAATTTGAAAAACATTTC
Source organism: Cervus elaphus (assembly GCF_910594005.1). Lineage (NCBI taxonomy): Eukaryota > Metazoa > Chordata > Mammalia > Artiodactyla > Cervidae > Cervus > Cervus elaphus. Next base: position 42,873,250 of record NC_057829.1, on the reverse strand, counting down.
TTCAAAGGAGATATATACAAATGACTAATAAACATATAAAAATATACTCAAATCATTAGTCTTCAGAGAAATGCAAACCAAAACTACAGTGACATGCCTATAATAAAAATAAAGATATAATAAGCAGCATTGATGAGGATGTGGAGAAATTGGAACCTCATACACTGCTGGTAGGAATGTAAAATGATGCAGCTACTTCAGAAAATATTCTGGCAGTTCCTCAAAAAGCTAAAAATAAAGTTAGCATATGGCCCAGAGTTCTGATAATTGAAAACAAATGCCCACATAAAAACTTGTACATGAATATTCATAGCAACATTATTTCTTTTTTTTCTTTGCAAATAGAAACTCAAGTTTATTTTCAGTCTTTCAAAAATATTAACTGTGGCAACATTATTTCTAATACAAAAAAGTGAAAATAACCATCTAGTGATGAATGGATAAACATAATTATTCAACCATAAAAAGAATTCAGTACCAATCTATTCTATGACAGAGATGAACCTTGAAGATACTATTCTAAGTGAAAGAAGCTAGACACAAAAGGCTACAAACGCATTGTTCTTTTTATGTGAAATTTTCAAACAGGCAAATTTATAGTGATGGAAAGCAGATTGATGATTGCTTGGGATTCAAGGGAAGAAGAGGAATGGGAAGTGATTGCTAATGGATTTGTGGTTTCTTCTTGGGGTGATGAAAACATTCTTGGACTAGATAGCAGTGGTGATTACACAACTTTGTGAATATCCTATAATCCACTGAATTTTATGCTTTAAAAACCTGAATTTTATAGTATGCAAATTATATAGCAATTAAAAATAACAAATACAGCAATAATTCCTATATTATTTTTTGAACTGAGGATAGTAAATTTCTTCAGATGATTGCTGTGATTTTTCAGTTGCTAAGTATACCCGTTTGAACACAGAGTTCCAAAGAATAGCAAGCAGAGATAAGAAAGCCTTCCTTAGTGATCAGTGCAAAGAAATAGAGGAAAGTAATAGAATGGGAAAGACTAGAGATCTCTTCAAGAAAATTAGAGATACCAAGGGAACATTTCATGCAAAGATGGGCTCAATAAAGGATAGAAACGGTATGGACCTAATAGAAGCAGAAGATAATACAAAGAGGAAGCAAGAATACAAAGAACTATACAAAAAAAATCTTCATGGCCCAGATAACCAACGATGGTGTGATCACTCACCTAGAGCCAGACATCCTGATATATGAATTTAAGAGGGCCTTAGGAAGCATTACTATGAACAAAGCTAGTGAAGGTGATGGAATTCCAGTTGAGCTATTTCAAATCCTAAAAGATGATGCTGTGAAAGTGCTGCACTCAATATGCCAGCAAATTTGGAAAACTCAGCAATGTCCAGAAGACTAGAAAAGGTCAGTTTTCATTCCCATCCCAAAGAAAGGCAATGCCAAAGAATGTTCACACTACTGCACAATTGCATTCATCTCACATGCTAGTAAAGTAATGCTCAAAATTCTCCAAGCCAGGCTTCAACAGTACATGAACCGTGAACTTCCAAATGTTCAAACTGGGTTTAGAAAAGGCAGGGGAACCGGAGAACAAATTGCCAACATCCATTGGATCATGAAATCAGTTAGAATATGTAATTTATCACAATTTTTATTTAACATTGTTCTGAAAGTTACAATCAATTCAATAAAACATGAAACAAAAATGTTATATATAATAGAAAATTCTGTTCTTTTTTTAGAAAAAGAATATATTTACCTTGGAAGCTCAAATAAATTTTAAAAAAGAGGTAATTGAAAGATTGAGACAAAATGGATATCAAAAATTTTGTTTGTATTAAATGCAACTAATTAGGAAATAACATGGAAAATTGTCCATTTACTAGATAAATAGAAATTCATGGAAATACTGCAGGTGCAATGAAATATCAGTGATTATTTCCAGTTGATTATTGTCGGTAAGTTTTAGTTTTCCTGTAACATGCATTATTCTTTGTTTTCTATTTGAGGAAGTATGGATTTTATAATAAAAAGGCAATAAAACATTTAATCAAACATTACCTGAGGTTAGAAGTGACACAAGGGTCCTTCAGCCTCCACATTTGTGGTCTACAGACCACACTTTCAAAAGCCCAGCTCTTGACATCTTAAACTTTGGCTCTTCTGAATTAAATTAGCTTTGATTTTAAGAGCACATTATAATGAACGAGGAGAACGCAGCCAACTCACAAGAGTTAAACTGCAAAGTTCGTTTTGTGGTGTGTCGTCATTTCTGATCAAGGTTGACAGCTGTGAGTGAGAGACGGAGATCTTGCGAGAAAACTGGTGGGAGGTCAACGGAGAGAAAGGTTGAAAGAAAGTGAAACTGGGAAGAGAAGAAGATCATCAAAGTGGGGCTCTGCAGGGAAAGAAGGGGAAGGCATTGCAGCAGGAAGAAGGAAAAATGAGGAAGCTGGAGAATGGGGAGAGAAGGAGGAAGAGAGAGATGGCAGATGCTAAGAAGGATGCATTGACAGGGGAATGTGACATCACCAAGGTGGTCCAGGTATGAGGCTGGTGGGAGAGGATGACGGTCCATTGCAGATGGTGGAATCCTGACTGACCTTTCCATGGGAGTCTCTGAGGTGTTCAGTTATGGATGCTGTCATGGGTTGAATTGTGTCCTTTGCTCCCAAATTTCAACGTCAAAGTCCTAACCTCTAGAACCTCAGAATGTGATCTTACTTGGAGATAAGACCTTTAAAGGAGTAAGTAAAATGAGGTCATTATTAGCACCTAATGGACCTAATCCATTGTGACCTATGTCTTTATAAAAGATTAGGACACAGGTATTCCAGAAGAAAGACCACATGAAGACACAGAGAGAAGACAACCATCTGCAAGCCAATGAGGCAGGCTTCAGAAGACATAACCCTGCAAATGCCTTGATCTTGAACTTGTCCTCCAAAACTGGGAGATGATACATGTCTGCTGTCCAGACCCCCCGGTCTGACTGTCTTGTCAAGGCAGCCCTGACAAATGACTACAGATGCTGAAGAACAAGGGCCAGAGCCCGTCATATAGGTCCGTGTTTCTGGTGGGGAGTCTTCTGGGTCCCAGGTCCTCAGGAGAGTGAGCACACAGTGAGCACTCAATCAGTACTTGTTGATTTATATACCCAGAATGGCATAAAGGCATTTGAAATCAAGAGGTTGACTTTTGGCAAATACAGAGTGGCTTACTGGTCCTGAGCATGCAGAGTGCTTTGGGCTGGGGTTGGAGGGATTCTGGCATGTGAGTATGTGGTGGCCTGGAGTTGGTTAAGAGAATACAGTATGTTCCCTTCCTTTCTATTCTAAGCCTCTACTACTCCCCCTTTCAGGGAGACAGACTGGAAAGCCCCACCTAGAAATGAGCTGGGTCAGGGCTGATGAGGACCAGGACATGCTGAGCTGTTGGGAAGATGGAACAAGCAGTTCATGAAAATGCCATGGTGAAAAGAGCATGTGTGTGTACACACATGTGTGTGCGCGTGGGTATGGATGAGTGTGACGGGGTGTGTATGTATGTGTGCACACGATATGTGCCTCTCTGCCCTGGCTGGGGTGGAGCACAAGGACCTAGAAAGAAGGTCCATGAATGATGCTCTAATGGGTTTGTCGGGGCTTACTGATGCTTTGTTGCTGGACTTCCTGCAGCCCCTCCCAGAGCACACCCAGGAACTGCTGTGCCAGTTACCATCATCTGAGGAGGAGAGAGAGAAAATTATTGACAGCACTATTTTTGCAAACTTGAATACTATTCTTTCAAAGACCAAGAACATTCTTACCGGGCCCACATTGACGTATTTTTTTGCTGCTTACACGACGACTTAAATAACAAATATTCTAGTTTATGGTTCCTTGATACTCTAAAATAAAAACAAATTTATACATTAAATACAAAGCAATAACATCAGCAATGAAACTCAAATTGACAACATTAGTTTTATGTCACTGTTGAGCTTGGTGCTTGCAAAACCAAGTTGCCTCCTAAGTGAGTATGGGATTGAATGCAAGGCAGATTCTTCTGGGGCTGATGGGTCCTAACTGCAGCATAGTAAGATGACACAATCTCCCAGTGTGGACAGTATGTAAAGCTGTATCATCTAAGGTCACACCGGTTGCCAACCTACATGCAAACAAGGGCACAGAAATCACGTGCCACAAAATGTTTATAAAGTGTATAAGCAGAAAACCCATGTGCTTTGAATTTTTGTCCTAATGTTCTAAGAATTCCATTAGGGAGCAGGAGGAGCCCTGGAACCCTGATTGAGAAATGAAACCAAGGAGCACTCATGTGGAATACTCCTCATTTATTCCACAGACACTCACCCACTGCTTCCTCCACAGCCAGGGCCTGGGCTCAAGCAGGAAGGACACAGAGATGATTGATGGCCAGTGTCTGGTCTTGGGGATCAGAGAGTCCAGTAGGCACATGTACGATGCTGTGTGTCGAGGTTTGTATAGCAAAGTGTGGGAGCTCTGAAGAGGGGAACTAACTCAGTCTTCGGGGCTTGGAAGGCTTCCTGGAAGAGGTAGTTACCTCTTCAAGCAGAGTATTAAGAGGATAGAAACCCAGCACCTCCCTGACGAGGCAATTAGTCCAGATATCCCAAACTGAGATAAGACTGGGACTCTGAACTTCTAGAACAAAGGCTATCGTTATAAAGAGGTAAAAGGTTTGTTTTGTCCTCTAGAGCACTGGCTCCTTTCTCCCCACAATCTTCTCTTCAGGCAATTAATGGTTCAGCAATTTCATCATCAGATTCACTGATTAAGACTTGTCTTTCTCTATTTTAATAATAATATCCTTGGAAAGCTCACATACTAATTTAAATCTCTTACATGAATTAATTCATCAGTTAGCTATAGAGGAAGCCCCTGAGGGAATGGAAATGGAGTTAGGGCGTGACCACGGAGAAGAGTTAGGACCAGATCTCAAAACTCACCTGTGGAGGGGTGGGTGGGTACTGGGAAGAGGGAAACATACCCTGAAGATGTCTCATCTCTCATCCATCCGTGTGTGGAGTGTGGTACATGTGTGTGTGCCCTTGGGGGAGTAAGTGGGACGTTTTCTCACTCAAAAAGAGGTTACTCTGGATACTGCACAAAGCACTAGCTTCCTACATCTTGTTCTCATCTGGAAAGGAAGGCTGGGAGGAGCAACCCGGCCTGGCTGTGATGGAGGCTGAGCTATCAGCCAGGCTTCCCTTTTGACCAGCCCTGGCTCTATTTGGGCCAGTGTTCAGGAGGCAGCTGAGCAGTCCTGTCTCTGAATTTCCTGGGCCAGTGGTGCTGAGAGCTGGACTCAGCACTCCTCTGCAGAAGCAGAGAAAAGCCAGACTGGCAGTGAGAGACTCGGCTTGGAGATGCCTAGTCCGAGAGCAGCATACTGACCTGTAGCTGATGGAAGACAATCAACAGCCAGTTTGAACTTGGACATGACTCTGAATCCTGTGCACACTCTTCCTACAAACTCCAGAAGCCTGCGCTTGCCTGAGTCAGTGACCTCCCATCACTCTCTCTTGTTTCTAACGTGGGCATGATTGGCATTTTGTGTGCACTGTTATTTCCCTTGCAGGACTGCCCACTGCAATCTAGGGCATTCACATCAGGGTCTCTGCATGTTAGTTGCTCATCCACCCCTCAAATCATTGTGACAATCAAAACTGTTCCACACATTTCTAAAAATCCCTAGGGGGGTCCACGCTGCCCATTGAAGGCTGTTTCTCTAAGGACAGGCTCTGCCAGCCTTGAGCACTGATCCTCAGTGTTTGATTAAACACAAAGTAAAAAGTACCCACAGCACACAGTGAAGGTGGAGCAAGGGGACCAGGATGGGTTCATCAGGGGGAGCTGATGGAGCACTGAAGCGGGTGGGTGCCGGTATGAAAGCGGCTCCTAGCTCTGGATTGCTGTGGTCCAAGAATGGCTGCTATTTAGAACAAATGTCTGGACACCAACTGGGGAAAAGTAAAGTGAGATGAACTGGCAGATTAGGAATGACATATATACAGCATTTCCTCCTCCAGGGGATCTTCCCAAACCAAGGATTGAACCCAGGCCTCCTGCATTGGCAGGCAGATTCTTTTACCATCTGGGCCACCAGGGAAGCCCATATATATAGATTTCCCTGGTGGCTCAGATGGTAAAGCGTCTGCCTACAACGCAGGAGACCGGGGTTCGATCCCTGGGTCAGGAAGATTCCCTGGAGAAGGAGATGGCAACCCACTCCAGTACCCTTGCCTGGAAAATCCCAGGGACAGAGGAGCCTGGTAGGCTCCAGTCCATGGGGTCGCAAAGAGTCAGACATGACTGAGCAACTTCACACACATACACATGTATAAAACAGAAAATTAATGAAAGCCTACTCTTTAGCACAGAGAATTCCACTCTATGCTCTGTGGTGACAAAGAGGGGATATATGTATACATGTTGCTGACTCACTTTGCTGGACAGTAGAAACTAACATAGTATTGTAAAGCGATTGAACACCAATAAAAAAGGCTGCTATTCACGGACATCTGAGTGTGTGAGAGGAAAGAAGTATCTTCTGCTAGACTCTTCGTTTTTCAATCCCAGGTTAGGGTGAGGGATTTTCTTGGTTCTTTTGTTACTTTTGTTTTGGGATTAGCCATCCTTCTCCTTGCTAGCTGACCTTGGTGACTGAGTCTCCAGTCTCCTGGCTCCCTACCCCCATCTCTATTTCTTAGCTTCCTTTATCTGCTCCCTCATTGTCTGCCTTCTTCTTCCCTCCTCCTCCCTTCTTTCCTACTATTATGGGTTGAACTGAATCTTTCCCAGAATTCACCTGCTGAAGTCCTAAACCTTGGCATCACAGAAAGTGACTGTTTTGGAAATGGGCCCTTTAAGGAAGTAGTTAAATTAAAATAAGGTCATTAGGCTGAGCCCTAATCCCACATAACTGGTGCCCTTATAAGAAGAGAAGATTAGGACCCAGACACACAGGGGAGAAAGAGCAGGTGAAGACACAGGGGGAACATGCCCACACACAAGCCGAAGAGAGAAGCTCCAGAAGAAACCAAACATGCTGAGACCTTGATCTCAGGTTTTTAGCTTCCAGAACGGTTAGAACAATTTATTTCTGTGCTTTAGGTCCCTCAGCTTGTGGCATTTTGTTATGGGAGCCCGAGAAACAGCTTCCTTTCTCCATTTACTAATGCACCCACGCACCCCTGAGATGTTTACTGATGGCCCACCATGCACTGGGCACCATGCAAGACTGTGCTTTCTAGAGCTCAGCACTCAGTCCTTCTCTTGTCTCAGATCCTGTACAATGACATTGGTTTCCAAGGCATCTCGTATTGGCTTGAGGTTGAGTCAATTGTCTTTCCTTTTTCTGTACCCTTGTTGTGAGTCACAGACTCTAAAATTCCACATTTCCCTTGGATTACTGTCAGTAATACTGAGGATATTAGACTCAATGAAGTCTCTGCTTCCAAACCTAGTGGAGCCCTCTCTGTGATGCCTGGAGGACCCTTGTGACAACTCCCCTCCTTCACTGACGTCACCCACCATCGTTGGGATGAAGTACAAACTCCTGGATCTGGCATTCAGTGGCCTCTAGGGCTTTGTTCCTGCCTGTACCTCCGTCCACATCTCACTCCCCAGGTGCAACTGGTCTATTAAGCTCTCAGGAGCCACCTGCAAGACTTGAAATGTCTGTGTCTTTTAATCTGTTATTATTACTTTTAATATCTTTGGCCGGTAACATGTGGGATCTCAGTTCCTTGACCACAGATTGAACCCATGTCCCTTGCAGCAGAAGTGCTGATGTCCCTCCTGTGACCTTCAGTCACTGTGCTTTGGCAATCTGTTCCCTCCTCTGGAACAGTCCCTTACCCTCTGCTGGTGGAACTCTCCCAGGATACTAGAAGGTTCAGTTCAAGGGCTGCTTTCACTGTCGAGGTTTCCAGCAAGACGAGAAAGAGGACGCAGGCATGGCCTCTGTTGTGATCAGTGATACAGATGACCTGTCCAGTTCCTAAACCTGCCTTCATTCCAATTCCTTCTATCTGAAGCCTTCTAGAATCTGCTGCTTCTGCTGCTAAGTTGCTTCAGTTGTGTCCGACTCTGTGTGACCCCATAGACGACAGCCCAGCAGGCTCCTCTGTCCCTGGGATTCTCCAGGCAAGAATACTGGAGTGGGTTGCCATTTCCTTCTCCAGTGCATGCATGCATGCTAAGTCGCTTCAGTCATGTCCGACTCTGTGTGACCCTGTGGACAGCAGCCCACCAGGTTCCTCTGTCCACAGGATACTCTAGGCAAGAAGACTGGAGTGGGTTGCCATTTCCTTCTCCAGTTCTAGAACCTAGGGGTCATTTTTTTTTTTTTTTTCTTCCTGCATCCAACCAGACTGCAGAGCCTGACAATCAAACTAATAATCACTGCTAAGGTCAAGGAATGACCTGAATTTATATTTTACAGCTTGGTTTGGAGAAGCTCTTTCTATCTAGATGTACTGTCAGCCTTATAGCTTCACATCTCCTTACCTTTAGGGAAAAACCAGTGCATTTCCCACCCCTTCTCTGTTTGTGCAGGGGAAAGCTGCTGTAATTTCTGTCCAAATTCCACCATTGCTGGCTCATGACTTCTTCTTCTGATTGGACAGATGCATCCTCTGTAACCACGATCTCTTCTTTCCTATCCTCTCTCTCATCAGTCACAGCTGAAACCTCTTTTGTCCAAAGTCTACTCTTTGTTCACTCCCTATTGGTGATTATTCAAGCATGCAACTAAGTGCTTTTGGCTCCAAAATGCCTGTGAACAGCAAGAAGGAGGAGATCTTAAAAATTACTTGTGTAAATCCAGAGTGAAAAAGCAACACAGAAATCCGCTGAGCATCTTAGATGGGGGTGTTTACTTTCTCTTGATGCTTTTAGTTTAAGAATATACTTGCTATACACAAAGTCAAACTGATTATAAAACCATGCCATCCTCCTTCATCTCAGACCAGGTTTTAGCAGACAACTGAATAATGGAAGAAGAAAAGGAGACCTCCACTTCGTAGCCTGCCACGTAATTTATTTTAAGGGCACTTGGATTTCTAAGATTCTTTCAGTAGTGACTGGTATAGATTCAGGATTAGTTGAGTAGGGCCTCTGTATAGCTTAGAGTCCACTGGGACCTGGATCAACTTCAGAACAGTGTATACTCATCCAGAAACCCCAGACAGAGGGATTTTTAGAAGAGATAACTTCTAAAAATAATTGGATTGCATTATTCTTCTAATTCAGAACACAGTCAGACCTGATGGAGCCAGGAGTTGGACAAGTAAGTTGGTGGAGGGTTTTCAAATTGTCTTAAGGTTGTGAGTGAGTTAGCAGGCAGCATGGCACCCCACTCCAGTACTCTTGCCTGGAAAATCCCATGGACGGAGGAGCCTGGTAGGCTGCAGTCCATGTGGTCGCTAAGAGTCGGACAAGACTGAGCGACTTCACTTTCATTTTTCACTTTCATGCATTGGAGAAGGAAATGGCAACCCACTCCAGTATTCTTGCCTGGAGAGTCCCAGGGACAGGGGAGCCTGGTGGGCTGCTGTCTATGGGGTCACACAGAGTCGGACACGACTGAAGTGACTTAGCAGCAGCAAAGTGAAGGGAAGTATTGGGAAGGCCTTTGCTATTGTATCCAGAATAACTGAAATCCTGAATCTCATCTGGGTCATTGATGGTGTCTGCCCTGGAGACTGGGTGTGTTTCCCTGTTCCTATGTCATGCAGCAAAGGTCGAGATAGTCTGGTAGATTATTTCAGAAGCTGAAAAGGACTGGGAGAGCACATAGCTGAAAAGAGAATATTGTTAGGTGTCACAGAACTATAAGAAAAGCACTTTTCAGCCCCTAAATGTCCAGCACAACATCAATTTTGGCAAAGAGAAAGCGAGGCAAAGGGTGGGCCCTTAAGTCTGATTCTGGATTGAATATCTGCTCACTTCTGCAGGGAAAGATATTTAGAAATGATACTAAAGCAATAATTGGCTCCCCTGAGTGTGTCCCACCTGTGTGAAGGGCTCCTTCTACTTTCCACCCACGGGGAGTGAATCGCAAGCACAAAGGTTGAGGTGGGAGGTCACACAGTCCTGCCGCTTCCTTAGCTTCCTGCCCACGTGTACTCATGCCGACATGCCATTTTACATATGTCACTATCATCCGGACAATGAAGTTCAGAGAGGTTATGTTGCCCAAGGACCCACAAGTGGTACGCAGGGTGGGATGCTGGTCAGCGTTCAGAATCAGCATTCCTCCTCTGGCTTCCTTTCCCCTGTCTCACCAAGCACTGTCCTCCACAGTCAGAATCCAAGTTCTCCATCCAGACACTGTGGCCCAAGAGCCTTGGATAGGAGACCTCTTTGAGCCTAAGCTTACTAACCTATAAAATGGAGCCTGGAACCTCACAGGGGTGGGGTGTGAGGTTTAGTTGCTCTTACATGCAAAGTGGTTTCCAAGCTCTGATCTGGAAGTCTCCCAGAAATGTCTGTATTCCTGGGTTGTAGGGTCCCGTTTGACACTAGTTCTTGCCCTCACTTCCTGTCCTTGGCATCAGACTCAGCAACCTTGCAGCCAGTTCCCCATGGACTCCTCAGTTCTGTCACCTCCTGGTGAGAAGAGGTGGGGCTGCTCCCTCCAGTCAGGCTGCCTGGATGGTCAGCCCAGTCCCTGCAGAACCCTGCTCCTTGTGAGGGTCCTCAGCTACAAGAGTCCTGTGGATTCTTGGCCCTAGGACCCTAGGGAATACCTGGCGTTTGGAGACATCACAAGTACTGTGCCCCTACTGGCCGGGGCTGCAGGGTGGACTTGTCCTCTGGGACATGACATGGGCTAAAAACAGCCAGTGGGCACTGCCACCTCTGTCCCATGCCTCCCCCACCCTCATTCGCTGCTCTTAGAGGGAAGGAGACGGGGGCCATGTTCTCTTCTTCCTTCAGGGACCCCACTCCAAATTAGGGTCTACCTTTTCTGGAACCTCACAAAGCCCTCCTTTGACAGACACATGCAAAACATATCTAACACACATTTTCTTTGCTCCAGAAGTGCTGGACTAACACATCAGTCAGGCTCTGGCCCCAAATTTAGAAGCATGGGGAAGAGATCAGGCACTGACTCAGGGTGAGATGGGCTGAATGGCCTTCTCACCACATCCTGGCTGTGTGACCAGTAACAGCCCTTTCATCTCCCTGCCTCTGCTTCCTTATCTGCAGCAATAATAGTAAAGACAGGTGACATTCACAGGTCCGGGGCCAGGTACACATACAACGCCTTAACTGGAACTGTCTTACTTGATCTTCTTAAGCACCCAGTGGGGGACATGCCCATTTTCTCATTGTACAGATGGAGGAAACTCAGGCACATGGAGGTTGAAGAGCTGTCCCAGGGTCTCACAGTGGCAGGATTTAGTGACATGCTGCAGAGTATCTAGCCAATGTCTGTGGCTGGGGGCACCCTAAGTGGTCATCACAGTTTATAGTGCCCGCACACTCTGAACTTATGTGTATGAACCTTCTCAATTTTCCAAGCATCCCCATGCATGACATCCCCCCACCCTCATTCGAATTCAGCTGCTCCTTGGCTCCCAAAGGTCTCTGTGTAGAGACTGCAGGAGGTTCGTTGGGCAACAGGTTAGCCTTAGGTCCAAGAAATTCCCGCATTTGGTAGTTGCCCCCCATCTTTCACCCAAGCTCCCAGACACCGTCCCCGTAGCAATAACTGGCCTGTGATGCAAACTGACCTCCAATATCATTGCAGCTACGTGTGCCCCGTGCCCGACTCATTGCCTCCCAGAACCTCACTGTTCACATCTGTGAAATGGGAGTGGTGAAATGAGCCGCCTGCAGGCTTTGTTAGAGGATCGCTGGCGGCGGCCTCGCCCTTGCCCTCAGCCCAGAAGCCCTGGCCGGGCGTGGGGGCAGGCGGCCGGAGGGGCGGGGGCGGGAGCCGGAGCCAGGTGGGGGGCGGGCGCGGGGCGGGCTGCGCGGCGGCGGGGTCGAGGGAGGAGTGGGGGGCGGGTGGCGGGCAGGCGGTGGCGCTGCTCCCGCGTCACAGCGCCGGGCGCGGCGGGGAGATGCGGCTCCTGGCGCTGGCGGTGGCCGTGCTGCTGGCGCGGGCTCCGGCCCCGGGTAAGCGCGGCGGGACCGGGTGGCTCGGGGACCCTGGGGTGGGGCTCGGGTGGTGGGTCCCGGGGAGGCCGGGGCTGGGGACTTGGGACTCGGGCCTGGCCGGGAGGCCCTGACGCCTCCGGGCCGCCCCCTCCCGGTCTCCGTCGGCGCCCGCGAGCGGGGGTCTGTCGGTCCAGGCGGCGGAGCCCAGCGGAGCCTCTCGAGGGTCGGGGATGCGGCATCCCTTCCTCCCTTCCCGCTCGGCTGGGACCCCAGCGCTCCGCCGGACCTTCCGCAGCCCAGTTCTCTTCCAGGGGCCAGGCCTCCAAGTGGAAGATGCGAGCAGGACTTTGCGAGTCCTAGTTTTGGTTTGTTTTCTGTTTTCTTCGCAACAGTCAGCGCCAACAGCTGTTGGCAGGTTAGTGTGGGCAGCAACTTCCCTTTAACTCTCTTCGGAGAGTTCTTTGGAGGACCGGTCCGAAGGAGCCGCATCTGCCGCCGGCGGTGGGGTCTGGGGACTTGATCGCGGGCATTTTGCGATGACCCGGCCTGGGGAGCTAGGGGATCCTCGGCTGGATGAAGCCGGGCCGTTTACCCTTTTCCTGAGCACCCGACTTTCGGGGCAGCCTCTACCGGCTCTACTGGCTTTCATTTGGGGTTTCTGCTCCCACTTCTAAGGCGCTGAAGACTTTTCTTTATTGCCCAAGCCTGAAAGGGCAGTGTTGGCTAGAATAATACTAATAATAAATATATTGATGGCACTCACATTTCCTGGGTGCCCGTTGGGTGTTACAGGTATCTCCTTTAATCACACAGTGCTTCAAAGTAATAATGATAAGAGTAAATATATATCCAAGTGCTTTGCAAACATTAATTCAGTTAAACTTGTCTCTGAGGGAAATGCTATTATTATTATCCCTTATTTTATAGATGAGGAAACCGGCCAGTTCCATGAGTTGGCCTGCTTTAAGACACAAGGTTTATACCTGGTTTAGCTGGGATTTGAACGCAAGAATCCTGGGTCTAGACCGCTGTTACTGGCTAGGCTGTGTTGCCAGTGTTTTTTAAGTAAGGGGGCTGATGAACAGAGTTAAGTAATTTCCCAGCATTTGGGTGGGTGGCCCAGCATTTGAGCCAGCATAGATCGATTCTGCTGGGGGAGGGACTTGGTTCCCAGTGGGAAGAAATTTACCCCTTGTCCCCTGGCTACCAGTGCAGTGGGGTTTCCAGTGAACTTGAAATTGGCCCTGTGGGAAATGTTCTTCACAGTTGTTGCTGTCTTGGCTCACAGTTACTGGAGGTTCGACTGAGATAGTTGGGCCAGGGCAGTTCTAGTGGCCAGCAGCCAGAAAGATGCAAGAGGGGGGCACAAGGGTATTTGTTCCCTGGGCTCCACGACCGATTTCCTAGTCTCAGGTGCTGTCAGCAATGGTGTCCCCAGAGAGGGGCTTTTTCCAGAAAACCTCAGGAGCTTTGAGAACTGGAATTAGGGAACCTTTATTTATTTGGCCATGTTGTGCGGCATGTGGGATTTTAGTTCCCCGACCAGGGATCAAACCCACGCCCTCTACATTGGAAGTGCAGAATCTTTTAACTGCCAGACTGCCAAGGAAGTCCTCTGGAATCCGAGAACCTTTAGTCAGCCCTGGCTGTGCCCAAGGCTGTGTGATGATGGCAGCTTCTGCTTGTGCTGCACTCAGGATGCCAGTCCTTCTTTTAAGCTTTTCATCCACAGCCCCTGGTTGCGACACCTCAAGAGAAGGCCTGGCAGATCCACTTTATACCCAAGTCTGGGCTCTTAACTGCTGTACTTTTCTACATCTCCCTTTTGGGGAAAAGTGGGGCCTTAGGGGTTACCTGGTCCAACCTGTCATTTTATAGCAAACTGAAGGGGCAGAATATTTACTCAGAGCTATCCTGTAGTCCAGATTGGTGGTTGAGAACTGTCTCTGATGCCAGATGGCCTTGTTGCTAATTCCAGCTCTGTCATGTTCTGTGTGAGCTTGAACAAGTGGCTTAGCTTCTCTGGGCCTTAATCCTCTTGTCTGTAAAATGGGGGTAAACATACTATGAGGATAAATTAAAAAAACACAACTAAAGTGCTTAGAACAGTACTTGATCTAAAGTTCACATCCAGTAAATGTTAGTGTTCATCATTGGTCAGGGCCTTGTGTTCATCCTGGATGAGAGCTATTTTAAGGTGACCACCTTAATATGAAGGCATTACCCTGTAGGCTGGATCTCTGCTTGGTACTCGGTAAACACTGGCTTCTAGTGCTATGAGTTTTAAAGTAATACAGTTATATTTCTTTCAGAGATTTATTTGTCACAAATTCAGACTATCCTTTTGGTAAGAGTGAGATGACTGCCAACTGGTACACATAATTTGCATTCCTTATCAATGCAGAGGCTCCTGGCTTCCTGAAAGGAGAGAGGAAGTTTCTTCTAGACAGAGAAGTGTGGGGCACAGAGCCATTAGCACTTAGCTAGCCAAGTTGGAACAGAGGGACCCTGGCCTTGCCACGTCTGTGTCCCAGGCGAGGCAGGTACTCTGTTTCTGTTAGAAGTTCTGTACTCCCCCGTACCTGGAAGCTGCTATTTCTCACTTCATATTAAGTGTGGGGAGGAGGTAAGTGGGGTAAAGGAGAGAAGATGGTTGAGTACTAAATGAATAGGTTGTGTACTATTTGGCTATACTGAAGTCCTTTTAGGCTGTTTTCTGAGCTTTAGTTCTTTTCATAACATTATCCAAATGGGAACAAGAGGATTAGACCCCATAAATCTTATCCACAGGAACTTAACATTTATTTACAGGGGGAACCAGCTATGTAATTTGTGGGATTCAGTGCAAAACGGAAATGCAGGGTCCTTCATTTTAAACTTTTTAGGCTTTTAAAAGCAGAGATTAGATAAAAAAAGCAGAGATTAAATCAAATGGAGACCCTCCAAGCTTAAGGCCCTGCATGACTGCTGATCATGCCTGCGAGAAGCCCAGCCTTCTTCTTATAGATCGCTGTGTGTGTCACTTTCTGTTATTTCCACCTGCTCTGTTCTCAGAGCATGCAAACATTTATCAGTATTTTAAAGGTGCTTTTTTCAAGTAGCATTTTTATCTATTTTAAAAAAATATTTGTTTGTGCCAGGTCTTAGTTGTGGCATATGAACTCTTAGTTGCTGCGTGTGGGATCTGATTCCCTGACCAGGGATTGAACCCAGTCCCCCTGCATCGGGAGTGCAGAGTCTTAGCCACTGGGCCACCAGGGAAGTCCCTAAAGGTGCTTTCTTGTTGGAGCCTTATACTCACCATGCAAGGCATCATCTTCCTGCTTTTGAGATGAGGAAACTGAGGCCCTGAGGACCTCACTCCTAGTAGAACCAGGTTTCCAGCCCGGCTTTGTTGGATCCCAACCCCTGGCTCTTTGCCCAGTCCTGCCACACCACGGGCAAGGCCCTGGGCCTTGAGCATCCTGTCACCCAGCCCATGAGTGGAGGGCATACCTGCCTACCAGGTCATGGCACATGTGCTTGTTGAAGAAGTAAGGTTCTCTGCAACAGGAAGCCCGACCGTCTGTTTTGGGTCAGTCTGTTTCTTGCCCATGTTGTCATATTCCTCCTTTAAGAACTGGTCTTGGGGGCCCTGGCTGGGGTGCAGTGGCCCCTCCTGAGGTCTGTCTGCAGACCTAGGTGGCTGCCTGGGCAATGGTGTGGTGCAGTTCACTGGAGGATACTCATCTTCCCATTTCCAGCCTGCACCAGGTTCCTCCTGTCTCAGGGCCTTTGCACAGGTAGAACCATCTTCCACGAAGATCATTGCCTCGCTGCTGCCCTGAATTTGTGTCATGAGCTCCCCCTCAGCCTTCAACTCACCCTCACCTCTCCAGGGTTTCTTTCCTCCCTGACACACGGAGATCAGAATCTCACTCTCAGTTTTGTAAGCCCTGCATCTTTTCTCTGAAGTTCTCCTGTGTCTTTTTACCTGATGACCAGTGCCTTGTCCACTGGACTCTCAGCTCCTTGAGGTTAGGGATGCCTCTTCTCACAGTGCTCGGCACATGGCTGTTCTCAGCAACTATTTGTCAAGTGATTAAGGGAACAAAGCATAAGCTGCAGTGTAAGCTGGAGGAAGCGGAGCACTGAATGTGGAGGTGGCCGGGGTGGGGGTGGGGCTGGGGGGCCAACTCCCAGCTCACGTCCCTGCAGTGCACCCAGAAAGCAAGAAATTTAGTTCTCCAGCACAGAGTGACTTCAGTACTTCCTCCTCTGCCCGGAGAGGGGAAACTCTGCCCGGCCAGGGGCTACTCCCTTACCTTGTGTGGTGTCAGAGGGTCTAGTGACACCTGCCTCTCCTGTCTGCTAGCTGGCTTGGTCCATGTTGCCTGCTTTGCCCCTCTGCCCTGCAGGGTGTGGATGCTCTGTTCAGACTGAGACCCAGAGGGGAAAGGCTTGGACCCCTCCCTAGCACCACACTCTGGTCAGCCTGTCTCTACTGCATAACTCTTGGCCACTCTGCAGTTTCTCTGTTGAGCCATATGGGGCCTGATAATTGCCATGGGCAGAAGCTGGGTGATGCTCTCCTCTAGTATTTAAACATCCAGCTAAGCAACCGTCTGCAAGGCACTGGGTCCTCTACCTGCGTTTTCTCCCTCCCTCAAGCAATGCCACTTCTCACAACTGCCTTTGGGCTGAGTTGGGTTCCTTGGGTTTGAGGTAGTCATTTCCAGTGTAGAGGGGAGGGCATTACCTGGGGCAGTGGCTTTCTGAGAAAGGTCACTGCATGTGTGGGGAGCCACACAGCCTGAGAGCCTGTGTGTTTTAACAAAGCTCAATGCCCCGAGGAGCCTGTGGGCATGATCGTTTCAGTCACACCCCTATACTCTTGTGTTGAAAGTAGGGGTAAATATCTGGGCTGGTGATAAGACTAGGGCTGAAGTGAGCCTTCCTGAGAGGAAGGTTGTATTGCTTCCCTGGGGCCGCCATCACAAAGTGCCACAGACTGGGGGCTTCAACAACAAGAGTTTAGTTTCTCATAGCTCCGGAGGCCAGAAGTCTGCAGCGCTGCTGCCTTCTGAGGCCTCTCTCCTTGGCCTGTAGTCGGCCTCTTCTCCTTGTGTGTTTACATGATCTTTCCTCTGTGTCTGCTCCCTAATCTCTTCTTATAAGGACACCAGTCATGTTGGACTGGAAAAGGAAATGGCAACCCACTCCAGTATTCTTGCCTGGGAAATCCCATGGACAGAGGAACCTGGTGGGTTACAGTCCATGGGCTCGCAAAAGAGTTAGACACGACTTAGTGACTAAACAATGACAACATGTTGGATCGGGGTCCTCCCTAAGGGCCTCATTTTAACTTAGTCATCTCACTAAAGGTTCTCTCTCCAATACAGTCCCATTCGGAGTTCCTGGGGATTAGGTCTCATTTTAACTTAGTCATCTCCCTAAAGATTCTCTCCCCAATACAGTCCCATTTGGAGTTCCTGGGGATTAGGGCTTCAATATAGGAATTTGTGGGGGACACTGTTCAGCCCATAGCAGGGGTCTTTGCACTTCAGTGGGAGTGACATGTTTGGGCCATTTGTAAGAGAGGGGCTAACTGAAGGCAGAGAGGCATTTCCATCTTTAACTGGGAAAGATGGTGCAGTTTGCTCCCTTTCCTGGGAGCCGCTGACTCGGCCTGAGCTGCAGAAGTGGAAGAGTTACTAGTTTGCCTCCGGGATGGAATCTGGCCTCCCATGAGGACCAGAGCCCTTGGCGTGTTCTCCTGGTTTCAGTCACTATAAATAATCCCGCCTTCATGCAGCGTTAATAGGAGGAGACGAGGGTGTGGGGTCCCGGCTGTGCTCTCATCCCATCCACGTTGTTTCAATTTCCTGCTTTCCCCAGCTCTCTTTGCCTCCAGTGGGGAGACCATGGGGGCGGGCAGAGCGGGACTTCAGTTCTGGAAGCCAGCTGCTTCATCTCTGCTGCTCTCCGCTTGGGCAGCTGTTGAAGTGGGGTCAGCCTGGCATTTCTGTTCTCTTCAGGGAGCTCCCAGCATGGGGCCTGAGTGGACTTTGGGGAAAATGCTTTTGGTCTAATATAACGTGGTGTGTGGGCTGGTGGGTGAGCTGCAGGGAAACGGTGAGGGCAGTCCCTCTTTTGTCCTGTGTGAGTGACTTGTGTAGATAGTGAGATTGTTACTAGGGGGCGTGTGCCTTCCTTGGGTACCTGTTGATCTGCATTCCCGAGTGTCTCCCTGGGTGGCTTTGGCTTTGCCACTGTAAACATAGAAGACCTCATTCTTGTTCACAATGAGCTGAGTCCAGCCAAGCATCCATCTTTTCCTTCTGAATTCACTTTCATCTATTTTTTTTTAATGGTAACAAAAGACTATTACAGTGCTGCTAGCCGAATAATGACCCCCAAAGATGTCTGCATCCTGATCCCTGGAACTGTGAATGCAGCTTAAAAGGCACTTTATGGATAGGATTAAGTTAAGGATCTTGGAATATCCTGGAGTGTCCTGGTGGCCTGGCTTTTAAGAGCTGAGAAACAAAAGAAAATTGACTCTCAAGTGATATCTCTTGAGATGTTCAGTTTATTAAATGAATAGTGGAAACTATGTGGAAACCATATGTAAGGAGGAGCCTATTGCCTGAATTTTTACAATGAAGGATACTGTTTGTGTTAAACTCTCCCTGTCACCCCCAGCACACACAGGGCCTCACCTTGTTGACTCACAGCCTCTTCACAGTGGAAGGTCCAAATCTTTACTCTCTTTTTCATCCTTCCTCCTTGCTTACCTATAGCACTGACCAGGGTTCAAAGTCTTGGGCGACTCTGCCATCAAGGCCCTCAAGTCCCCTCATGTGACCAGGAGGTGGTATTTGGGGACCATTCGTAGTTTGGGATGACCTTGGGGACACCTGCTTGTGCAGTAGGGCATAATGCTTCCTGGAGTTACCTGCTGGGCAGCGCAGGGATGATGATGTGGGGCCTGCTGAGAAGACAACCCAGCTTGGACAGTAGGAGGCTCTGGGCATCCTGTCCTTCCTGGACTCTGCCTGCCAGGGGGAGGCTGCACTCGTGAGCTCCTGGGCTGCACGGCTGCAATATGTAATCCCTGCAGACACTGTGTGGTGTATCTACTGGGAGAAGACCTTGGCAAGGGTGGCTGGGTTGGCTGATCTTGAGTGGACAGGGGGTGGCACCCTCAAATGTCAGCTTGGAGTTGAACTGTGGCTGGTGAGACCAAAGGACAAGAATTCGACCTGGGCCTGGTTTCCTGGAGCATATTTCGGGTTGTTGGGTGAATCTGGTAGCCCTCTCTGCTCCTGGGCTCATTGGGTCTTTATTCTTGCAGTTCAGCTGTTAGATCGTGGATCATGGTCCTAAGAGACATGGAGTAAGAAACCGAGGCATCTCTGTCACTCCAGCTCCCTGGTACTAGTTTAACACTCGCCTGACCAGAACTGAAAATCTGCCTTGGTTACACCTGAAATAGCTGAGACAGGGAAGGGGGCCACAGCATTGCCTGCTCAGGGAGGTGATGAAACTGATTGAAGCAGGCCTTGGGGAAGCAGGTAGGAAAGGTGGATTTGATGTAAGCTGGATATTTTTAAGAGCTTCCCCAAATTTAAATCTTTATGTGAAATCTCCTGAATTTTAAATATCAGCAACTAACTAAAAATAAGAAAAGCATCTAGGCCAGGTGATCAGTGACATCCCGCTTGCAGGGGATCATCTCATAGGTTGAGGACGTGGGGGCCCACAGAGACTCACTCCATGCCCCAAGGAGGGCTCCTTCTTAAAGGCAGAGTGAGCATAGAAGGGGTGGAGGTGGCCCGCCTCTCTGGCGGTGCACATCACTCTGACTCCTTGAGAAAAGATGCTGTGTGTGCTCACCTGGGGAATGGCGGTGGCCTTCCTCATTTTCTTCCTTCCTTTTTTCTCTGCAGAGGTCTGTGGAGCCCTCAATGTCACCGTGTCCCCGGGGCCCGTGGTTGACTACCTGGAGGGGGAAAATGCCACTCTTCTCTGCCACGTCTCCCAGAAGAGGCGAAAGGACAGCTTGCTGGCTGTGCGCTGGTTCTTCGCGCGACCAGACTCCCAGGAAGCCCTGATGGTTAAGATGACCAAGCTCCGGGTGGTGCAGTACTACGGGAATTTCAGCCGCAGTGCCTACCGGCAGAGGCTGCGCCTCCTTGAGGAGCGGCGTGGGACACTCTACACGCTCTCTGTCTTGACCCTCCAGCCAGCAGATCAAGGGCATTATGTCTGCAAAGTCCAGGAAATCAGCAAGCACAGGAATAAGTGGACAGCTTGGTCCAATGGTTCCTCAGGGACAGAAATGAGAGGTAAGAATACTTCTTCTCTCTGGGGAGAGGGGAAGGGGGCAAGTCAGAGGGTCTCCCTCCAGCTGGCCAAGCAGTGGCCTCCAGGACTGTCCTACTGAGCTAGAATACATCTTTCTGGACTCTAAGGGCCATGCCTGTATGAACCAGGCCATGAGAATGAGGATAGATCTTTACGTGGATGCTGGGACTGACTTGTGCTATAGAAGTAAAGTCAGGACAGAAGGTGTCTGGCCCCATGCCAGCCAACCTGCCCCTGGGCAAACTTGTTTTGTACCTGAAAGATGGGACTGGCTGTGTACTTCATTTGCCTCTAGCTCAGATCTGCACTGCCTTGATTGCTTTGCCTGGGGATGGGAGTGCCGGATGCCTTTGAGAGGAGGCACGCATTGGGAGGTCTTGATGTGAATTGCCAGGCCTCAGAGCAGGGCAGCCTGGTGGCTCTGATCCATCGCCCAGAGGAACTGATTCAAGCCTCAGGGAACAGCTCACTCAGAAATTCATCCAAAAGTGGGCAAGGGACCAGAGGTGGCCCTCCCTTTCTGGAAACAGATAAGAGGCATGGGCCATGTTCTGGAACATCTTAGCTACCAAATGCTATATTTGAGGTTAGCTTTTTTTTTTTTTTTTGGTGGAGTTCCCATGTGTGGCTTGTAGGATCCTAGTTCCCTGACCAAGGATTGAACCTGGACCCAGGCAGTGAAAGCATCGAGTCCTTACCACTGGATCACCAGGGAGTTCCCCAATGGTTATCATTTTTTACCACTGATGTTCCATTCAAGAGGCCACCTATCGAAATTGTAATAACTTGTTACTGTGTGCTAAAATTACATCTTTGATTACTTTGCACATGAATTTGGCCTGGTAGAAAATCAAGAGAACCACAAAATAAACCTGATGACCCAAAGTGTGGAAAAGAATCTAATTTTATTTTATACATGTCATTTAATATTAAAAGCAATAGTGATGCTGTTAAAGGGATAGAACTCAGTTGTGAGCAGGCATTTTTAATATCCTGTGTCATCCAATGGCTTCCCTGATGACTCAGTGGTGAAGAATCTGCCTGCCAAGCAGGAGACACAGGAGATGCAGGTTCGATCCCTGGGTTGGGAAGATCCCCTGAAGGAGGAAATGGCAACCCACTCCAGTATTCTTGCCTGAAAAATCCCACGGAGAGAGGAGCCTGGTGGGCTACAGTCCATGGGTCGCAAGAGTCAGAACACAACTAAGCATGCATATGTTAAAGTAAATAATTTACATGGATAGTCCAACTTCATCTGTCTTTAGAGTTTGCTTATTTTCACGTTCTTAAGCATGGAATGATGTATTATCTGAAATGTCATGCACTTTTTCTCTTTAAGCAAATTAATTCAAGAAAACAAATGACTATTAATATAAATATGTATTTTGGCACAGAAAATAGAAAAATCAGATGACCACAGGCTGAGGAGAGAATCCACTCTGGATTTCACTTGGCTCTGAAACATGTGATCTTACGTATACCCTTTTAATTTTTATGTCCTGGTGTATTCTTGGAGCCCTGTAGTAAATCTCTGGGCAGTAACGACTCTCTGCCAATTAGAATAGATAAAAAGGTTCCTTGCATTCAAGTGAGTGCTGTCGGCATGTCCACTATTTCATGTGTGTCCCTTCAGTGAATGACGTTGGTTTCCTTCTAGAACATTTATTTGGTTACATGTTACAGAAACTTAAGGTGGTTTGCGCAACTACACTGAAACTAATCTCTTTCCCCCACTTCTCAGTACTTTGATCTGCCCTTCTGAGTGTGAGAGGAGGGGTGGAGTTACAAGGGGGTGTCCAGGGAATTGTCTATAAACTGCAACCGGTCACATTCCTGCTGTGTCCCTAAGATGGTGTCTCTTGACACAGTCCAGCTCCTTAGCAATGTGCCTGCAGAGTACTTTCCCAGTGTCATGCAAGACGAGAAGTCTGAACAAAAATTTAAAACCAGACCAAATAACCAATCTACTCCAACAATTGCAGTTTTATTTGCTTTATTTTGTCTGTGTGTGTTTTTGAGTTTCTCCAAAATCGGATTAAGTCCTTGAGCATGTGTGTTGAGGTGACTAAAAAAATAAGTATCAAATTATTGGAGAAAAAAATCTACGTTAATAAGTAAATTTGTCCTGGAGTTTTTCCTGAGGACATCTCTGAAAGGGTGTAGCTAAAAAATATAGGTTGAATTAATTGGGGGCAAAACATAAGTTGTCATTTTATGTTTTAACTGAACAAGTTATTGAAATATGATGGAGAATTGGGGATTTTGAAGAATGGGAAAGATTATTGGGTTTTGTGTGAAAACCACATATGTATGAGACCATGGACGGGGAGAGCTCCTGATTCTAGAAGATGATAGTTATCATCTTCCAAAGAAGATGATAAATAATGAAGAATGAACACGTGTGACCCTCTAGGTGACTGGAGTCATGCTTGTCTTATTTTAGAGAATCTGTCACATCCCATGAACTTGTCAGTGTCAGTTTACTATGCGGAGGTAGGAGGAAAGGCCAAGAATGTCATGCAGTTTCTTCAGTTGCTTGTTCCATGTGACCATTTCGGTGAGCCAGAAGCCCTGCCTGCAAAAAACCTGGATCCAAGAGCCCTAAGTGACACATGGTGTTGGAACCCTCTGGAGAGGTTTCCAGGAGGGAGGATGTTAGGTTTGATTTCATTTAATTGTTTCATCAATGATTTGGAAAGGGTAGACACATCACCTTAATGAACTTTACATAAAATACAAAACTGGGAACTGTTCTTAACATCAACAAGGAATAAAACATAACAAATGGGAATCCAAAGAGGTGAGTAATACAAGCAGGATGTAACAGAATGAGATTCAGTTTGGCAAATGGCAGAGTGATACACATCTAGGGGAAACAACTCACAGGCAGTGGTGGAGAGTCAATAGGAGGCTCTCCATGCAGGGACTTTGGTGGCATCAGTGGCAAATTAGATGCTCATCTGTAGGGTGACAGGGGGCTTCCCTGGTGGCTCAGTAGATAAAGAATCCACCTCTAATGCAGGAGACCTGAGTTTGATCCCTGGGTTGGGAAGATTCCCTGGAGAAGGAAATGGCTACCCACTCCAGTATTCTTGCCTGGAAAGTCCCATGGATAGAGGAGCCTGATGGGCTACAGTCCTTGGGATCACAAGAGTTGGATACAACTTAGCAACTAAACCACCACTTCAGGGTGATACGGCAAAGCGGACAGCCCATGTTATTTCCATCCATGTATAAACTGGCCTGGTGTCCCTAAGAAGGAAGTTGGTTGTGTTATGTATACTCTTCTGGGGAGACACTAATGTGGACTACACAGTCTATTTGGGGACCCTCACTTGTAGAAAGATAGATTCGATCTAGAAGAGAGTAGCAAACATGATAATAAAATGAGTGGCAGCCTTCCGAGAAGTGAACAGTTTAGCTGAGGAAGCTTTGCTGTACTCAGAGAATTGCACATGGACTAGAGTGCTTGGTGGGTTCATTTATTCCTCTCTCAGTGGGGATTTATTTTATGGAGCATCTGCTCTGTACCTCACTGTGCTGGAAACTTGGGGACACAGGGTGGATCTGTCTATAGGGTGGCAGATACAGAAGCAGATATGATGTCATGGTGTCAGGTGCAGTGATAAAGTGTGCATGGAGCATTGTGTGAAAGCGTAGGAGGCCCCTAAGGATGAGGAGTGGGCAGTGCTTGAGCTGACATTGGCTGTTTATGTGGGTCAGGGAATGAGATGAGGCGGCATCTTGGTGGGTAGGGCATCCCACAGCAGTGAATCAGGACTGCTGGAGTCTGAACTGGGAGGTGGAGGTGGCAGTACCCACTGCCACCATAGGGGAAGCAGGCTGGGCTGGGCGGATGAGACTGTACTGAATGTCAAAGAATTTACACTTGATTTTGTAAGCTAGTGTTCTCAACACCAAAGCCAGATTCTGAAGTATCTACCCTAGAGATTCTAGTCTATTCAGCCTGGGTTGGAATTTGAATATTTAACACCCAGTCTAGGTAATTTTCGGGGCTTGTTAGGTGGCGCTAGTGATAAAGAACCCACCTGTCAATGCAGGAGATGTAAGAGATGCAGGTTTGGTCCCTGGGTCGAGAAGATCCCCTGCAGGAGGGCATGGCATGGAGAATTCCATGGAGGTCTACAGTCCATAGAGTCGCAAAGAGTAGGACACAAATGAATTGACTTAGCAAACTAGGTGATTTTATCATTAGGCATTTTTTGGAGAATCTTTTCTTTAGTCCTTGGCAAGTCCATGAAGCATATAAAGTCTTTTGACAGACCCCTCTAGGGGGACCAGGCTACAGAGTGAAGAGGCCATCTTTTGGGGTTGCATGGGCTTTGTGAAAGTGTTAGTGGCTCAGTCATGTCCAACTCTTTTAGACCCTATGTATTGTAGCCTGCCAGGCTCCTCTGTCCATGGAATTCTCCAGGCAAAATACTGGAATGGGTTGCCATTCCTTTATCCGGGGAATCTTCCTAACCCAGGGATGGAACCCTCGTCTCCTGCATTGCAGGCAGATTCTTTACCATCTGAGCCACCAGGGAAGCCCATTGCACAGGCTTTAAATGATGCCAGATTTGGTAGTAGGAATGGAGAGACATTAGAGGTCAAATAAGATGTCTTTAATAACTGGATGCAGCACGGGAGAAAACTTTGGGATGATACCCAGGAGAGTAACTCAGTGTGCCCAGGGTGGTGCCCATGACTGACAAAGGGAGCTTAAGAGATGGAGCTCATCCGCAGGGAAATTGAGAGTGAGCTGGGTGCAGGCCGTCCCACACTGATGGCCTGTAAGTACGCAGAAATGTGGAGCTGGAGGGCCCATCTGATCTGGCTTGTGAGAACTGAATCTGAGTCAGGCAGGTGAACTCACCAGGGGGTGAGTTGATTTCCAAGGGGCAGGGGCCAAGGTGAGGAGCCCCGGGAAAAACCAGTATTTGGGGCAGCAGATGGAGCTAGCTTGGCTTGGTGTCTGGAATGGGCTCCTCTGGGCCAACCCCATGGCTATCTGGAAAGGGCAAAGTATTTTCAGTAGGAGAGCAGCAGCTTCTTCACAGAGCCCAGACAGTCCCACCGACTGGGAAATTCAGAGATGTTCCAGGCAGGAAGGAGGTGCATTGGCTTGATTCTGGCTGCCAGGTAAGCCCTGTGTCCTCTTTATTGGGAAAATGAGGAAGGGAGACAGACTGACTGATAGCCGTGGGTGGATCGAAGGGGTGGTCCCTCCCTATGGGGTCACTGCAGGGCCCCAGCTGCCCCCCAGGATGGATATGAGATGGGAGAGGTGAGTGGGGGATCTTCACTGCCAGGGTGGGGTGAAGGGCCTCTCTCCAGCCCAGACCACAGGGACCCCTCTTGTGGCATTTGAAGTGCCCCCTCCACCCCACATCTTGCTCTACCCCACCTTCCAATCTGCACTTTGATTTGCCTTCCTAACATCTCTGTTCTCTATGCTTTGGTTCCAATAAATATTTTGATGGTGGGGGAAAAAAAAAAGATCTCTAGGAAACAGCTTCGGACTCATTCATCATGAGCAGGTCAGATGCAGGGGCAGGTCTTATTGCAGGTGAGACAGGAGGACGTGAACTACACAGTCCTGCCCTGGCCGACACCAAGGATGTGGGGAGGTCCAGTCTGGAGTGCCGTGTGCCCAGCACTGAACAGGCAGAGAGAGGCTGGAGTTGATGGAACAGGGAAGTCAGGATGGGAACAGAGGGGGCATGGGCAGTGGTTTGGGGTAATTTCCAACAGGGAGATGAAGCTTTTCAGCAGGGTCTTTTAAGGGGAGCCTTATTGATGGTTGGGAGGTTCAGGGTTTTCTGAGTTGGAGGCTTCATAGATTGATGAATGCAGAGTTTTCCAAATGCTCTTGGTTCCTTTAGGCCAAAAGAAATAAATAATAATTTTGCTTTTTAAGTAGTTGGGGTCCAACAGCCTAAAAAAGGATTTCTGTTCTAAACACAGAGCATAACATATCCCTAGGCATGGAGACAAGCTGTTCTCTTTGGGGTAGATTCCAAGATCACTTACAAGTCGAGGTGAAGATTTGCTATTTTAAGGGGCCACCGTCTGTCCTCTAGGTGCAAAACAATGAATTTTAACTACATGTAATCAATTTTTTCACAAATCGTGATACTTTCTGAAGTTTACTTTACAGTGTCCCTGTGCACACAAATGTATTACAGCATCTGACGCTGCGTTTGTCCTGCGCACTCAGCGCTGACTGGTACTCGTAGTGCCTGAGGCGTGCAGTTTATAAAGGAAGCTCCCTGCCTTCCTTAAGCCTCTCCGCACACCCTTCACCCTGTCTGCCCCGCGTCCCTGCATCCGGGTGCTTGCTGGTTGTACGTTGTGCCTGCTTTCTCTAATCATCCCTTGACTTCCTTTTGCTGCCTATGCTCCCCAAGCTTTGGGGGTGTCTCTGCCTTTGTGCCTTTGCCCTTTGCCATCCTGTTTGATGTCCCAACGACCTTCCACATTTGTCCTCCTTTGTGCACCGATCAGCCTGCTCCCTCTCAGGACATGCAGACCCTGGATAGTTCTAATCACAAGGACAGCCCTGAGTGGGTAGACCAGCTCCCAAGCCTGGAATTTCTTAGGAGAGTTTCCAAGATGAAGCCTGAAGGTCCCTGGGGCTCCTGGTCAACGACGGGCTCTGGCAGAGTCCTGGGTACCACATGTGCCTAATAGTTGTTGACAGGCCAGTCAGGGGCTCTGCGTGAGGGTCCCACATGGGCCCTTCCCACCGGGGAGTGTGGGCCCCAGGGTTCTCCAGAGTGATGCTCTCATTCATTTAGGCCTCTGTTCTTAGGGGTAGAACAGCATCCGTTCCTGTTCTCCAGGCTTTGTACAAGTTATCGTCAATGGCTTTTCAGCCTGGTTCTGCCACCCACAGACTCAGAAGCAGTCTGATATTCTAAGCAGAATTGAATCTCCTTCCTTTCAGATGGAGATGTTTTCATTAACGGTGAAAATGCTAATAATGGAAGCAATTTGCAAGAGCTGTCTCCTGCAATTTAAACAGTATTTCAGTCTAACCCCAAATAACATGTTTTAACAAACCATATTGTTATATGACTTCAGATTATATACGTGAGCTTTAAATGTTACAAGTGGACAAAGAAAATGGAAAACTGTGTTTACCCTAAATGTATTTAGGGGAAAAGATGAAATTATAATTTCTTATCTATTTAACCCTGAAAAATGAGAGAAAATTTAATAATTGGATCTGAAAGTACCACCACAGGGAACCGATATTTCAAGTTTCAGTGGAAGAAATTAAATAATTCCTTTTTCCCCAGAGACACGGAGCAGATAATTAGGAATGAGATTAACTAAACATTTAGTGCTACTGCTTAATTAAGCAAGCTCACATCATGATGTTTAAAGTGTCAACAGGTCCAGATACTCAAAGGGAACAAATTGACAACCAGAGTGTAATTTAAACACAACTTCAAACAGTCCTTCATTGTGTCTATCCTCATTCTAACTGCCATGGTCTTGGAAGAATTCAAGAGATTGGAACAAACTCAGTAGCATGTGTGAAGCCCCAGTTTATGAGCCTGTGATCTCTGTGATTTACCCAAAGAGAGGTACCTGTGGGGAGGTTTGATCCCCACTGTCCTGGGACCCAACCTCACAATCTGGAGGAGAAGAGGTATGTCGATATGGGTATATATTTGATAGACTTTATTGAAATAGCTAATAAAAAGTCTGAAAAGGCCAAAGAGGAGGCTGACACTTGCATGAGAGTAAGGAAAAGACAAGGTTATATACTTGGGGGAACAGGAGAGATTCACCTGGAGGATGTGACATTCCGCTGGGGCCACAGGGTGAGGAGGGTCTGTGACTACGGGCCATGCCACGTCAAGAGATGAAACAGCCAGAGCAAAGGCATGGATGAGGGAGAAGAGGGATTTGCAAATAACAGAATGGAGTTGGATGCATGTTTGTGGTTGGTGAGGGCTGAGGTGGACAGTGATAAGAGGAAAGGTTGCCACAATGGCCCTGGTCAGGGACCTTATCTCAAGGTACCTTGTGAAATTCTTAGATGCACCCACATGCCTGCCACAGTGCATAATATAATGAATTTTGTAGATGAAGGACTGAATGAGTGATCCAAGTCACTTATGGTTTTGAATAAAATGCCATTTTAATTAATACTAACAAGGAGTGGAAGGTGGTAGCAAGAAGATAAGATACAGGGACTTCCTGGTGGTCCAGTGGTTAAGAATCTGCCTGCCAGTTCAGGCGACATGGGTTTAGTCCCTCCTCCGGGAAGATCCACATGCTGAGTGAGGGGGAAACTAAGCCCCTGCACCACAACTAATAATATGAGCCTATGTGCCTTAGGCCTGTGCCCTACAACCAGAGAAGCCACTGCAGTGAGAAGCCCAGACTCCACCACTAGAGAAAGCCCCCACACAGCAACAAAGATCCACCACGGTCAAAAATGAATACTTTTTTTTAAAAAAGAAGATAATATATAGATCTATCCCAGGGTTGTGTCTGGAGAGGGCTGGGTAAAACTTACCAACCTTAAGTTTTAATATTTTCTAAATACACATGCCTTTGTATTCTGTAGCTGATTCCATCTCAGAATGCATAGTTCTTATCCCACTGCCTTGTCACAATAGGAAGTCTATTTAATACAAGTTTTTGTTTGCTCTTTTGCTGTATTTTCTAGAATTTATCTTAGAGAGAATGCAAAGGAAAGAGTGGCTTAAAATAGACAAAGTTGGAGCTTTTCTGTTTCTCATCAGCTGCTCCATCGGCGCAGGTCACCCAAAGGTCCTATGCACATATATGGCTTTGTCCAAGCCCCAAGAGAGACCGCCTTCAGCCTGAGGCTTGGAGGGTCAAGGGAGGAAGGAAGCAATAGGCAAACTTCAGAGAGCAGAAACAGAGGTGGTCTCTGTGTCTCTTTGGGTTTTAGTTGCCTTTCTTGAGAACACCGAGTCAGTTATAAATAGTGAGGACACAGCTACATTTACTTTTTTCCTTGGGAAACCATCTCATCATTGAATAAGAAAGGTCAGTGAAATGACTATATTAATTTTTGAATTTGAGCAAAAGTGTTGACTCCTCTTTATTTTATTTAAGAGTCTTGTGCATATTTCGTATCACTGGAACTCAGAACTCAACCTATGCTCTTCAGTTTAATCCAGGGAAAACAAAAGTAACAGCAAGACCTAAAGAATAAACATATCACACAAGTGTTGTTTACAAAGAACTCCAAAAGAGCCCCTTAATAACATGTCTCAAAAAAAAGAAAAAAAATAACATGTCTCTGTGTGCAGAAATACAAGGGGAAGAATACAGCTATCTCTGGTCCTTGCAGATTTTTCTCTCCTGTTACTTTATGCAGAATGTTGCCTGCTTAAGGTCTGCGGGCTTCCTGCCTCCATCCTATAAGAAACTAAGAACTTTCTGGCCATAAAGTGATCGAGACAGACCCAGAACCAGCAGCTCCAAGGTTAGAGCCCTCCAGAGAAGTCAGCTCCAAAGGCCTGGTGAGCTGGTGCTATCCCCTTGCTTCTGATGTGGATCTTCCATGGGAAGCAAGGTGCTGGGTAGGCCTGGGCTCCCTGCCCTGGGCTCTCTTCTCAGCCTTCTACAATGTAAGTTGGTCCCAGGACCAAGCTTTCTCTGGGATACTTTGACCCCCCAATACAGCATCATAGTCATCCCATTCTTTCATTTGTTCAAAGTAACTGTGACTTGTTATGGACTAAGAAGGATTCTGGGACGTGAAAACAGATGCAGTTCGAGCCTGCACAGAACTTTTCTTCAGCTGGAGGAGGGGATAATGAACCAGACCAATGAGAAAAGTGTAGTGATGCATTATATGGCAATGCATTCAGCAGGGAGAGAGGGTATGAAATATTAGGTAATCACTAGAGGAAGGCCTCTCTGACTCAAATTCTCTCCAGCTTCCAAGTTTGAGTCTGCCTTTTGGGGAGACACATCATCCTTTATAGATGGTCTGCTCTTTTGAAAATAACTTCCTTGAAAGCTGTGTTCTTCACCTTATATTTCCCTGCACTGAGACATGTTATTAAAGGGCTCTTTTGGAGTCCTTTGTAAACAACACTTGTGTGATAGTCTTATTCTTTAGATCGTGCTGTTACTCTTGTTTTCCCTGGATTAAATTAAAGAGCATTGGTTGAGTTTTGAATTTTGGACCTTAACCTGGACTAGGCGGGAGACTGAGGCCTAGGGTCTGGCTCCTCATGACCTGGATCGCCTCTCCCATGTCTCTGGGAACTCATCTCTCTCTGTCCTAGGAGTATGTGAGGCAGGGCTTCTCCATGAGGCTTCCTGGGACCTCGAGCCTCAGAATTTCCACAACTTTGTGCTCCTTAATCATACAGATTCCCAGGTCCTCCCCCCAAATTACTTGAACCAGAAGTTCAGGGGTCATGCCTGGGAATCCTCAAGAGGCCCCAAGAAGCCTAGTTAATTCTCCTGTACACTAACATTTTAAAAACCTTGATTTTCGGGCGCTCAGTGAAGGCAGTAGAAACAGGAAGGTAAAGGCATGTCTCACAAATTTGGGGCCAGTCCTTCCTGCATCTGGGCTGCTGCTCCCCGGCCCCCTCACTGCCCTGTGTGTGCCCTCCCCTCACTTCTCTCTACCAACTCCTGCCTCCCAGAAGGTGTTCTGGGTCAGAAATGTGCTCCTCACTTTGGATGTAGCCCCTGGTTGTTATTTAAGCTCCTTTAATCATAGGATTCTTTGTGAAAGGAGTTGGAGGCACAGGTAAGCAGGTGGGAAAGAATGTTGGGAGAAAGGGGGCTTTCCCAGGGCCTCTAACGATCCTGAGTCATCTGCTCCATGAATGACGGGGTTGGGGGTGGGAGCGTGGGTCAGTCCTTCAAAGCAGGCTCAGATAAAGGTGTGTGTATCCTCGGTGAACGGGAGACCAGGAAGGGGCCAGGAAGTCCCTCAGTTGAAGGCCTTTGTCACCAGGTCTTGGCGTGAACTCAGGGGGACACACTCTGCCACAGCCTGTGAAATCCGCCCCCCCCACCCAAGGGAGTCTGCAGGATGTTCTGTCCGAGTCAGAAATCAAGGGGCTCAGATTTCACACCTCTCTGCGTGGCGGTCTCCCCGCAGGGCCCAGCACAGGATACTTGACTAAGATTCTTTCTCTCCAGTCTGCTTCCTCCAGACACGCGGCTGATAGGATCATCTTGTCTTGGTGCCTCTGGGCTGTGTTCTTCCAGACAGTGTGATCCTGTGACCACTTTCAACCAGAGGGCCAAGGTGTGGTGGCTCTCACAACCCACCCCTCTTAAATTTCATCTGATTCTGCTGTCTCGGGGAGGAGCCCAGAATGGCCTGTCCCTGTTATCAGGCCACCACCTCACCAGAAGGGCAGCCCAGCAAGTGCTGGAGTCCCCAGAAAGTTACAGAGCCATCAAGAGGTCAGCTGATGACTTAGCTTTTGAGTGCTCGTTGCTTTCTCTTTATACTGTGGCCCAGACCCACTGATAAATGGGCACAGGAGTCAGAACTGAAAATGCCCACTTTGTTTCTGATAAAGCTGTATTGAGAAGAGTAGGTTGGTGCTGAGGCCAAACTGGGCTTCCTTTTGCTTCCCTGACCAGTTTTACTATCCTCTTTCCAGGCCCCATACCCTGTGGGAGGAGGTGGTCCTTGTACCACCCTCCCTCACAAGACTTCGGGATGCAGGAAGGATAGAAGAGGCAAGGCTCCCTGGGAGGCAGGGCTGGCATCATTCCCAGCATCTAGAGTAATGAACCTTCTCTAGGAGGGCACGCTGCCCAGCCCCACATTAGCTCTTGGCTGAGAGGCTGAGCTCCGAGCATGGGGCAAGACGGAGGCCACCTCGAGCAGGGCATTGGCCTGAATCTCTGGACTCAGATATGTGTGGCTGGACAATGTATCACATTCAC
The DNA here is from genome assembly GCF_910594005.1 of Cervus elaphus. Taxonomy (NCBI): domain Eukaryota; kingdom Metazoa; phylum Chordata; class Mammalia; order Artiodactyla; family Cervidae; genus Cervus; species Cervus elaphus. The sequence continues at coordinate 42,840,848 of NC_057829.1, read as the reverse complement.
TTTGAGATAGCACAGGATTAGCAGCTGAAATAAGATAGCTACGCTGGACCTTGGGAAGATTTCAAAAGCTCTGGCAGAATTCATGTAAAAATTTTCTTTTTTGTAGGAACAGATAAGATTATGACCAGTGTTGCTGATCTTCATATGCCAAACAAGGTTGCTGTACTTTCCCATAAAATAGCCGCACTGGAGAGAGAAATGAGGAACCTCCACACACTCCTTGCTTAGAGCCCTTTAGCTTTGAATCCCAGCTTGTTGGTTCTTTCAATACCCATCTCTACAGGTCCACTGGGGAGACCTTATTTATTACCTTTGATTCCAAATAAGGCAAAGGGACTGCAGACATTAAGCCACAAGGGCAAGGAACTCTTTCTTATGGACCATTTGGACAACTGAAGAGTCACACTCTGAGGCACAGGGCTGACTGTAAAGGACCATGCTAGAATTAGGTGTGGGAATTAGAGCAGGAAATAAAAGAGACCAAGTTGCTGTCTTGTGGAGCTAGGGAGCTAAGCTCTTATGGAGCTGTCTTATGAATAAAAATGGCTTATTAGATCTCAGGCACTGTTCTGAGTACTTTCCATATATTAACCCTTCTGGCTTCACACTCATCCTCAACTTATCATCCCTGTATAACAAATGGGGAAACTCAGGCATAACAACTGGGGAAGCTAAGTGATTTGCCCAAGGTCACATAACTAGCAAATGGCAACTTAGTATTTCAACCCAGTGCACATCAGTGCATCTCACACTTCAAAGTGCATATGATTCACTCGAGAAATTTGGGTTTAAAAGCAGATTCTGATCCAGTAGATCTGGGTTGGGGCCCCTGCAATCCTGTAGTTCTGACAAGTTATCAGGTAACATTGATGCTGGTGGTCAGTGGACCACACATAGAGTAGTAAGGCTCTGGACCATGATGGGCATCACTAATCTCCTGAAATCTAAGGTCCTCAGAGGTCCATTTTCCTTTTGGTATTGTCTTTATTAAGACTCTGTGGTTATCCTAGCCTAGGCTCAATTGGTTAAAGATGAAAACTCCTTCAAGCTAATTCAGGAGAGAGGTGGGGATGGTTTAAGGATATAGAGCTGATTGAATGCAAGGTTAGAAAATGACACATCAGCCTCTTGGTACCCAGAATGCCATCAAGTTCAAGTTCTCTATCCTCTACCTTCCTTCTGTAGGTTCTGCCCTTGCTCCATTTGCTTTCCTGTTTTCCAAAACGGCTGCCCACCCCAGAGTCCATAGACTTTTTCAAGCCCAGGATCTACAACAACCATATGTACTCTGTTTAAATTCTTGAAGGGGCAATCTGATCAGTTGCTCTGGCAGTGAGTAGATTATACAGCCTGTGGGTGGGGCAAATTAAGCAGGAAGGATGTTAGACGAATTGTCTGACATATCTAGTAATGCATGAAAGACCAAATGTCCACTAAGAGTTCATTCCTGGATGTCCAGGTTGCTTTCTTTCAGGGGCCATCAGAAAGACGTAAATCATTTATTTACTGGACGCCTACCAGCTGCCAGGCAGTGTGCCCCAAGATGGTGGTATGGAGGTATCACCTTTTTGGTTTTCGTTTTTGAGGAATTTAGGATCTACAGGGAGGGGAGTTGTTTCCCATAGGACAAAACCTTCCTTCTGAGAACAATTAGAAAAGATGAAAAAGTAGTCTGCATTTCAGTTTTCTAAATTTATTAGGATTTTTTTCCTAAATTTATTTTTATTTATATTTCATAGCTATATTTGCGTGACATAATTACACAATTACATATGTGCCTGTGTATTTCAGCTTTCCTAATTGTTCTCTGAAGGACACATAGATTGACTGCAGAGAAGAGCAGTGAAGGAGCCTAATTGTGTCAGAGTCATTTATAAGAAATTCAACCGTCCTTATGCAGTGCTTGACTGCAAGGGGGTCCAACCAGTCCATCCTCAAGGAAATCAGTCCTGAATATTCATTGGAAGAACTGATTCTGAAGCTGAAGCTCCAATACTTTGGCCACCTGACGCAAAGAACTGATTCATTGGAAAAGACCCCGATGCTGGGAAAGATTGAAGGCAGGAGGAGATGGGGACAACAGAGATGAGATAGTTGGTTGGCATCACCGACTTGATGGACATGAGTTTGAGTAAGCTCCGGGAGTTCGTGATGGACAGGGAGGCCTGGCGGGCAGCAGTCCATGGGGTTCCAAAGAGTCGGACATGACTGAGCGACTGAACGGAACTATGCAGTGCTTGTTTAGAAAAGTTATTCTGAAATTGACGATCAGGTTGTTTATGAGGCAAACAGCTTTTGGCAGTTTTAACTGTGAGATGAAAATTGGAAGGTCTATGATAATTACTTGAGGCTTTCTATTGGGGATCCTTGAAGTAAGGCAAACCAGAAATAGACCATATCCTATAAAAACTGAAACTCAGCTTCTCTACAGTTCATACTCTCACTGGATTAGGTGAGCATCCTCCTACTCTTAATTTCCTATGAGGAAAATAAAGTTTCATCTAGAGTCTCCATGACTTTCCATATACAATATCTAGCTTTTGAGTTAAAAAATTATCAGTCACATCAAGGGACAAGATCAAAATCAAAAACAGATAATAGGGAACACTCTTGCATTGCTGGTGGGAATGTAAACTAATACAGTCACTATGGAAGATGGTATGGAGATTCCTTAAAAAGCTAGGAATAAAACTACCATATGACCCAGTAATCCCACTCCTAGGCATATACCCTGAGAAAACCAAAATTGAAAAAGACACATGTACCCTGATGCTCATTGCAGTGCTGTTTACAATAGCTAGAACATGGAAGCAACCTAGATGTCCATTGACAGATGAATGGGTAAAGAAACTGTGGTACATATATACAATGAAATACTACTCAGGCATAAAAAGGAACACATTTAAATCAGTTCTAATGAAGTGGATGAACCTAGAGCCTATAATAGAGAGTGAAGTACGTCAGAAAGAGAAATAATAAATATGGTGTACTGACACATATATATATGAAATCTAAAAAGATGGCTCTGATGAATTTATTTTCAGGGCAGCAATGGAGAAACAGACATAGAGAACAGACCTATGGACATGGAGGGGTTATGGAGAGAGTAATGTGGAAATTTACAATGTAAAATAGATAGCCAATGGGAATTTGCTATATGACTCAGGGAACTCAAACAGGGGCTCTGTGATAGGCTGAAGGGTGGGAGGGGGAGGGAGATGCTAGGGAAATTCGAGAGGGAGGGGACATGAGTGTACCTATGGCTGATTCTTGTTGATGTATGACAGAAGACAACAAAACTCTGTAAAGCAATTATCCTTCAGTTAAAAAATTAAAAAAATAAATATGTAAATAAGTAAAAATTTAAACAATCTTAAAGAAAAACAGACAATAGGAATAAGCTTACAGGTGATGCAGATGTGAAAGCTATCAGGCATGAACGTAAAATAATATGATTAATATGGTTGAAAAATTATGTGACATGCTGGAGAAATTCATCAAAGAGCATAGGCTTTATCAAAAAAAGAATTAAGTGAATGACCTATAAATGAAAAAAAAAAATAAATGAAATGTTAAGCTTAGTAGATGGGTTTAAGAGCAGCTTAGACACAGGTGAAGAGAAGATTAGTGATCTGTGTGGTAGATCAATAGGAAGTACCAAGACCTGGAGAAAAATAAAGATGGAAAATTCAGATTTGGAACCCACGGCAATAATAATATAAAAGTTTGAGGGAGGAGCAATAAATAGAGTTAAAATTTTAGACTATCCTTGCCATATTCCTTTCCTTTCATATTAATTCAATTTTTATTCCAACCACCTTTGTCTTTTTATTTGGGTCCTAGATTCTCTTCTCTAGAACTCTTCAATGCAGTAACCAATGACCACATGTAACCGTTTAAACTTAAGTTAATTAAATTGAGGTACAGTTACAAATTCAGCTCCTTAGTCCCATGCAGACACCTCACGCGTTTCACATGGTCAACGAACGTGCAGTGGCAGCTGTGGGTGTGGTGCAGGCACTGAACATTTCCCTCGTCTCAGAAAGTCCTAACACAGTGCTCTCATCCCCTGACATTTACATTTTTCCATTAGGTTAATTTTTAGATTACCCCTCTACATGGAAACGTTCCATGGTTCTAGACTCTTTAGTATTACATTCAAGGTTTGAAAAAGTATTGAAAGTGTTAGTTGCCCAGTCATGTCCAATTCTTTGCAACCACATGGACTATAGCTTGCCAGGCTCCTCTGTCCGTGGAATTCTCCAGGCAAGAATACTGGAGTGGGTAGCCATTCCCTTCTCCAGGGCATCTCCTCGACACAGGGATCCAACCCGGTCTCCTACATTGCAGGCAGATTCTTTACTGTCTGAGCCACCAGGGAAGCCCTGTAACTCCATTGTGTTTCCTGATGATTGAAAGCAGGCACAGTGAATTCAGTGCTTAACTGCTGCTGACTGAAAGCAGACAAAATAATCTCAAAATCAGACGCATGCTGCTGTGTGACTGTCTTACATGGAGAACGGTGCTCAGAGTGCCGACCTGAGTCATCAGAAGACCTCAGGCTTCTCTAGAGATACTCAGCAAGTGCACTACATTTTGGGAAGATGTAGTAAGTATTAATATATGGGGTGAAAAAAAAATATACATGGGGTGAGTAGGTCTTCTACCGAACTGAGTACCAAAAACTTAATTCCCTTCTCTGGTCTCTTACTTATTATATGTAAGTCATTGCACCTTCCCCTGGCATGTGAGTTGTGACAATTAAATGTGGTTTTTGCAAATGTGAAAATTACTTTATAAATGTAAGTGCCATGTACCCCATATGATATAATCTTTTGGACTGAGATGGGCCAGGTTCATAAACTACTTCACTTCATGCTATGCAATTTCGTTTTTTTTTTTTTTTTGTCTTACAGTGATTTCCCTCAAATCTTCTGAAGATTCATCCTTTGAGAAAAAGAAAGAGACCTGGGCATTTTTTGAAGGTAATTCTTACTTATTTCTTTATTATAAGATGCAGCCTCACTTTTAGATGATAGGAAATGAATAGAATAAGAAGAAAGGACCCTGACTTCTTAGTTTTTTCCTAACATCAAATGGTTTTCTTGCTTTAAACATAGTCAGGAGTAGGATGGGAATCCCTGGAGGTGTCAGTCCACAGATTTTGAAAGAACAGAGTTGAAAGCTCCAATCTGCATAATTTGGTGGTGGTTGTTTTTCTTCAAGATTCCTACTCCTAAGTGATATTAAGGAGGGACCTGTAAGTGATATAAAAAGGCAAATTACATCTACTGTGACTAATTTTATCTCAGGTTTCTTAAGAGTTTGGGATTCTGGAAACATTTGTAAACCTTAAGCCAGTGATTTTCAACCCATGTTAGAGTCACCTGGGAGCTTTAAAAACACCGTTGCCTGAACCACATCTCTAAAGATTCTGATTAAGTTGGAACTTGTTAGAAGTTCTTTGTAAGATGCCAGTCTGCAGCCATGGCCCTAGAGAGATGTCTCCCAAAACTGGTTCCAGACCAGCAGCATCAACATCACATCAGCATCAGCACACCTGGGAGGGAGGCTGTTACAAATGCACTGTGTTCTGTGCCACCCATGCTTATGGAATCAGAGTCTCTGGGGGCGTTACCCCCAGAAACCTAGGTTTTCTATACTCAGACTGGAGCTTTAGAGCAGTGTTTCTCAACAGGAGGTAATTTTGTCCCTCTAGGGGACATTTTCCAATGTCTGGGTACAGTTTTGGTTGCCACAATAACATTTTGGTGCTACTGGAATCTATTGGGTCTTACAATGCACAGGTCAGCCCTGACAGCAAAGAATTATCTGGCCCCAAAATTCAAGAGTGCCAAGGTTGAGAAAGTATATGGCCTTAGAGTATGGACAACTCACAGAAATTATTGTATAGTGGTTGAAGAGTATGACCATAAGCATTGAAAGAATGTACTTTGTGAGTTCTCAGGCAGAACCTTTGATGAGTTAAAAAAAAAAAAACACACAGATTAATGTTAAGGTGTGATCAGGAAATTGTGAAGGATTACATCTTGTGAAGGCATTGCATTTTTTGATGATGTATGAACCTTGCGAAAAGGATCTAAGGAGACCTGTGTTCCTTGGGGCTTCACCATCACCTTTTGTTAATTCAGTGGATATGAGAACAAGCTTATGGGAGAGTGCATTTGGATTCAAACCTACCTCTTCCAATAGCTAGTTAATAACAGTGACTTGAGGAACTGTCTCCCTAAGAAAAATGTAACCATAATTATGAACCTGGTTTGCAAGTCATAAAGTGTCACTCAGGTAGGCCATTAGGATTGTTTCATTTTGAAGTCATAAATATTGCATTTCTCAGGTTGCACTTTACTGTAACAGTGATTCTTTGTATTCCCTGCCTTTTCTTCTGCACATTTTGTAGATGGCTTTTTCTGTATTTAATGATCTTCTCCAAGTAAAATAATCCGCAGTTCCCTCCTTTAGCCTTTCATTCAGTGAATGCCTATTTGTTAGCAAAGAGCTGTGTGACTTTCATCCTCACAGAGTGAAGCAGTAGAAAAAGGAATTGATGTGCCCATATTCTGAGGCTGCCTGTAACCCAGGCACTGGGAAGGGGGGACGTCTGGAGTTACCCTGGGGGCTCTCTAAGATAGGTCACTGGCAGAGGTGACAGTAGGAGCCCTGTGTATCATCAGATGCATAAGGATATCTTGGGGGGTGTTGTTAGTAACCCAGACTTTGGGTTGCCCCCCACTCCCACCCCTGCCAAGAATCTGATTATCACATTTAGGAAGAGATCAAAGAATTTGCACTTCATCAGGGCTTGAGGTGTTTTTGGTGCAAGTGATCTGAGGACTGTGAAAATACTATGGCCCCAAACCCAAGACTTTATATATTTGGAGAGACTGTAGCATTTAAAAGTCTGTACACACACACACCTTGCTGCACAATCCGAATCTCTAAAACATTTTGTATAATTAATGATTACTTTTTAGTTCATGTGTAGCTACGGAATACCAGGGTTACTCTCAGTCTAACTCTAACAAAATCTATAACCCATGGTGCACTGTCTTCTCCACACAGAGAACTCGGTTTCTATAGAAAAGCAGGACTGGAATTCTCAGTGTATATCCTGCCTCAGAGCAGCTGTGTCCAAGGCGCTCTTTCCCTGTGATTTCGGCGGCAGCAGCATCTGTGGGTTTTGCTTTTTCAGTCCAGCCACAGTGTTGACGAGGTCAGCGGTACAGTTGAAACTTGCTGGCGTCTGATCCCAGGCCTTTGCCCTTTTGTTTCTGCATGGGAGAGCAGCGGCAGCGCTTGAGGACGGATATCTGTCCTCCTGGGACTCAGCTCAGCCAGGCTGCATGCCTGCACCACAAAAAAAGCATTGTCAGGCCTCTTGGTGAGATGCTGGAGTAAGTTAAAATCCCTCCGGGCTATAGCTCAGGTATTTCTCCCCAAGCAAGATATTATTACTGGCTGGATAAAAACATGAGTAGAAGTACCTGGTTTTCTCCCCAGAACTGTAAAATAGGGATTTGTAGTTGCCCTGGAAATATAGAGGATGAACATTAATTTTCTGGATTCAGTGGCCCGGGGGGAGTTGAGCTTCTTCCCTGTGCTGAGGAATGCTGGGGTCACTGGGTTTCAAAGCAGTGCTGAATACTCCAGCCAGGCTCATGGTTGCCTGGCAACAGGTGCGCAGGTTGCCTTTCATGGGGACTGCTCTGCCTGGCCTGGCCTGGTGTGGCCTGGCTTTCTAAACGGATGGGAGCTGGCATGCAGACACACTTTGCACCACATCTTGGCTTCCCTGCCGCGTGCACATCACTCCCGCCTGCCGGCCCCACCATCTGCTTCAGGGAGGCCTGGGCTAGGGGCAGTGGGGAGACAACTTTCTGCATGGCGGCTTGCAGTTGAATCTAACAAAGACGTTGGTGTCTTTGAAAGTCCAGCAGCAGAAGATGAAACTGCAAGTGATTTCGGAGAACATAGCAAGATTTTTAGAATTATTTTGAGTGTTCAGGTGTATGTGGTATTTGAAAAGCTAAGCCTGGATTTCGTTAAGTGTAGATGTTTTGTTTAGCTTGAACCTGAACGTGAGGATTCAGCCTCCGGACAAGCATTGTTTGGCCTGGCCCGAGTTTTACAACCTCTGAGCTAACATTTATAATGAGAGAGGTGTTTATATAAAAGGAAAAGGTGAAAGACCAGGCAACTTTGGGCCAGTATCCAGCCTGAGAACGGCATCTGGAGCCCTACTGTGGCGCCCGGGGAACACTTTGGCTCTAGCTTGCTGGCAAAAACTATCCTGGAGTCTTAGCCACTTGTGCTGGCATTTCAGATGGCTCAGGGTTTAACCTTTGTTTTCCGAGAAAGACAGGGGAGGTGGTTCTAGTGTTCTGAGTAGTTCCAGCAGGGAGATTGCCTTTATGCAGCAAAGGAAGGCTTGAAAACAGAGGGAAAAACCAGCAACCTGGGGTGCTACCCAATCCAGGGAAACCTCAGGTGTTCTTGAGCTTCTTGTCCTCCTACAAGGTGATATTGTTTAATGTTCCTGTGGCTTTGAGAATACAATAGAGCAGGCATGATCCGTGCTAAGCCTGTGGGGACCCACGTGAGGGTGGCTGGTGCCTGCTGGCCAGTGTCCACAGCCCGGAGGGCCTGTGTGCTTGGCGGTGCAGCTGAGCCTTCCGGACTGGCCAGATGTTTTATGACTCTGTAGCCGTGGCTGCCTGTGGAGAGCCCCTCTGTGCACGTTGAGGAGGCTGTGATCTGAAACTGTCATGTGGGCCTCCTGGAGCCCTTTGCCTCCTGCCTGAGAGTGGGCCACAGATGTCTGCAGTAGGTTTTGGGGGACACTGGTGGGAGAGTCTCCCTGCGACCTCATCCCTCTTTGATTCCTGCAGTCCTGAAACCAGAGATGCCATCTGATAAAGAGGGGAACTCGTGACTCAGGTCGCTCTGCTCCATCGACACAGAAACATAAGGAAGAGAGTTCTTCTCTCCATCCCAATCCTGAAGCCCAATTGCCATTGCCTTTTGCTCCCGGGGCCCGAGTCTCCGGAATCCTTTTGAGACAGATGCTGCACCCACCTGCCCGCGTTCTGTCTGCCTGGCACTTTGACTGCATTTGTTTCCTAGCCTCTAGAGCCAGAAATGGCTCTGTAGTCCTGTTCCCGGAATAGTTTGCTCAACAGTGTGTGAATCCAGGACTGGCCATATGTTATTCGTGTTCTGGCCTGTCCTGTATCCTGTCATGAGTCCCAGGCTGTGACCTCTGCTCTCTCCCTTGGAATTTCATGTTAAATGGAAGCCCAAGCTTGTCCCCCTAACTGCCCACTTGCAGAGTTCTCTACTGAATTAAGCTGCAAAGCCCACACATCTGAGACACAGGCATCTCTTTAGAAAGGCAGTTTTGATCTCACTTACAGGAGACAGTTTTCTCTGTGTCTGTCTCAGTCTCCTCATACCCCACTAGCTCTTTGACTCCAGTTATCTGGCTCTGTCCCCACCATCCTACTAGAGGGGCTTTCCTCCAGGACTTCTCCAATAACTTCCTAGTGGGAAAACCCAAGGGTGGTTTCCAGGAGCACTGGATGCTATTGGGGAAGCTTTCGTACGACATTCCACTCTCTTGGCTTCTACACCTCTCGCTTGCTCCTCCTCCACTCCTGCGCCTGGCTCCCGCTCCATTTGTAGGATACTCTCTCTCTCGCACTCACCTGCCCTTCTTCCTAAATATTAGTGTAAGTGCTCCCTTCCCCAGCAACCTTGTCCTACTGTTCTTTCTGTTGATCGAACCCAGGTCTCCTGTATTGCCAGCAGATTCTTTACCCTCTGAGCCACCAGGAAAGCCCCTTTCTATTGACACTAGCTTATTTTTTAGTCTAGGCTTCGAAGTTGCCTTCTAAGAAGCTAATTCAAGCTAGCTTAGGTGAATATTCTGGCTGAGCCTGAGACCAAGGGAGGCTCTCCAGGGATGGGACTACCTAGGGCCTCCTGGGGACCCTGAGATGTGTGATTCTGTCCCATTTCCCCTTCTTTCTCCTGACCATAACCTTATCTGCTTCTCCAGACTTCCCTGCAAGCCAGCCACTCCAGGAGGCTTACTGCTTGCTCTTTCAGCTTCAGCACTTAACCAGCTGCTTCTCCATGTCCTAATAGCTTTATAAATATGCATTCTTGCCAACTCAGCAATTCCACGTCCAGGAACTTAAATCTTGAGAACACAATGTGAGCGTCATTAAGGTTTAAGGTTATGAATACTCATCTTAGAATCATTTCTTGTAAGGAAGTTAGGAACACTTTGAGTAGCCAATGACAAGATACTAAGTCACTCATGATGATGTATAAACGGCAGAAACTTTTATCATCTTTTTCAAAATTAAAATAACTTTTTGAAGAGACCCTAATGAGAAAATGAGATAAAATAAAAAGCAAGGTATAAAACAGTTATGATCTTAAAACTATATGCATATACATCATAAAGTGTAGCACCTCAGAGTGATGGATGGCTGATGATTTGTTTCTTTCTTTCTTTTTCTGCTTTTATTCTCTCTCTGCATTTTTGCATTTTCTATGTTATTTTAACTACAGCTTACCACAGCGGTCCAGTCTTCTGGAAAGCCCCTCCAAACCTCCCCAAGCTGGATGGGTCCTTCCTCTGTGTGTTTCTGGTACTGGGCACATATTTCTGTGGTTCGGGTACCATGTAGCCCTCTGATTTCTCGACGAGAAGACATTTGGATATTCATGATTATATCTCTTGTACTTAGGAGCAGGCTGAATATCAGTTCAGTTCAGTCACTCAGTCGTATCGACTCTTTGCAACCCCATGGACTGCAGCACACCAGGTCTCCCTGTCCATCACCAATTCCTGGAACTTTCTCAGACCCATGCCATCTAACCATCTCATCCTCTGTTGTCCCCTTCTCCTCCTGCCTTCAATCTTTCCCAGCATCAGGTCTTTCCCAATGAGTCAGTTCTTTGCATCAGGTGGCCAAATTATTGGAGCTTTGGCATCAGTCCTTCCAATGAACATTCAGGACTGATTTCCTTTAGAATTGACTGGTTTGATCTCCTTGCTGTCCAAGGAACTCTCAAGAGTCTTCTCCAATACCACAGTTCAAAAGCATCAATTCTTCAGCACTCAGGTTTCTTTATGGTCCAACTCTCACATCCATACGTGACTACTGGAAAAGCCATAGCTTTGACTATATGGACCTTTTTTGGTAAAGTAATGTCATTGCTTTTTAATATGCTGTCTAGGTTTGTCATGGCTTTTCTTCCAAGGAGCAAGCATCTTTTAATTTCATGGCTACAGTCACCATCTGCCCATCTGCAGTGATTTTGGAACCCAAGAAAGTAAAGTCTATCACCGTTTCCATTGTTTCCCATCTATTTGCCATGAAGTGATGGGACCAGATGCCATGATCTTAGGTTTTTGAATGTTGAGTTTTAAGCCAGCTTTTTCATTCTCCTTTTTTACTTTCATCAAGAGGCTCTTTCTTTCCTCTTCACTTTCTGCCATAAGGGTGGTGTCATTTGCATATCTGAGGTTATTGATATTTCTCCCTGCAATCTTGATTCCAGCTTAATTCTGATCTTGATTCCAGGCTGAATATGTCTGTTGGCTAAAAACATTCAAGTCAGCAGAGAAGCATTTTTAATAAGTTCAAACAGTTACCAAATTCAAATATCTGCAGCTTTTTGCTTTGTGAGCTTTCCTGGTAGTTCAGATGGTAAAGAAGCTGCCTGCAGTGTGGAAGACTGGGGTTCGATCCCTGAGTTGGGAAGATCTCCTGGAGAAGGAAAAGGCAATCTGTTCCAGTATTCTTGCCTGGGAAATCCCATGAACAGGGGAGCCTGGTGGGCTGCACTCCATGGGGTTGCAAAAGTTGGACATGATTTAGCAACTAAACCACCACCACCACCAAACTTACTGGTTGGTTTGGAAAAATTGACATCACAAAATGTGGAGACATGTAATTCATAAACGTGTTATATCTTGCCATTTATTTAGGTCTTCTTTAATTTCTTTCAGCAACTCACTCCAGTATTCCTGCCTGGGAAATCCCATGGACAGAGGGGTCTGTAGAAAAGACCGGACATGAGTCGGACATGACTGAGCGACTAACACTTTCATTTTCACTTTATTTTTGCTTCGTACAAGCTTTAGATAATGCTTCTGGTTTCCCTTTCAATTTCTGGGCAGTTTGGGCATTTTATCAATCAGATTGATGAATAAGTTGATCACTGGAGTTTAAGAAATGACTGTATATACTGTTATGGGCTGAATGTTTGTGTCCCTAAAATCTGTATATTGAAATCCTAACCGTTATGTGATGGTATCAGGAGGTAGGGATTTCGGGGAGAGGGGGCCGCTGGGGGGTGTTGAGGTCGTGAGCATTGAGCCCTCGTGAATGGGATTAGTGTCTTTATTCGAAGGGACCTGTGAGAGCTTACTTGCTCTCTCTCTGTTCTCTTCCACGTGAGGATACCAGGAGAAGACATCTCCAAACCAGGAAGAGAGTCCTTATCAGACGCTGGACCTGCCAGTGCCTTGATCTGGGCTTTCTAGTCGCTGGAACAGTGAGAAATAAATTTTTGTCATCCAATTCACCTGGTCTTTGGTATTTTGTTATAGCAGCCTGGTTTAAGATAGATATGAACATGATTTAATCTTTGGACTGTAAAGCAAACTTATTTTGAGATATTTGTAGATTGACGTATATTTCTAATAAGTGATACAGAAAGATTCCTTGTACCAGTTTCACCCTTTTATCCAGTTTCTCTCAAGGCATCATCTGGAAAAACTGCAGTATAACATTGCAACCAGATATTGACACTGGTACAGCTGAGATACAGAATATTCGCTACGAGTCTCCCTGAGAGCAAGACCCATTTTTTCCCCCACCCGTTCCCTCCTCAACCCCTGGCCAACACTAATCTGTTCTCCACTGCTACCATTTTTGTCACTCCAAAAAAGTTTGTGTAAGTAAAATCACACAGTATGTAATTTGAGGGGATTTTTTTCTCACTTAGTATAGCTCTGTGCTAAGAATTGTTCCCTTTTATCACTGAGAAGAGTTTCATGGTACGGATGGAGCACTGTTTAACCGTTCACCCATAGAAGAACACCTGGGCTGTTTCCAATTTGGGGCTATTATGAATAAAACTGCTACAAACATACACAGCCAGGTTTTTGTGTGAACTTAAGTTTTCATTGCTCTGAACAAGTGCCCCCAGAAAGCGATTGCTGAGTTGCATAGTACTTGTTGGTGTGTCCTTTTAGAAACACCAAACTGTTTTCAGAAGTGGCTGTACCATTTTACATTCTCAACAGCAAGGTCTGAGTGACCCAGTTTATTCATATCCTTGTCCGCGTCTATTATCATCCTAGTTTTATTTTGGTTATTCTGATAGGTATATGGGTTATCTCATTCTTCATATGGATACTTATAGAACACAAGTTTTAAATTTTGATGAAATCCAATTTAATAAGTGTTCCTTGTTTGAGTAATGCTTTGGTGTTAAGTCTAAAAATTCTCTGCTTAGTTCTTGATCTCAAAGATTTTTCTTCTCTTTTTCCAGAAGTTTTCTTGTGTCTACTTTACATTTATGCATGTAGAGTTCATTTTGAGTTGAATTTTGATAATGTGTGAAGTTCTTTTTATTTGGAGCATCTGCTCTGGTGTGGCCTGTCCTGGCAGTGACCCTCGTGTTCCTGCTTTTCAGATCTCTACGTGTATGCTGTGCTAGTGTGCTGTGTGGGGATTCTCAGCGTTCTGCTCTTCACCCTAACCATCATCTGGCAGTCTGTCTTTAGCAAGAGGAAATCCAGAGGTAAGAGAATGGATAAAGTCATGTCTGGAGTGTGAGCAGAAGCAAACCACAGACAGACAGAAGATGGCTGGGCAAAGTATCACTTTGGTTGAAAAACGCATCCTGAGTCAGGGGGTTATTTACCTGTGACTGGCAAGCAAAGTAAGTGGGGGAGGTATGTCTCCCTTAGACTCTGCTAAAATCAACCGTAACCACTGTTGACATCATTGCAGTTCCCCCCTTCTCTTAAAGCCCTTCCTTCTGCGGTTTCTGAGCGCCCTGACCTCTCTCTTCCTCCCAGAAGAGGCTGTGGGGTCAGATGACCCTGGGTTTGATTCTGGTTCTGCTACTTAAGACTGGGTTTTGAGACACATTTCTAATGCACTCTGAACTTCGGCTTTCTTATTTGTTAAATGACATGGGATGGACACCACCTTCTTTAGACTGAATATTGCTGTGTGTTCTTAATTTAATTACAGCATCTGGCACTGTGCCTGGCAGGGATTAGAAAGGCTTCCCTTCCCTTCTCCTGTCCCGTCTGAGTGTTCACTTCCTTCTGCCTCCTTCCTTGTTGATGTCCATGTCCCCTGGATTCTGTCTTCAGCCCCTTCCTGCTTTAATCTTTCTTCCTTAGTGATTGCAGTAATTGCGACTCTGACTCTAAATCTCCCTATGAATACTGCCTGCTTTCTCTCCCTAGCCTCCTCCTCTCACCAAGCCTCCATGACATGTTTCCACCAGCTCCTGTGTGTTTCCTCTGAAATACCCTTCCTGTGCCCTCCCACTTAGGAATTTCTGAAATAGATGGGGACACTGCAGCTCCCAGAGATGACCTGGGTAACAGCGGGACTTTGGAATTAAAATAACTCCAGTTCAGTGACAACTCTTCACTTCCTATCTGATGTCTTACCTACCATGCCTCACCTTCTCCATCTAAATAGTGAGGAGTACAGCAGTATATCAGTCTCATAGCATTGTTGTGAGGATTAAGTTAAAAAAACCACAAATGAAACCCTTAACACATTCTGATTCCCTGTAAGTATCCTGTATTTATGATGACATGTGGGTATAGTTATTAATATATATAATAATGATTACTGTTAGCCTAAGTTCATAAAGCTGGCAAGTATTACATTTGGTGCTCATGGCTTAAGGGGAAAATAAAGGGACACCGAGCAGCATTTCTAGAGGGGATTCTCTGCAGAGGTGTAGGCAGGGCTAAGGGAACCAGGGAGAGACAGAGAGGGAGGCCCTCAGGGACCAACACCCATGGAATGCTGTTTCTACCCTAGACCTTAGGGGACAAGAGAAGGAGAGGTTCTGGAATTTGTGAGAGCTGCAGCTTTCAGAGAGTTGTCACTACTAGGAACCTTAGAAGAAGGATTCAGCCAGGCCAAACCAGGCGGGAGCAGAGAGTGAGCCAGGAGCCTGTACTCCTCAGGCCCTCCCTGCCCTCCTCCTTCACACGTCCCAGGGATGCTTTCCTTTGGTCCTGCCACCCAGACCTGAAGCCAGAGGGAAGTGCCTAGAGGTCAGCCTCCAGGGCCTGAGTAGAGTGGAGAAGAGTGATGATGGCCCGGACGGGAGCACAGAGCCCCGAAGCACCCGAGACAGAGCTAGACGTCTTCCACAGCCCGCGCCCTGCCCACCGTGCTTGGTCTGTCAGTTCTGCGCCCCAGGTGCCCCCCTCCATGGCTGCGCCCACCTTCTCCACGGTGTCCAAGCTTTTCTCCTGTTGCAAACCCTTGATGACTTTGATGAGCTCGTAGCACATGTGCACATGTGCAAATGTATTTGCCTCCCTCCAGGCCGATAGCGTGCAAGGCAGGGACCATTCCTCTGACCCATTCTCCTTGGAATTTGGCAGATGACAGCTGTTCACCAAATGGTGGGCAAGTGGCTTTGTCTCCCAGCTGCTTTGCTCCCAGCTGCTGGAGTTCGGATGCCACATGGGCAGTCCCCAAGCCTGTTTTGCTGTAAAGGCATCTGTTCCTGCGCTCAGGGGCATAATGGAGAAATCTGCCTGGAGCTGCAAGTCCTGGTAGGCTGTGGGCAGGAGCAGGGAAACAGAGCCACATAGGCAGTTCAGTAGAAGTCCTTCTTTTCCAGAGTCAACAAGCCAGACCAGGACACATACTCCAGGCCTCTCAAAGAGCCACTGGGCACCCAGGTCTTTGCTGCCCTCAATCCCCTGGGAGTGGGCCCAGATGGCCTCGTGTGTACCTGCACACAGCGTCTGAAACCCTGTGAGCTGTCAAGGTCTTGGCCTGAGTACCCACTGCAGGCTAGACCCCTTGTTGGTCCCTCCACATTCTCACGAATCCTTACTGCCAGCCCGAACAACAGCCTTTGTTGCTCCCTTTTGACCAAGGACACAGCTGGGGAGCTTGTCCAAGTCCCCAAAGAAGGGAGTGGTAGAACCCAAGCCCAGTCCCATCCTCAGCCTTCGTGTTTCTGTTCAAGAAAACCTCAGCCATCTGGGGACTGACCTTGCCAAGGAATTTTCCTTCAGCCTTCCATGCGGTTGTTGCTGAGGTCCTTCCTAGACAGCAACTCATAGCTCCCGCAGCAACTTGGAGCTTGGCATCGGTCTGGTACGACTGCCACCTGCAGGCTGGCATCCTGTAGCCCAGGCAAGACCATGTCCAGGCTGGGGTTAGCCCTCACCTGGACATGGTAGCCTTAGAGCAGATTGGCCAAACCTTCAGGAACAGACCTCAGAGGCCCTAACACTGCTACAGGGACTGGCAGGATGGGGGCATGGCTACCTCCATCCCTAATTACCCGTGACAGGGACAGGCCCGGAGGGATGATGGCCTTCAGCCTGGATGTGTCATTTGGGAGCCTTAGCCATGCAGTGGGTATTGTGTGGCCTGAGCTGAGGAGGCAGAGGAAGGTGGCCAGAACCTCGGGCTCCCAGGTATCTTCCTGTTAGAAGAGGTAAGAGAAACAGCCCTTCCTTTTAGAGTCCTTAGAGTCCGGAAGATCACAAGTTCCTATTTAAAAGCACCACATCCTGAATTTCTGCTTCTATGCATAGGGGTTGCCTTGTGTGGCACCGAGAGCCTTTGAATCAAGAGCCTTGGGTACTAAGCTATGACCCATGGTGGAGACTGGCTCCAGAACCACCCTTTATGGCTTTTCCTCTCTTCCTGGTCTCACTTCCTCACTTGCCAGTGGGTTTCCCAGGATTCCTTCCCACATAGACTCTGCACTTGAATCCTTGTCTTATAGACAGACTCTGCTTCTGGGGACCCCTAGCTAAGACAGGTGATGCAGTTATGTCATCAGCAATGATTATGCTATGCATGTTTAAGGGAGATTCCAAGCGAGGTCTAGTTATATTTTTCTGTAAAATAGCATGTGTATAAAATTTTGCATGAAGGTTTTAAAAATGTCCTTATTCCACAAGTCTGTAGGTGTTAAACTTTTTTCTGGATTGAGTTCTCAGTAAATACTGCATGATTAGTAAAGATTTAGAAAATAAATATAAAATTAATCAAAACCACATAAATATATTATAAGTTTAGATAAATAATAATCACAAGAAGTAAAATGTTATTGGAAATGGATTTTTATTTTTACTTCATATAGCCTTGTATGGATTTACTTAGTAATAGAATTCAGCATTGTTTCTAGTCCTATATTTTTAATAGATGTTAGCTCTGCAAAATCTCAGTATGAAAAGAGGCAGGAATGGATGAAGTTTCCTTACACTACTCGATACTTTAAACTGCTTTCAAGTTATATGTCAAAAGTCATAATGATCTATCATAGAAAATGATTTTAATTCTCTACCAGCTGACGACTGGATTAGCTCATATTTCAATCCTTGTTGAAAGCAAAATATTGGAAACCTCTGCTCTAGTGAAAAGTTTATGTGCCCAGTCATTAGTCATTCACTTTCTCAGCACTGACACCAATAGTCCAAATCATTTACTGATTCATTGAGGCCATTGATGTGCCCACTGGCTTTTAGCCCCAGGACAGGTCTCTGTAGTACAAGTCAGGATGGGTGAAAGGAATGCCTTGATTTTATGAAGTAGAAAGGCTCATTTAACAGGGAGGGAGGGAAAGGAATACAGCTAGACCTAGGGCAAGTTCCAGGGGAATGAATTCTAAGGAAAGAATAACATGGGAGGTGAGGATCCAGAAAATGATGTCCTTAAAACTGTTCTTTCCAGGGGTATGCAAGCTCCAGACTAAAGACCACTGACCCATATAGTAAGCTTAGGATAGTGCCAGGAAGACATGGCGAGTTCAATAAATATGAACTATGATTTTATTATTATTGCAACTATAAATTATCCAGCAAATAGTAGGTATTTAGTAAACACAATCCAGAAAGAGTTCAGTTACTAACAAGGGGTTGGATCAGATAAACCAAAAAAACTCCCGAAAGCTGAGATTCTGTCATCCTGGTCTGGAGCCTGCATTGGTCACCTCCATCACAGATCACTTCAAGTGTAGGAGCTTGAAACAACTGTTTTATTTGCAGATCAGAAAGGTGAACTGGACTCAGTTGAGCAGTTCTTCTGGCCTCAACTGGATCACTTATGCAGCTTCAGCCTGCTGGTGGGGCATTTGGGGCCTGGCTGCTTTGGGGCCTCAACTGGGATGTCTTATGTCTGTTCCGTGTGGTCTCATCTTCCAGTAGGCTAGCCAGGCTTGTTTGTGTGGTGACAGAACAGTTCCCTGCAATGAGAGAGAGAGAGAGGGCACAAGCCTCAAAGCACAGGGCCTTTTATGCTTCTGCTTGTGATTCTTTGGCTAATGTTTCATTGGCCAAAGCTCATCACATGGCCAAGCTCGGTGTCATTGTAGGAGGGAGTCACGTAAGGATGTGGAGAGATAGAATATATTAATGTGTGATTCACTGGGGCCATTGATGTAACACTCTACTACACAACTCCAGAACCCTGTGGTTGTTTCAGCTTTACTTCTGTTTGAGGTAAGTTCAACAGTGAGCTTAGATTGGACCCTTATTAGGATAACTGCCTAGGTATTCTTATTTTTCCTCTGCAGCTAGAATTTTTTTTTTTCTTTTTCTGAAGGCTACCTACTATGAAGAATGTCATTGCAAAAAAAAAAAAAAAAAGACTGTCTTTCCCAGGGCCTCCTTTCAGTCCTGGAAGAGCTTTGATCATAGAATGAAAACCCACTTTATAGAGAGGAACATCTAAGTGGAAACAAGTTGCCCTGAGAACGCTTTCTCCTAACTAAGGCAGAGCTCTGAGATTGGGTGACTCTGTCATTCCAGGACTCTTCAGGTTAGAATCCAACTCAACCTGGCTTGCCAAAAAAAAAAAAAAAATATTGGGGGCTATGTAACCAGAAAGTCTGAGGTTTACGGCTTCATGCCTGGCTTGATCCAGGTGTTGAACAGTATCAAGTCACCGTGGCGTCCTTGCTATGAGTCTACTGTACTCATCCAAAGATAACCTGGAGAGGTGGTTAGTGCAAACACTGGACAACACCTGGCCACCTACATTTCCTAGTAATTCCTGGGGCATGTATATCTAAGGTAGTATTTATTTACCGTCTTCTATTTCTTTTTCCTTTCACAGTGAGACACTATTTGGTGAAATGCCCTCAGAACAGGTAGGAATATTTTCTTCCTTTTTCCATGTGAAATCTTTGCTATTTTACTTTCTTTTGATATTACGAAGAAATTGGTTAAACTCATATCTTTATCTTAAGGTCAGCATATTAGTTTACAGATTGACCTAAAAACATGTATTCTGCATGCACTTACATGTTCCCAGATTTCATATTCTGGTTCTCACTCCCAGAGGGGCCAGTGAACATGTGACTCATGCTGGCCCAATGTGCATGCTGGAGGAGGCTTGGCACCTGCTCCTGGAGGACTGTTCCCCTGTGTAGGAAGGGACTGGCAGATGGACTGAACCATCTTGATGCCTTCTGACCACAAACACTCCTGATCCCCTTCCACCAATGCCTACTTGTCCTATGCCCTACTCTACAGAATGTGTCCATTAGTGACAGGTGCGCAAAGAGGCTCGCCTTTTAGCTGATGGGACACACCTTGCAGGTAACAATAGTTATAGTAGATATTGCAAACCCAAGAGTATTTAGAAATTTGAGACTTTTTTCACAGACAGGATGGGTAAGATCAATTTCTCCCTGCTCTTCTTCCCTGCCAATAAGCATAACTATCAATTCTGGAAATAATATAAGAGACCAACAAAGGAGGACTCTGAAAGGTAGTAAGAAGAAAATTATGAAAGACAAAGGCAAAGAAAAAAAATCTTAAAAACAACCAAAGAGAAACAATTTATTACCTATGGGGAAACACATATTTGAATGACAGTGCATTTTTTCATCTAAATCCATGGAGGGCCGAAAGAAGCAGCACATTTTTCTATACAAACAGTAACAAGAGAGGTGGTAGTTAATATCAAATAAGATATCATGTAAGACAAGAAATATTGCTAAAGATGAAGAAGGAAGTTTTTTTAATTATAAAAGATCAACTCATCAGGATGATATGACACGTTACATGGGCTTAGCTACAGAGCCTCAACATACGTGAAGCAAAAAACAGAAAATTGAAAGATTTTCAATTATTCTAGAACAACAGCTGGAAGTTTCAATGCTCCACTCTCAGAAATTGATGAGTACCTAGACAGAAAATCAACCAGGACACACAAGATGAAGCAATTTTACCTGACAAGTAAGAATAATTTGCTCAGTGACTGCACAATATATTCTTCTCAAGTGTATTAGGAACATTCTCCAGGATAGACCATATACTAGGTCATAAAACATATCTTTATAAAATTAGGTATTTTATTTATGTAAGAAATCATACCAAGTCTGTCCTCTGACCACAACAGAATTAAATAGAAATCAGTGACAGAAAGAAATCTGGGAAATTTCTCAATGTTTTGAAAGTTTAAACAACATACTTTTAAATACTGTATGGGTCAAAGAATTCAAAAGAGAAATTAGGAAATGTTTTGAATTAAATAAAAATGAAAACACAGCATATCAAAACTTATAGGATGCAGCTAAAATAATGCTTACATAAAAATTTATGGCCTTTAAATGCCTAGATCAGACAAGAAGAAAGGTCTAAAATCAATACGTTAAGCTTTCACCATAAGAAACTAGAAAAAGAAGTGTGAGTGAAATCAGAAGTAAGAAGAAAGACCATAGTAGAGATTAGTACAGAAATCAATAGCATGGAAAACACACGTGCACGCGCGTGCTTGCACGCACGCGCGCGCGCGCACGCACACACACACACACACACACACACACACACACACACACACAAAGAGAAGTATCAGTGAAATCAAAAGTTGGTTCTTTGTAAAGACCAGTTGACCTGACAAACCTTAAGTTAGATTGTCCATGAAAATAAAAAAGAGAGAAAGAAAAAAAACCAATTACCAAAATTAGGAAGGAAAAAAGGAATTCCTACAAACCCTATAAAAATTAAAAGGTTATAATCCTCATAATCCCAATGTATTCTAACAAATTAGACAACATAGATGAAATGGAAAAATTCCTAGGAAAACAAAAATTTTCCAAAACTGATTTAAAAATAAAGCTATAATCTGGATAAGCTGTAGTAAGTCAAGAAATTAAATTGTTAGCAAAACACTAAAAAACTAGTAAATATAATATTAATAAAAAGGAGTAGATTCACAGATATAGAGAACAAACTGGTGGTAATCAGTGTGGAGAGGGGAAGGAGGAGGGACAGGATAGGGGTAAAGGATTAGAAGGTACAAACTGTTACGTATAAAATAACTATACTACGAGGATATATGGTACAACACAGGGGGTATAACCAATATTCTTTTCCAATATTTTATAATAAGTATTAATGGAATATAACCTTAAAAAATGTGTATTACTATGTCGTATGTCTGAAACTTGGTATTGTATAGCAACTGTACATCAATTTTAAAAATGAGCAAAAAGATTTGAATAGATAGTTCCCTAAAGAAGATATATAAATGGCTAACAAGTTCATGAAAATGTGTTCCATATCATTAGTATTAAAGAAGTGTCATTAAAACCATAATGTCATGCCACTAAACACCCACTACAATGGCTGTGATAAAAATGACAATGTCAAGTGTTGGCCAGGATGTGGTGAAACTGTATCTTGCTGGTGAGCATGTAAAATGGTGTAGCCACTTTGGAAAGACAATTTGGTGATTTCTTAAAATAGTAGACATAGACTCAGCCATATTCACTGTTATTTATTTGGCAAGAGGAAACTTTTGTAGGGTGACAGAGATGTTCTAAACCTGTATTGTGGCAAAGGTTATACAATTTTATAAATCTACTAAAACTATTGGATTGTATGCTTATTATCAATGAATTTTATGGGGAGTAAATTATGCCTCAGGAAAAAAAATTTTTTTTTTAAAGCATATGCCCTGAAAAGGCTCCAAGTATTGGCATTTCAGACACTGAAAGAGGTTATGGCTCAGGGGACATCATAGGCTGTGGAGAGGTCAGCCTGCCAGTGTTTCTCAGAATTTGCATCTAGCATCTAGCCTTAAATCCTTAGCAAGCAGTGTGGGAGTCTGGGCCCTGCTTCCTTCCCTTCCCTCGTTTTCCCCCTCAATTGCATCTATTCCGCGCTGGTGCTGATGCTGTAAATACAGTGAGGATGTCACCCCAGCCTGGTGGGCATTAGAGTTTGGTCTCCCCTCAGTCCTGCAAAGCCTGCCAGAGGTCAGAGATGAGCACACAGTCCCGCTTAAGTGCTGCCACCTTGACCCGCTGGCTGTCAGTGAGACTGGTTGGGTGCCTGAGCTAAGTTCGTCCCACGACCTGTCTCCTATTGGGCCAGCCCACAGATCTGCCTCAGGAGAACCTGCCTCTCCTCACTGTACCCCAGGACCCTGCCCACTGAAACCTGGGTGCCCTCCTGACCTGCACTCATCTTTCTGTTAAGAACCTCATGCTGATTTGACTCAGTGCAGGCTGATATCTGCCACCGGGCCTCTCTTGGGAACTGGTCAGTCCTTGCCATTTTGACTGGCCTTGACCTGAATTGTGCACTGCCTCTGTAGCCCAGGCCTTTCTTTTTCCTGTCCCTGTTGTGCCAGGGAGCTCCCACCTCTGGGCTGCATCGTCAGTGCTATGGCAGTGGGCAGCTGGGCCCCTCAAGCCATGATTGGGATGAATGTCTGTCTGTGTCCTCTGACCACTTCCTCCTAAGGGAGAATGGGCAGAGCGCACAGGACCAGGGCAAGTTGCCAGGAATGAAAACCCTCGGGCAGGGGAGGGCCCCTCAGGAAGACGCCACATTCTGGCCCTGAGGCTGTGGTCACTGAGAGAGGGGCCTTGCCAAGCGACTGGGGCAGAACTTGGGGACTCTAGGGAATTCCTTGACTTTTTGAGACAAGTTCAAACAGGAGGAAAACAAATCTTATCTTCATGTGTGCCGGCCCTGAAGTCGGAAACTGCTGTCTCCTGGGAGGGTGGCCTTGACCTGCAGAGCCGGAGGACCGCTCCTTTCCCATGGCGGATCGCCCTCTCCGGGAGCAGATACTTGGACCTTAGCGAGCATCTCAGGGCTCTGCAAGATTTTAACTATCCAGAGAGCAGCTTAACTGGTCACTGTGAAACTGTACCCCAAAGTTCCGGAAAATCAGATTGTAAATGAAAGGCCGCCAGTTTCATAGATTCGTAATGTGTTCCCACACCAAGACTCCTCCTCAGTGCACTCAGGTGCCTTTCTTCAAGTTCAGTAAAGTTGTCAAGAGGGTGGACGAGGGCACAAAAAGGCAGTTCCCGGCCAGTGCATTTCCTGACCTTTTGCTCAAACTCATCTTATGCCCTTGAGATAATAAAGTATCTCCAAGTGGGAGAAATTAAGATGGGCATTATGTTATCTGTGCCGATAGCAGTTACAGCTGAAGTCTTCCAAGCTTTCTTCATGTTTTCGGTGCATACACTTTCTCAAGGATAGACAGTCAGGTCAACAGACTCTTTACATGTTGGATAAATTACAGGCACAGCTTTACTGTGTTTTGTGAGCTTAGTTTAAAGCATTTTGCAGTCTTTTCTGAAACATCAGAGATTTATAAACATTTTAAAACATACCTCACAATCGAAGTATGGGATTTAGTAAGTGATTTGTTTAGGATCTTGGAGAGAAGGCAAAGATGTGATTTCAAAGAGAATATAAAGATATGTGCTCCAAACTGAGGTGCGTGACTACCTGCTTCTTATGCATTGAAGCAAGTTGAAGCATAGTGAATAGGAGCAGTGTTACAAAACATTTATTCCTTCTGTGAAGGGCAGTCTGCTGTGATGGTTAAAGAACTGTGGCCAGGCTGCCTCAGTTCACATGCCAGCTCTGCCATAGATTGCTGTGTGCCTTTAGCTAATTTTTCAACCTCTCTGATAAAATGAGAGCAATCATAGCTCTAGCATGTAAGGAGTTGGGAGGATTTCATGAGTTAGTCTGTATGAAGTGCTTCCAACAGGTAAATGGTGAGCCCTATGCAAATAGTTCTGTTATTATTCAGTCAATACTTGTGAGTGTTTCTTCTGTAGGCTTGTAAGACCCACTGAGTGAGGATGAAATAACACCAGCCCACACCTTGAGGTCTGGGAGACCCAGAGAAATAACACGGTGGCAGAAGCCGTGGCCCACAGAACTGTCACAGGCACCCAGAGGAGGCACTCCTAACCCTGTCTCAGGGGTCTCCTGGGGCTGAAATCTGGGCTGAGTCTTGAAGGTTGAGTTAGAGCATTCCAGGGGAAGTGAGATGGGGGACAGCAGCACATAGAAGTGGGGCGAGAAGAGCACAGCTGGGGAAGGGATTTCGTCCGTGGGGTGAGGAATCTTGGAGATTCAGGGCAGAACAGCAGGGAGGTGAGGCTGGAGATGGTGGCAGGGCAGATTCCGGAGGATGGCAGTCATCATATTAAAAGTAATAACAAAGCCTCATTTATTAAATGCCAGGCACAGTGCTAAGCACGGGACACTCACCGTCTTATTCTGGCCTCATAACAACCCTATGAGTGACTGCTGTGATTATCCCCATCCTGCAGATGAGAAACCAGTACAAAAAGAGTGTGGATGTTGGGGAGGTCTCCTGACCAGTGAAAGCAGGAACAGTAGGGCTACCAGCCCAGGCCACCTGGCTCTGGGACTCACACGCTAGCTCAGGCGTGCTGGGGAGCTTGGGTCTGACCGTGAGAGCTTGGATATTGGCAGTCACACAAATGGACAAGAAGTAGATACTGCAGAAAAGTCAGGGCAATGGAAGGAGAAGCGGAAAGGACTTGGCTGGAGATGACTGCAGCTGCTCTGCCTCTTCCTGACTTTGAAAAGTCCAGTGAGCTCTGGTCATAGGCATCAATTTGTAGGTGTCTTCCCCTGTGACCACATTCAGCTGAGCAAGTCAGTGGGTGAGGGCTGGGACGACAGGCTCCCGTGTGTGTCTCCTGGTCTTGCTCCTGCATCCCTGAGGACATCACTATGCTGTCTTATCCGCGCCCACCCTGGGGTTCAGGCAGAGGCATGCAAGGGGAAGACGACCAAGGTGATGGGATCTGGTTATTCCTAGAATAACATGAACAGCCTCCACCTGGTTTTGGCATCAGTTGGAACCATGCCACCAGCCACTTGGTGACGTGGGACCAGTCTCTGTGGGACTATCCAGCTTCTGTGGGACTAGTTCACTCTCCACCAAATGGGCACCAACTTGGCTTTGTCCCTGCAGCTCAGGGTTGTCATGCGGATTCAGTGAGATAATACCGGCTATGGACTAATTCCTCATAATTACTCACCAAGTGCCCGTGTACCTCTGTGGCGGAACACTTGATGGGGTTTATTTCTAATCCTCATAAAAAGCCTGCTAGGTACAAATTAATCTCCCCAGACTAAGAGCATGAATAAAACTGCCAACTGTTAAATGAATAGCTAGCCCTGTATACTATTTACGGACCTTTTGATTCCAAGCGACAGAAAAGACAGCTCAGATGGTCTTACCCAGGAGAAGACTTGGCTGGTTCCTGACCGGGGATGCTACAGGGTGTGGGCCTCCATCCAGGGGACACTGGGTCCTTGGGGCAGTGACTTCTGTTCCCAGCCTTTCTCTGGGCAGTGCTGCCTCAAGGTTTTGATGTGTCTTCCAGCCAGTTCTACTCCTCTTAGGAAAGGAAAGGTGGCAGCAGGAGCCTTCACCCCTGGTCTCATGAAGGACTCATCTTGCTTCCACAGGAAGCAAGCACAATTACACTCACTGTTATGGGACCAACCTGAACCATGCTCTATGGCCAGAGGGTAAGATTGTGCTGAGCAGGGGTTGGGGGTCAGTGACACCCAAACGTGTCCCTTCAGCCCCAGAAGGTAGGGAGTGGATGCTGGTCAGATAACCCTAGGGATCTCTTTTTGCCGTTATTCTTATGACCCAAGGCCAACACTGCATGGAACCGCTGAATATTAAGGAAGCACCTCCCCGTCTTACCAGTTGGTATTCAGAGATTTTAAACTTAAAAACTAAACCTAAGCCTGTGTGCAGACTTGGTGAGAACTGGCAGGGACTGCAAAGGACGCGCTCTCATGACAAGACCCAGCAGAACCTCTGAGGTGATGTAAACCATTTACGATGAAAGGCCATGGGGAGGCTGTGGACAGGAAGGTGCCTTGGCAATTACCTCACAAAGGAGCAGCTCTTATCCTGATGCTCTTTGCAAAATGCATGCAAGAAGGTCGTATGCAGAAAGTAATGCATCAGGATCCCCAGGGGTCTGCAGGTCCTTTGTAGCTGCTCCCACCCTGGTGCAGATTTCTGAGAACTCTGCCATGTCCAGCCAGCTCCCTATTCAAGCAGAGCAGATTCCATAATAATGATGATACCAATGCTGGTAAGATAGTCATAGGTGACACCCATTTAGTGCTTCTACTTACCAGATGTAGTTCTGTGTGCTTGACATAATTTAACATATTTATGAGAAAAAGTCTTTTCAAGGGAAGCACCATTCTTCCACCTTGAAAGTGAAGTTCTACAGGCTGTACACAGCTCCTGGCATGGACTATGGATGACCTTGTGTGGTAGTGGAAGCCTATGGAGCGCTTTCAGAGGCCTCAAGCCAGATGTCAGGAAATTCACCCTATTTACGCTAGTCCTTGGCCTTTATCAATGGCAGTTGACCTTGGTGAGGGGCGACCTGTAATTGCAAATGACAGTGAGTTGCTAACATAGTTGTCATGACCTGTAGCACCCTACAGACCCTAGCACTCAGTCCGACCTCTTCTTATCAGGACAGAGCTCTGAGCAGCTATAACAGTCCTGCATTTAGTTTAGACTGAAAATGCAGTGAAATGCTGATAACGTCTTCTGCTAACTTCTCTTTAGGAAGCTGGTTTAAGCCCAGAGCAGCCATTGTGGGTCTGGCTCTGTTGACCTTCTTCCTACCCTAGTTTTCTTGTTCTCTGTTGTCTGGGCTGGGCCCAGAGTCCTTGCTTCAGGGCCTGGCAGCAGATGGAACTGGTTCAGATCCCAAAGCGCCTGCCTTGACCCCTCTGAGGCTTCATTTTCCCATCTAGGAGGCTCAGAGATTATGGCTATCAGGTGCTTTTCACAGTGCCTTGAGTAGGGTAGACTGATAGAGCTCTTATTAACTTGAGCTTCTGCAAAACATGATTGGTCACAATTGGTTCAATGCCTGGTAGAGTCCAGTTTGCCTGCTCTACCTGATGGCCTAGGGCGCCGCCCACCACTCGGGTGCAGCCTCTCCCTACGCCCTGCTCGCCTGCTCTGTCCTGCCTGGTACTTGTATATCTGTGGCTACGTCAGTGGCTCTGGAAGGGCACCCTGTGCTCTCTCAGGAAGAAAGATTTTCTGATCAAGATTGAAGTTGAAGTTTGTGTTTCCCCTCAGGGCTAAGACGTGGCACCATAAGATAACCAAGTGGTAAAATTGTTCTCCCTAGGTGGCACCATGAAATGTCCCCATTCTTCACCTGCATCCACACACTGGAGGGTAGGATCCATGCTGTTTAGCTCATGTCCCATCTCATTTAGGCTGAGCTGTCTCATCTGACCCTAATGATAACTCTGTGAGATAGATGGCAGGGGTTGTTGTTGCTATTTAGTTGCTGAGTCGTGCCTGACTCTTTGCTATCCTGTAGCCTGCCAGGCTTCTCTGTCCATGGAATTTCCCAGGAAGGAAGACTGAAATGGATTGCCGTTTCTTTCTCCAGGGGATCTTCCCGACCCAGGGATCGAACCCGTGTGTCCTGCATCTCCTGCATTGGCAGGCAGGTTCTTACTACTGAGCAGCCTAGGAAGCTGAATAGCAAGGGTACATCTCCCCACTTTGCAGGTTGGGAGATGTGGCCCAGGGAAGTGAGGGACTTGCCCTGTATCACCTCCCTGCTCCAAGTGGAAGCAGATTCAGTGCACTTCTGCCTGCACCAGAGCCTGTTCGCGGGATCCAGCCTCCGTGGAGCAGAGGTGCCCAGCCTTCGTGGGATGGGGACTCCCGTGAGGGACAGCTGGGCCGGAACTTTGTGTGTGTCACAACAAGGGGCCCACACATGGGCCTCCTGCCCCACCCTGGTTGGAGCCAGAAGAACTGCCCTGTTTCCCACAAATAGCACTTCTGTTCAATCCGGCCTATTTTCTATCTTCCTCGGTTTGATTGGCTCCAGCAATGCTCGCTTCCTTGTGTCAGACACAAAATGTAGCCCTGTTGCAACCCAAGATGTAGAGTAACTTTTCTTTTAAGTGAATCATAAAATGCACTTTCTTCGTCAAAATTTCCTACCAGGCCTGCTGGCTCAACAGGAGATGTACGATGCTGAGAGAACAGTTGTCTGTCATATGCCATTGTGGTGACTCATTGTATCTGAGGGCTCATGACTGAGGTATGAAGCAGAACTAAGTTTAGTGCAGTTTTACTGTTTTCAGGGGGAATGGTGATGACAAAGCAGAGATCTTTTTCAGCTTACAGAAAGCCCTAGACTTAATGGCTTAGACTTACATATCTCAAAATTTTCATTTTATTTTAAGGAGCAAGAGGATTAAAACCAAGAAAATAGCAGAGCAAGTTGTTGTTAGGCAGTGATCAAAAAGAAAATATCAAATGATTTTAACAAAAATAAATGACCATGCGTTTAACAAAAAGTGAAAATTCAAAATAGGAGAAATGTTTGTGATAAGCATGTCAGATTGATGTAAAAAGTGCAAGCAAATATATAAGAAAGACTCATGGTCCTAATAAGTAATAGTAGAAGGTGTCCATACATCATTCATAAATGAGAAAACACAATTAGACAAACACAGGAAAGGTTACTCCTAGCCAGCAGAGAAATGCAAATAAAAGGAGATAGCACATTTTTCTTTATTAAATGAGAGAAATTTTTTTAACTGATAAATCTGATGTTAAAAAGGATGAAAACATAAATATGCTTATCCATTGACCAAGTGGCTATAAAATAGTACTAACTTGTCAGAAATCATTTTGACAGTGGGTATTGAATAGCCTTTAAAATGATCCTTTTTTCCTGAACTAGTATTTCTAGGTCTAAGAATTAAAAAATGAAAGTCTAAGAATGGAAAACCATTATGCACAAATACACTTATAGCAATGTTATTTATTTATCAAAAATTGGGAAACAGATGTTTAGATGCTGGGGAAAGGCTAAGTAAACTGCAGCATGTCTTGTCATTAGAACAGTAGGAGGATATAACAATTTGGAAAATGTAGATTAAGTAAAAAGTAGGATGCAAAATTGTAATGCAATTTTATTTTTTAAAAAACAATATATAAGAGCCAGGGAAGAGTTGAAATTTAAGTCCACGCAAAAGCCTGCCCATGGATGTAGCTAGCAGCTGTTTATTCATAATCTCCAAAACTTGGGAGCAACAAAGATGTCTTTCAGTAGATAAATGAATAAATAAACTCTGGTACATTCAAACAATGGAATATTATTTGACATTAAAGAGAAATGAGCTATCAAGCTATGAAAAGACATGGAGAAAACTTAAATGCATATTTCTAAGTGAGTGAAGACAATCTGAAAAGGTTCAGACAATGTATGGTGTTCTGGAAAAGGCAAAGCTATGGAGATAGATAGTAAATAGTGGTTGCCAGAGATGGGGGAGAGGGATGACTAGGTGGAGCACAGAGGAATTTGGGGGCATGGAAACTATTCTGTACCTTACTCTAGTAATGGATGCATTATAAATTTGTCCAAACCCATAGAATGTACACCACCAAGAGTGAACCCTAATTAAACAGTGACCTTTGGGTGATAATGATGTATCAAAGTAGTTTCATTAATTATCACAAATATATATACCATTCTGGTGGAAGAAGTTCATAATGTGGCTGGGCAGTGGTCTGTCTGAAATCTCCGTACCTTTTGCTCTGTTTTGCTCAAAAAAATAAGGTCAAAAAAAGAAATAAAACACAGAAGAGGAAAAAGACTGGAAATATTTACGAAGGTTACAATAGACTTATTATTTTTGTTTTCATGTCTGTAATTACCATTTTAAAACATGAACATGCCTTAATTTATAATGGAAAGAAAAGAAAAAACATTTCAAGAGTTTAAGATGCTAGGAAATGAAGCTGTACATGTGGTTGTGTATTTAAACAATCCTGAGGGTTTCTGACCCCTTTTCCATCGTAGTGGCCAGAGTTTTGTAAACACACATTCCTTTTGGCTATTTGTGAGTTTACACAGTTGACCTTATACTTAAAGCCATGGTCAGCTAGAGTTTCTGTTCCCAATAAAAATAAGCTATCTTTGGGGACTCTTGGTGTGAACTATATTCTTAGAAATTTCCCCGCTAGTCACTGTATGAGTCTGTGTTGTTTTAAAACTCAAGAACTGTATTAGAATAGTCTATTTTCTTTTATTAAATGTATAATATTTAGATAGATAGATATTTGTGTTTAATTTACTGTTTTTCAAAGATTATACAATCACATGTGTGCGTGCTAAGTCGCTTCAGTTGTGTCCGACTCTTTGCAACCCTATGAACTGTAGCTCACCTGGCTCCTCTGTCCATGGGATTCTCCAGGCAAGAATACTGGAGTGGATGGCCATGCCTTCCTCCAGGGGCTCTTCCCAACCCAGGGATCAAACCCGCGTTGCTTATGTCTCCTGCATTGTCAGGGGGGTTCTTTACCACTAGTGCCACCTGGGAAGCCCCTATACAATCACATGGTTTAGTAATTTAAATTTAAAAGTGAAATAATTAATTGAAAAAATGTATGTACAGTGATAATTCTCTCTGTCCAGTCTTCTATCTCATTAGTTCCTCAGCACCCACATTCTAAGGAATACTTTTTAAACTCTTTAATGGATATTTCCAAAGTGAATATTTCCGAAGTTTCTCTATGCTTGTGTACATAAATACTAAGATATATCATTTTCTCCTTTTTTTATACAAAAAATGACACATTTTACACATTGTCCAACACCTAGCCTTTTCACTTAATAATGGGTCTTTCCTTATCCTGGTATAAATAGCTTCCTCATTCCAGTTTCAAAGGACGGCCTTTGTATGCACTTATGGATTCACCATGATTTCCTTAACCAGTCCCATGCTGATGGACAGTTAGGCTGTTTCTAATCTATTGCTGTTGCCAATAGCACTATAATGACTTATATGTACCTATTGTACCCATGCAACAATATCCACACAATAAATTCTCAGAAGTGAAACTGCCAGGTCATAGAATATAAACCTCTGTAATTCTGATAGGCCTGTGATCCTGATTGCTGAATTATTCTGCATCAGGAAGGGTTTCCACTTGTACCCCCAATACTTCTGAGTGCCTGACTCCTCACACCCTTGCCAAAAGAGTGCTTTGCCTTAAGTTTGACTGTTGCCATTCTGATGTGTGCAGAAAGAGAGTGCAGTACATTTTTATTTGGATTCCTCTTTCTTGAGAAAGTTTTAGCATGTTTTCCTAGCTATGAGCCTTTCCTCTTGGGTGAAAACTTTACCACCTTCGTTCATTTTGGTTATTGGGTCATATTTTAATGGATTTCTAGAAGTCCTGTGTATCATGGAGATAGCCTCTCTTGGTAACTGTACTTACCTGGCCGATTATGTGTCTGAGGACAAGAGAGGTACTCTCCTCTGGGTTGCTGGAGCCAATAGGATGCATTTGAAAGAAGACTGATGGCCATTCAAGGAAGTGTGTGAACTCTACACGCAGGTGGCATTGACAACAGGTTTCACATCAGGCCAGTCTGGGTTTGCAGTTTACAGTGTTGCTTAGGGCAAGTCACTTGGCATCCTTGAGTCTTAGTATTCTTACCGGTAATATAAGGTTTACCCATTACTTCGGGCTATAATGGATAACACATAGAATATGATACTATAGTGATTGCATAAGTAACTACCCAGATAACTGAAAACACTCACCACACTCCTGAGGATCATTTCAGCCTCTACCTCATAGGTGAACGTACAGCAGGAGGATAGGGTTAGACCAATCATGGTGGCCTCTGGGGGCTCCCAGCTGCAGTTCCCCAGGGTCCTTTCTCCCTTGCACAGGGGCTGCTCTGTCTCTATTGTGAACTGCAAAGACACATGCAAGGAACACTGGTGTTAGGGGAGCTCAAGAAGTTTTTAGTGATATCTTAATACGCTACTGGTGATATAGCCAAGCCAGACTGAGTGTAAACCACTAATCTGTACATCGCCAAACAATGTAAGCAAGCTGGCCCTGGGTCTCTCCAGAGATTTTGGAATGTTACACAGCAGAGTATATATTCCTAACCAGCTCATCTCATCATCCTTAGCCAAGGGTCAGTACCAGACATCCCTGGGGATAAGCACAGAGCCATCTCATTTCAGCTCTAAAAAACTCCTACCTTACATAGGTTCATCTGGGTTCTCAGAGACTGTTGCTCCCTTTCCTTGGAACAAACCTGCCTTTGCCTTCACCAGGACCTGTTTCTTCTGCAGCTCAGGGGAGACTGTCACCAGCGTGACCAGCTTGGCACCTCTGCAGCCCAAGAAGGGCAAGAGGAGGAAGGAGAAAGTTGATGTTCCTCCTGCAGTTCCTGCCAAAGGTAGGAAACTAGCCAGTGGGCACCCCCGTGGAGAGCAGAGCACCTGGGGTCTGATGTGAGTTTAGGACAGGAGAGAGCCAGATGGAGGATGTGACATTCCTGATTACATGGTCTGCAAAACTCCACCTAGATTCTGATCATATCTGAGCCCTGTCCCTGAGGTGGGCTGAAGGGGGCGTGGGGCCATTGGCCACACACCTCTACAGACTATTCTAAAGTGTATTTCCCTCTGAACTACTATCATAATCTGCGCAAAGCAGGATGGAGCAAAAGGGTGTCTGTTTATTTAAGGGAAAAAGTTTCTCTGATTTTTCTAAGGATAAAAAACAGGTGTGTAACTTAGTTTGGATTTGTTCTAGGATAAAATGAGGGTTATTCCTTGATTCCAAGGAATTATGACAGAGAAACCTAAATGAGGAAGATGGGCATTTCCTGAGGCAAGAACTAGAGGTGTCTTTAAATAGTTCCTAAAATAACTGTGGCTAACTTAGGAGGTCATACCTCAAAGGTTTCGATATATAGTTGGGAATACAGGGTTTCCCCGATGAATAATTTAATAACAAGACAAGATCCATTATATTCCTCAATTGGGAGTTTCTAGGATGTCCCCTAAGCACCCTTTGAGCCCTGTGGTAGAAGGCAGTGGTGCTGAGTCTGAACATGTATCAGGTGGACGGAAGAGGCTGGGAGTCATGGGTGTCCTGGGAGGCATGACATGTGTGGATCTGGGGAGGGAAGGGGGTGGTCCCTGCTCTGGGTTGGGCAGTGTACTGTTGTAGCGTCTGATTCAATCAGAGTAGACAGTGCCTTGTCTAACGAAAGACGAAAATGAGACTCAGAGAACCACGTGCTAAGTCCTGACTCTGGGTTCAAGCCCCAAATCATTTAATACTAGTTAGTTACATGACATTGCAGGAGGAGCCTCAGTTTCCTCCTCCGTTAAATGGGGACAATAAGGCCCTCCCTAATGACCTCACAGGGTGGCTGTGAGGGTCAGAGGTCACCACCATCAGGGTTAGTGTGCAACTAGGAGGAAGCCCCAGGGAAAGTTCCAGCCTCAGCCTTAACCAAGTGTACCTGGTTCTCACCTGCACTGACCTCTTTGTAGCTGGTGGTGTTTTGTCGACCTTGTTGAGGAGAGAGGGTGACATGTCCAAAGGCTAGGAGAGGATCACCATTCCCCGAAGGGCACCAGTCCAACTGTTACCTGGATCAGAAACTGAAGTTCTTCCACGAAGGCAGGAAGGGGCCCATAAGACTCTGTCTGTGGTGCTCATGGTAATGTGGACTTTAAGGGTCCTGGAAGGAATTGCAAACTAAACCATTGACATGTTTCTACAGCTCCCATCGCCACCACGTTCCATAAACCGAAGCTGTTAAAGCCACAAAGGAAAGTCACCCTGGTGAGTAACCACATTCTCTGTGCTGTACCCTCAAGCCCTAAACACACTCTGGTCCAAGGAGTACCTTTATTGACACAAAACATGCTCCAAGTTCTTGGTGCTTCGTCCAAGCAAAGCCGTTCTCTCTTCTTGGGTCAGCTTTCGAGCCAGTTTTTCTCCATACCTAGTTCCCAGAGTGGCTTTTTAAAAATCCACATAGGATTGCTTTTTATCATCCATGCTCCTTTTTGAAAAGAAGGAAAAAAAATCACACTCTGGAATGTTTAAAATATAAAGTGGACCAGCTTGTATACATTTGTCTTGATAACCACTCTGAAGAGACTGCAAAAGAACCTTCCAGAATATATATTGTACTTTTTATTTTGAAATACTTTTTAGATTTACAAAAGCATTAGAAAGATGATACAGAAAGTTCCTGTCTACTCTGCGCCCAGCTTTTCCTAAGGTTAACATCTCACAAAGCTGTGGTATATTTGTCAAAACTAAGAATTTAGCTTCAGCATATTACCATTAGCTGCACTCCAGATTCGGGTCAGATTTCAGCAGTTTTTCCATGAATGTTCTTTTTCTGGTGCAGGATCCCATCCAGGCTAGCACATGGATTTCATGGTCCTGTCTCCTTAACCTCTTCCAATCAGTGCCTCAGTTCTATGGCCTCGACACTTTTAAAGAGTAGTAGCTACATTTTTTAGAATGTCCCTTGCTTTGGGTTTCTCTGAGGTTTTTCAATGATTAGAAATGAGGTTATGGATTTGAGGGAAGAACAACACAGAAGAGATATGCCTTTCTCATTGCGTCCCATGGAGGGGACCTGCTGTGACATTCACCTTGACCGCTTAGTGAGGGTGAGTCTGCCAGACTTCTTCATATAAAATCACTACTTTTTCCTCTCCACCCTCTATTTGTTAGAATTCAATCACTAAGTCCAGGTCACACTCAAGGAGAGTGGAGTGAAGCTGCACCTCCTGCAGGGAGGGGTATCAAAGACTTTGTGGACACATGAAAACCACCACAGTAATAGATATTTTAGGGGAGATACATCAGCCTATGCAAATAGTGTGTTTTTCCTTGAACTTTCATCTACTTATTTTAGTGTTCATCGGTGGGTTTTGCTTCTAGCACTTATTACTACGGTGAATTAATGGTGATTTTCTGTTTTCCTCAACCCGTCTCTGTTTACTACTTAAAATTCTTCTATAAGCAAGAGCTGGCTCCCTTCTCTCATTGATTTATTCACTAATTTCTTTACATCAGTGTGCATACATGGAGATCTAATTTCTTTTAAATGTGTGCTTGTATTGTTATTCATTTTGTTGCTAATTTTGTTCAGCAGTTGTATATTTGTGTGAGAAAGAGAGAGAGAGAAACAGAAAAAGAGAGGGAGAGAGAGGCAGAGAAACTGGCAAGCCTATTCTAAAATGTGTATGTATTGCAAAGGAAAAGAATAGAAAAGTGGAGAGTTTTTATATGCCAGTTCACAAAATTTACATTAAAACCACAGTAATTAAGCCATGTAGTAAGTAATTGGGCTTCCCTGGTGGCTGAGACAGTAAAGAATTTGCCTGCAATACAGGAGACCCAGGTTCAATCCCTGGGTTGGGAAGATGCCCTGGGGGAAGACATGGCAGCCCATTCCAGTATTCTCTCCTAGAGAATTCCATGGACAGAGGAAGCTGGCGGGCTACAGTCCATGGGGTCACAAAGGGCTGGACACGACTGAGCGGCTAACACTTTTACTTCGCTTTCAAGTAATGGTATTAGCACAAGAATAGACATATAAACCAAAAGAACATAATAAAGAGCCCCAAACATATCTGCATATGTATTGTTACTTAATTTTATGACAAAAGTGACATTACAGTGCAGTGAAGAAGGGATTATCTTTTCCGTATATGGTGATTATCTTTTCCATATATGGTACCGTATATATGTGGTACTTCACACCACACAAAAAATTAATTAGTATGAAAGGTAAAAATAAAGCTTTCTAAGCATAGTGTATCTACACAAGATCAGGGCAAGCAAAGATTTTCAAATCTGTAATGTTGTGAGCTTGATGGTTGCAGTCAGAACCTGTGTCCTTCTGAATCCAGAGCATGAGGTTTTAACCAGCTTATTCAAAGCTTTGTCTCAGAGGGAAACCTGGATCTCTATGCATGACTGACATCTTCTGGCTCAGCCTTACTCATGACCTATTCTGTGCCCAGGTTACCTGCTGTTCCTCTGGGCAGGATGGCTCCTCTTTTCCAAGAGAGAACCTCCTTTCCCCTGCAATGAATTGTGGGTTCTGTTTTCATGCAGTGTGATTTCATCTGGTTCATGTCATCAAAAATTCCTTACCATTTCTGCTCTATTGACTATACCAGTTTTGTCCTCAAATACAGCAGCAAAGGTTTTGCTAATTTCAATAGATCTATGGTCATTCAGTGGACTTTGGGAAACTCAGTTGAACGCAGAGGCTGAAATGATCAACTTTTCTTAGAGCATCCTGCATCCTACCCATGAGAATCAGACCCCCCCGATAGTCTGAGCTCAGTCTCCCAGCTGGGCATACCACTGCACATTTGTGTAGGTGTGGGTGCATCTTTTCCTGATCTTTTATTCCTAATCCTGGTATTTATCAGCAACCTCAAGACTGATTATACTTTTGTAAATTTTCCCCATTTTACATTCTAAGTTGCTCAGGGCCTGTTGTTTCTAATCTAATCTCTTATCCCTTGTAAAAACAGAAACTGCTCTTTATTGACGTGCCATTGATACATCCCAGGGATATATAAGAAAAAGTGCTTTTTTGCATGTCATCATATTTAATTCTCACAGTAAGTTCCCCCATTCCTAGACTTGCCTGTGAGGATACTCAAACACTCTACTTAAGGAAAGTGGGTTCTTACAACCCACAGGGGGTAGCGTTGCATCTCTCATGAAGAAACGGCTGCTCCCCCAGAGGATGGAGCAATGTCAGCAGCCTTGAATGGGCAACTCTCGAGTTCACAGCGACACAGCGCTGCCTCCTTCAGCAGTTTGGGGCCACTTATAAATGAAGTAGATTCAGTAGCATTTAAAAAAATAACTGGTCCCAATCACACGTTTTTTTGTTGTGGACTTTTTTGGGGGGGTGGTTAAAACCCCCTTCACACCTAAATTGGCCCCACATGAGTTTTTTTTTTCATTTTTCATCAAATTTTATTTTTTTAATTAATTTATTTTAATTGGAGAATAATTACTTTGCAATATTGTGATGTTTTTACCATACATCAACATGAATTGGCCACAGGTATACATGTGTCCCCTGCATCTTGAACCCCCCTCCTACCTCCTTCCCGATGTTATGGACTTTTTGTTTGTTTGTTTGAGCTAGTGTGCTCCTCTGGGACAGAGATCCAACAGAGGAAATTCTTGATTTGCACAGAAAGTAAGTCAGGGCATTTATATATGCAGTTCAAAATGGATTCTTTGTTTTATGGAAATATTCACAATGCAGTTATTAAATACCAATTTTCCTGTCCTTTGATAATTTAAAATATGAAAAGACTTAAAATGTTTTAAACCAAATTTTCCAGAAATGAGTCAATTTGAAAACCAGTTTGCATCTACAACAATACACAATAAAGGAAAGACCTGACTCTGAGTGTACCTCTGCCTGATCAGCAGTTTAGAGTCAAAAATACCAGGCCTAGCATCTACAGGTTTTGGTTAATATTAAGATTTATTTTCCCAGTAGGCCAGCATTGACCTCAGTCTCAATTTGGTCGATATTTATCTCTCAGATCAATAAGTCTTGATGGCAGCTGAAACTACAGTCAATAGCTACCTGTTGACTCACACAGGCCTTGGTGGGTAATTTAGAAAATAATTTAGCAACATCTTTTCTTTGGGATCTGGTACCAGTTTAGGTGTTTAATTCTATAATTGCTGCTTTTTGCCACAAGTCCATAATATAGTGCTTCCTGGAGTGGTCACAGGCCACAGAGTTCTCCAGCCCCCCAGCCCCTCTTTCCAGAGTGATGTTGACACATGCTCATCCCAAGAAAGCAACCTGCCCATTCCCTCCACTGACTCATTGGCAAGAAGGAAGAACCTCCATTTATTGAGCATTTACTACGTGTCAGCTCCTCTGTTAGGTGCTTTGCAGGCTCCATCTCCCTCATCTCAACCACACACGCCGACTCCCAGCAGACCCTCGGACTCCAGGCAAAAATGACAGGTCTGGGTCCTTGCATTTTCACCCTCAAAGCATAACATCTTTTCTTATGTTTCCAAGATAACATGGCATTTTGCAAGAAGTATATATACCAGAGACTAATAGTGGTTTGAAAGAAAAAAATGATAGGACTCAAGAAGAAAAAAGAGGTGAGAAAGGCATTTTAGATGTTTTTATAATCGAAGTGTCAAAACTGCCTTCCCCCATTTTAACAAAACAACCAAACACAACAACCTGTTCTCAAAATTAGCTTATGAAGCCATGCCTTATCATCAAGGGTCTTTCTGATGGACAGTGTGTTCCCTTTGTCTAACAACCTGGCATGCTGACAATGAATCATTATTCCAAAATATCAGTGTTTCTTCATCCTTAGGGGGCCAGGATGCACTTTCTCAAAACTCAAAATGTGTAGTTTTTCTTCCAGTTGGCGGTGGGGGAATGGGCACTAGGTCAAAGACTCCCGGAGGCCTTCAGGGGACCCCTGTTTCCTCCCCGTGGTTTTGGGGTCCCTGAACCCACTGAGATAATTCACACACTTCCAGAAAAGGCTGATGTTGCTTCCTTGTCTCAGAAGGAACAGAATATGTTTCTTTTTCTTGCCCTAGGTCCATTATTGATTCAGAGACCTCGTGGGGGAAGAGAAAACAGTTTCTGTGATGGGGAGGCGAGACCCCAGCAGTAACAGGGACTGTGAGCCGGAGGGTCGGGTTGGCAGCATCCCCAGACCGACTCACAGAGGATGCAGGCCCGTGGGCTCCTTCTGCCGCAGGGTCACGCCTCCTCACTGAGGCTGCCTCAGTGTATTACCTCTGTTTCCTGTCTCTCTAGAACCAAGTCACTCGCCTGTAGCGCTCTGTAGCTAGAAAGATCAGACCACCCTTGTTCTCTAAGGAGAAGCTATCCCTTGCGAGCAAAAGACTGAAGACATGGGGAAACCAGTAACATCAGGGGCTTAATTACAACAAGTTTCCCAGTGGGTCTCTTGTGTCCTGTCTCCCTCTCGGATCCATCTCCCGCACTACTGCCTAGGGATCTTTCTCAAACACAACTCCAGTCATGTCATTTCCCTGCTTAAAATACTCTCGTGGCTCCCCCTTGCCTCCAGGATGAAGCACGGCTTCCTGCGAGCGGCAGCTGTCATCACTGATCTCCCGCTCCACCCCTCCACCCCACTAGCCTGTGTGGTCCAGGTCCCCTTCCTGCTGGCTCCATGGGCTCTGTCCTGCACCGGCTGCCTGGCTCATCCTCCCACAGGGCTGCCTCTTACCTCCAGGATGTAGCTCACACACCACTTTCTTTTGTGAGGCCTGCTGCTCCTTCAGCCCCATTTCTTCACACATCTGGACTCTTGTAGGCATCAGTGCTACCCTGTGTATGTCAGGGACTCCCCATCGCCAACTCTCACGGCACATTTTAGTTAATCTGTTATATCTGACCCCTCAAGGTGTTGATGCCCTTGTCCCTGGAAGTAAACATGGCCATCACCTGCCATGTACCATCACCAAGTACCTGCCATCACCCCAGCTGACTGCTTTCCCTCTTTGCTGTCACCTGCCCCCAGATGGTTAGGCTGGCTTCTGCTTCTCCACCTCTTCAGAGTGTTACCTTCCTCTGGGGTCCTCTTCTCCTTGAACGCATTGCCTGGGAGGCTCAACACTCTCATAGGTGCAATAGCCACCTGTGCAGCACATTGGTTTCCTAATCTCAGTCTTCAAGCCGGTTCCACACTGGTTCTTCTGACTGCTTATGAAACATTCCCCAGGGGGCTCCACATGTACTCCACACTTAGACACACAGAATTCATCACCTTTCCCCGGTCCTGCCCCGCCTAGGATATCCCTGCTGAACTCTAGGTGCCTTCTCCCTCATCCGCATGTTCATTGATGACCAAAGGCTGTCTGTTACTTCTCAGGCACCTGGCTTGTCCTTTCCTCCTCCCAGCCACAGCTGGCCCCCATGCCCACCACCTCCCCATCCATCTGACTTCAGGACTGCCCCCACCCCCCTGCCCCCCGAAGTTTCCTACAGCACCTGACCTCATCTGTATCTTAGCATTTCTCATGCCTGACTCAACTTTCTCCCTCACTAGAACCACATCGTGCCTTTTTACAAAGTGACCTTTACGTTTCTCTTACTGTGAAGGCTGTACGTGGTAGACACCTTAGATACTGAAAATATTTTTTAAAAGTTTTTAAAAATTGTGTTAAAATACACATAAAATTGAGCATCTTAGCCATTCTTAAGTATACAGTTCAGTGGTGCTAAGTATATTCACATTGTTGTACAAACAATTTCCAGAACTCTTTTCATCTTGCAAATGTCTGTACTCATTAAATAACTCCCCACTCTCCCCTCCCCCAGCCCCTGAAAGCTACCCTTCTACTTTGTCTATAAATTTGACCACTCTGGGTGCCTCATATCAATAGAATCATTTGGTATTTATCTTTTTGTGATTGGCTTCTTTTACTTAGCATAACATTGTCAAGGATCATCTATGTTGCAATGTGTCAAAATTTCCTTCGTTTTTAAAGTTGAATAATATTTTGATTTATGTATATATATTACATTTTGTTTATCCATTCATCTGTCGACGGACTCTTGGGATGCTGCCACATGCTGCTATGAACATGGATGTGCATTCTCACTGAGAGTGCACGAGGGTTTTGTTTTCTCTGCATCCTTGCCAACACTTGTTGTTTTCTGTCTTTGTTTTTTTTTTTGTAGCCTTCCTAATGGGTGTGAGGTGGTATCTCATTGTGGTTTTGAGTTACATTTTCATAATGATTAGTGATGCTGAGCATCTTTTTCATGTGCTTTGGCCATTTGTATATCTTCTTTGTAGAAATGTCTGTTCAAGTCTTTCCCCATTTTTATTTTTATTTTTTCATTTATTTTTATTAGTTGGAGGCTAATTACTTTACAATATTGTAATGGTTTTTGCCATACATTGACATGAATCAGCCATGGATTTACATGTGTTCCCCATCCTGAACCTCC
The DNA here is from genome assembly GCF_910594005.1 of Cervus elaphus. Lineage (NCBI taxonomy): Eukaryota > Metazoa > Chordata > Mammalia > Artiodactyla > Cervidae > Cervus > Cervus elaphus. Next base: position 42,799,370 of record NC_057829.1, on the reverse strand, counting down.
CTCCCCCCTCCCTCCCCATCCCATCCCTCTGGGTCTTCCCAGTGCACCAGCCCTGAGCACTTGTCTCATGCATCCAACCTGGGCTGGTGATCTGTTTCACCCTTGATAGTATACTTGTTTCAATGCTATTCTCTCAGAACATCCCACCCTCACCTTCTCCCACAGAGTCCCAAAGTCTGTTCTGTACATCTGTGTCTCTTTTTCTGTCTTGCATATAGGGTTATCATTACCATCTTTTAAAATTCCATATACATGCTTTAGTATGCTGTATTGGTGTTTATCTTTCTGGCTTACTTCACTCTGTATAATGGGCTCCAGTTTCATCCATCTCATTAGAACTGATTCAAATGAATTCTTTTTAATGGCTGAGTAATATTCCATTGTGTATATGTACCATAGCTTCCTTATCCATTCATCTGCTGATGGGCATCTAGGTTGCTTCCATGTCCTGGCAATTATAAACGGTGCTGTCATGAATATTGGGATACATGTGTCTCTTTCAGATCTGGTTTCCTCAGCGTGTATGCCCAGGAGTGGGATTGCTGGGTCATATGGCAGTTCTATTTCCAGTTTTTTAAGGAATCTCCACACTGTTCTCCATAGTGGCTGTACTAGTTTGCATTCCCACCAACAGTATAAGAGGGTTCCCTTTTCTCCACACGCTCTCCAACATTTATTGCTCGTAGACTTTTGGATAGCAGCCATCCTGACTGGCGTGTAATGGTACCTCATTGTGGTTTTGATTTGCATTTCTCTGATAATGAGTGATGTTGAGCATCTTTTCATGTGTTTGTTAGCCATCTGTATATCTTCTTTAGTTCTTTGGCCCATTTTTTGATTGTGTCATTTATTTTTCTGGAATTGAGCTGCAGGAGTTGCTTGTATATTTTTGAGATTAATCCTTTACAGAATAGAAAGCCCAGAGATAAATCCACGTAACTATGGACACCTTATCTTTGACAAAGGAGGAAAGGATATACAATGGAAAAAAGACAACCTCTTTAACAAGTGGTGCTGGGAAAACTGGTCAACCACTTGTAAAAGAATGAAACTAGAACACTAACACCATACACAAAAATAAACTCAAAATGGATTAAAGATCTAAATGTAAGACCAGAAACTATGAAACTCCTAGAGGAGAACATAGGCAAAACACTCTCCGACATAAATCACAGCAAGATCCTCTATGACCCACCTCCCAGAATATTGGAAATAAAAGCAAAAATAAACAAATGGGACCTAATTAAACTTAAAAGCTTTTGCACAACAAAGGAAACTATAAGCAAGGTGAAAAGACAGCCTTCAGAGTGGGAGAAAATGGGCAGAATGGGCAAATGAAGCAACAGACAAAGGATTAATCTTTCCCCATTTTTAAATCAGATTTTTTGTGTGTGTTTGTAGATGTTCTTTATATATTCTGGATATTAACTCCTTTCAGATATATAATAAGCACATATTTTCATCCATTCTGTAGGTTGCCTTTGCACTCTGTTGACTATGTCCTTTAATGCCCAGAAGTTTTAAATTTTGATTATCATTAGTTTTAAAGTCATAGACAACCTGTCCATCACTGTGTCCTCAGTGGGGACCTGGGATCTGCAGACTGTATGTGGAGTGAATGAATCGAGGACGAAGATCTGAGATTGCAGCTCTAAGTCCTCACTGCTCAATGTGAGGTCCAGGGACCAGCAACCTGGGCATCACCTGGGAGCTTGTTGGGAAAATAGCAGCTCAGGCCCCACCCTAGATCTACTGAATTAGAATCTGCAGTTCAACAGGGTCCCAGATGAATCCGATGCACCTTGAAGTTTAGGAAGTACAGTTCTGAGTAACTTAAACAGTAGCCAGCTCTGGTTGGGTTATTGCTGGCAAGACAGAGTCATCGCTGGCCACCTTCAGAAATAGTTATACTAACATTTTAGTAAGACAGGTCAGCCCACTTGGGAGAATGGTGAATTTTCTCATTATCAACAGAGATAATTAAACATGAGAATCTGCTTCTAAAGGGTATTGTGACTCTTCCTCATTCCTGAAAACCTTTCCTGGATAGCTCATCCCTGTCTCAGCTTGGCGTAGCCCTGTCCTATGGTCTTCTAGGACCTCTCAGTCACAGGTAGAGAATTCTGACGTGTAGGAATGTGTAGCCAAGACCCATTTGCCTGGGATTCCCTTGAGTTTATAAAGTCTGCAGTAAACCTGCCTCCTCTCATGGAATCTGAAAGATCAGAGCACTTAAAACAGCCAGAGGATGAGGTTCATTCTATCATTGTTGAAGGGAACCTGTCTTAGGAGAGGGCCTTCCTTCCACCCAGTGTCAGCCCAGGACCGAGATGCCAGCTCTGTTCAGTGTTTCCCTGGTTTCTGGAAAGAACCCCCCTTTCTTCCAGCTTAGTTTTCACTATCCAGAATGTACTTCTAAGACCAAAAAGAGTTTTTCTCTGATCAGTAGCAGAAAAGGGCTTTGAGGCCCATTAGACCCCAGTGATGGAATTCTGAGAAGATTTTAATAATAACCCAAACTCCAGCAAAATTATTTCCAGAGGACATGCATTTCAGGTTTCTTGAAGGATGTTTATAATAAGCTGGAGAATTTCTCTTGTTGTCGTTAAATGTGCTAGCACTGGTTTCAGTTGAATTCTACATGAAAAGGATATATTAACCTGAATAATATATGTTCATAATCTCGATTTAAAATTAAAAAGAAGGAAAAAACCCACAACCACATGAACAATATATTGCCCCAAGTAAAAGCCTTGGGAAAAAAACAAAAACTATGCTTGTACCACGCTAGTCCCATTTTTAGAGAGATAAAATTTCTATGCCCCCCTCGGTACACATGCACATCCCATTATTGTCACAGGGAGTTATGTATGTCGACTGGAGGGAAGAAGAGATGCGGGGCTTCGAAATGGATGAGAGTGGGGAAAACAGAAGTCGTTTCATTTCATGCGCTTCCTTCAGTCAGAGAGGGAGGGGTGAGCAGCTGGGTCTTTCATGAATGAGATGTGATCACCAAGAAGACAAGGTCAGGCGTCCCAGAAGTGGCAGTGGGAACATCCCGTATTAGGGACTCAGCCCTGATGCAGGGTTGTCCCTTCACTGTAGGCCAGGAGCTCGGTTCTGATGTCCCTCCGCTGCCTCGCGCTGTCTCCAAACAGCTGCTGGGCTGGAGGCTTCTCAACTGTATCACAGGCCAATGGAGGTTGGTCAAGACTCTGATGTTCTTAACGAGGGCCCAAGTGAAGCCATTACTTTCAGGAATCTTTTAAGACTGGTAGCACCCTAGGCACTCACTGGGGACCCTCTTTTGGGAGACGATGGGAATCCTCTAGAAGTGATACAGAGGGAGTCTTCCCCGTTCTGTTCTCGAAGGATAGTGCAGCTGTGTGCTTCCAGGAGGCAGGTGGCTTTGGGACTGACCACTTCGGAACTGTGTTTCTCCCATTTGCTGCATCACAGATTCGTTGGAATTGTTTTGCTGTCTTTCATTCAGTGTTGACAAGGCGTGTGCGAGTTGCTCTAGGGGTTGCAGCGTTTGACCCCTGACAAAGGTGAATAGGCGTCATAGAGGTGAGCTGGAGCCCTGGACAGCCCAGGCTGAAAGCAGGCCTGGAAGTCCAGCAGGGCCAGTCCACTGAGTGACTCCACCTGGTCACACAGACCCACCCGGCCTTTGGGGGTCCTGAGCCCACTCTGGGGCAGGCCCGTCCCTGTGTGTCTACAGGGAATGTCCCTGTGAGAGGCAGCTTGCTTTCCATCTCAGCTCAGCTAATTTGCTGCCTTTATTGGGCACTTCATTGTTGGGATCATTGCAGTGCCAGGAAATTTTTTTTTTAACTTTTTCATTCTGTTTTATTTTTGTAATCTCATGGAGCAATATCATTTGTGCTCATATTTGATTTTTTTTTTTTAAAAAGCCTATTTCATTGAAAACTTCAGTTTTGAATGCAGAGCACTTCAGAGTTGTTATTAGAAGACTTTTTCCATCTCAAATAGAGAGTACTAGAAATGAAGTACCATTTTGGGGGGAAAAAAAGAGAGGAATAAAGCATCAGCAACCTGTAATATCTGTAACATCAAGCTAGGCATCCAGAATGTCAGGAAGAAAATTTCTATGTGAAGCTCAAGAAAATTTCATGACAAACTAATGGTGTATATAGGGGATTTTGTTTCCCTAGCCACATTCAATGCTTATTTATTATTATAATTTCCTAAAGCTGAATTTATAAATTCTAATAAGCACATGTGTGGCAATAAGACACAGCCCTATGAATTAAGATTATAGAGTATGCATAGAAAGATGATGAATGCAAACTATGAATTCAGTCATAGGTGCCCATTGCCCATGTTACATGTAAATCCAACAAATAAGCTAGCATACCTACTACTGTTTTATATTTGTGCTTCATGCTTGCTTTGTGCGTTGTACACTGTGTCTGTGACATAATGCTGGTGTTGGTAATGGTATTGGTGCTGGTGGTGATGATGGCAGTGATAATGATGGTTTTGATAGCCGTGACACACACACCTCACTTTGGTGGCATGTGCCCTTTCAGGTACTACCCCAGTGCTTACCAGTACAAACATCGAGTAGCTCCTGTGTGCCAGGTAGCACGTGGGTCGGGTATCTTCCTAGGAGCTAAGTTGTCGTGGCATGCTCCAGCCCACTCCTGTCTACTAGAGAGAGGAAATCTCTCTGGCATCTTGAAATCAGCCACTGTGGGAAGATTTACATATGTAAGTTCGCAAATGCTACAAATGAATTTTCTTCTTGGAGGGTCAGTTGCTCAGCAGTTTCCCTGCATACACTGGGTGCAGCAGTGGATACATTTGATAGAGCCTCTGCTCCCACTGAGCTGAGTGATGGGGTCAGAGGCTGGTTCTTGTGCTGGCTCTGGCGCTTGCTAGCTATTGGCCCCAAGCTTGCCATTTCTTGTGAAAGGACAGTAAGATGGACTTTATGCAAAGAGCTATTGGTGCACTAAGTAAACACAAGGTGCTATCATTGCATTCCAACGTGAGAAGCCAGGTGATCACCAAACGTACACTGCTTTTTAGTGCCAAGGCGTGATACGCGCTCAGCAGAGCAAGAGAGCAGGGTAGGGAGCCAAGCGGGGACGTGTTTGATGGGGCGGGGGCTGCCTTGGAGCGAAGACCTGATAAGAAGGAGGCAAGCTGCACTGCCATGTGGGAAAAGAACATTCCAAGCAGCGAGCATAGCCCAGGCAAAGGCCCCACACAGGAAGTGCTGTCCAGGTATGTCCAACAAACACAAGGAGACCTGCATGGCTGGAACACTGGTCAGCATGGGGGAGATATGATGTGAGCTGGGGACAGAGGAGTCCCAGGGTAAGATTCAGAAGGATGAGGATCTTGATAAGGACACTGGATTTTATTCCAAGTGTAAAGAGAAACAACAGGGAATTTCGTGCAGAGCGGTGAATGGCATGATTCAATTGATATTTTTAGAACTATCTGTCCCACTATTAAAAAATTACCTGATTTTTTCTGGCACTTGTCTGAGGTCCAGTGGCATCCAGCAGCATCTGGTACATGATGTTCTCCAAATAATCTCTGACTGTCTTCTTTTCTCTGCTTCTAAATATTTCAAAGGGACCGATTGTTAAAGCAACACTTGTTCATTTCTATGATAAAAATTATAGTCATAAGAATAATTGAGCACTTGTGTAGCATTTGCTGTTTAGCTGCCAGGTAATTTTCTAAGTACATTACATTTACTAATGCATTTAATCCTCAAACTAACCCTGTGGGATAGGTACTAGTATGGGTCCCACTTTACAGACAAAGAAACACAGGTACAGAGAGGTTAAGTAACTTACCCAAGGTCACACAGACAGTAAATAAGTCAGTCTGCAAGAGTCCATGCTCTTAAGTACCACCAGGCAGACCCTTGCTCGAACTGATGAATCTAAGTGTTAAAGATTGAGGTTGATTAGAAGATTGAGATTCAAGAGTGAAGATTTTTAAAGTGGACTTCTACATGGAAGTAGGTAACCAAACACTCTCTTATTCAAAGCATAAGCATTCTCTTGAATAATACTGCCAGGAAAAGTACATTTGGAAGACAGCTGGGAAAACATACATCTGCGGTCCATGGGGAAGAGAAAATGAATGACTGTATTAGATCATGGAGCTCTCACTATGACACTGTGAGGAGTGTCATGTATCAGGACCCTCCCCAAGAGCGTTGTCCATAATTACATTTTCGCTTCCAAAACACATGTTGGTGAAATCTAGAGATATCCATCTGTCTGATGACTCGTAAGCCTCGGGCCTTTCAGGGTAGAGCTTCGGCACCGTCTAAAGCCAGTCACTTCTGCCTATCCTCAGAGCAATTAGCCAGGGGCATGTGACTTTCCATCACATCAGATTCATTCAGGGAATGCACTTTGCTAAACATCCTTTGAATTCTCTAGACTTAGGAGCATGATGTGAATTTGCTCTGCTCATGGTTTCCGAATGACTTCATCCAACGCAAGGTGCCAACACACCTGGATAAGACCTTGAAACCTTTATCTCCATCCAAGGCTTCTCTGCTGAGTTACAGAGGCTTTCTAATCCTTCCAAAGTCCTAGATAACACTGGGTATTGACCATCAGTCACTGGGTAACCATGGGGAGGGGAAGCCAGGTGTGAGGTAGGACTCTGCACGGCTTATAGATGGCTGGAACAAAGGAAGTGGTCCTCAGAGAGTCCTCTGTCTCCATGCACAGTAGTGGAGAGTCCTGTTCTCTAGGTTCAGATTGTCAAGGTGCACCTAGGTCTGCAGTCACAGCTGTCTGCTGGGCTTGGGAGTGCAACTGGATCCCAGCCCCAGCTAAGGAGGATTCTGGTACGAGTTACGCTGCTACAGCCAGAGGTCCCAGTGTTCCACTGACCTCAGCTCTGAGGAGATGGTGAATTTAGCCCTGGCATGTGGCTCTAGATGCAAGGTACCTCGGAAAACTCCCCTGGATTTTTCAATCCTATCCTTAGTCCTTCCTTGGCTGCATATTTCTACCTGTTCAGTGGGCAGCTGTAATCAAGAGTCTGTTGCCACCCCACATGCTGCCTGGTCAAAGCAGAGCCTGTACCTTTTTCATCTTCTTTCCATGCTGGTCAGAGGCACACTTGCTCCTTTCTTGGGGGCTAAGAGTCCTTTGGGTATAAAACTGTGGAGCGAGACAAGGGGTGGCCTGAAGGGATTCCAACAAAATTCCCCTCCTCATTCATTGTCCTGCAATTGGTGTCAGCCCCATATGTCTGCCCTCAGAGTCTCTGTCCCCCGACACCAAGCCAGGCCTATGATGAGCATGGGGTAGAGGTGGGCAGCTCTCCTTACCCCGTTTCTCCTTTGTCCGGAGCTCATCTGCCCACTGAACAGTGCAGGCCTGTTCTGAAAACACGCTCTCCAGAGATTCATACCAGTAAAGCTTCCCTGTTGTCTTTGGAAGGTCACTCTTTTCCCCTTTGGGATTTCAAGGTCTGTTGTCTGCCTGGCTGGCTCACCTGGGTGCAGTGTGTCCACATCAGAGTCTTAGTCGCTGCTGCTGACCCTGCTCTTGTAAGTTCAGGGGGCTGCTCCTGAGCAGAGGGTGGATTCCAGGCAGGACTGGAATCAGAGCCTGTCTGAGTCCAGGCTCTGCCTAGCAATGGCTGCAGGCTGGTGCCATGAACCTGCCTTTTAAAGCCTGTTTGCGCCTCTGTGAAGCAGCCATGACCACTGGCCCCACCTCACAGGACTGATATGTGAGGAGTGAGTGAGTTAATGAAGATTAGTTAACAGTTCCTGAGTTCTGTATCAGAAGGACCACTTCTCAAACCCCGCCGTTTGTCGCCTCTCAAATCACTTCTGGATCGCATCCTTTGTACCATCATTTAATGTCTCTGTCTTGGAAATGTGTTTATTTTGTTCATTTTGAGCCTTTATTTTCATTTAATGTGCACACCAGGGAACTCTACTTTTTCCTTCTATAAAATGTTTAACTATAAATAAATAGGCCATTTGACAGACCTGTGGAACTCAAAATTAAGTCAAGTTCATTTCCAAGGCAAGTTGATTCTTACAGGACATTTAAAGAGTTGGAACCTACAAGTTTCCACTAAAGGCTTTTCATCAAATAGAGCTTCTCTGAATATACAGTACCTCCCCCCCACTGAATGGCCATTGTTGCACTTGTATGGATGTTAGGAGGGGAGTGTTTATTTTACCAGGTACTCCTCTGTTGAATAAAAAATGAGCACTTAGCTCAAAAGGGGAAGAGGAAGTCTGCCCTCGATAATATGGATAATATGTAATTCTCTCTTGGGTAAATAGATTCCTGATCGTGCAACTCGGTAGAACTGCAATCACATTTTTAAACTCTAAGGTGACGTTAGCATAAACATCCCATGTCCCAGTTATTGATCTGTTACTGCAATAATGGTATTACCCAATTGAACTTCTGACATTGGAGAACTTTCAGTGGCTGCAATTGCATTTTTCTTTTATTCCTTCAACTTAATTCAACTTGCACATCCATCTGTGATCTCTGTGAAAAGGTGTTGTTTTGCAGGAATCTTCATAGAATGTTAAACCTCTCTCTCTCCTGGTAGGAAAGTTATTTCTTGGCTTGATTCCCAAAAAACATACCTACAAAATGAAGCACTCGGAAACTTCCAATGAGGAGCTTGAAGTGAGGTGTGTTTCCAAGAGGTACACAACTTCTGAATTCTTTGAGGCTGACTTTTCTGGTGTTAGCTTTAGCCAGTAAATCCTTCCCCATTGAAATATCACTCTGAAACTGAGGGTAAGTGGGGCTTAAATGAGAAGTGGGAGATCCAGCCTGGAGGCTGTCATCTGCTGTAGCAGAGTCTCACCACTGGCAGAAAGGAAAGATAGGGGATGAGAGATATGGCATTTCAAACTCTGATACTTGCAGACTCACTTTGTTACATGTGGAGTCCAGAAGATTCTATTACTGTATTCGAAAACTGGTCTGTGCGATCATCTTTTCCAACTTCTTCTGAGGGGATGTCGTGCAGTATAGGAATTTAATCGGGCACAGCATCAGTGAGAATTTGAGTGTAAGTCTGGAATTGCTGAGTCCCCTGGGCACAGTGAGAAGGTAATTACTGGACCAGTAGCACCTACTTGAATGGCTAAAATAAAAAGTAAATAAAAATAAAAGTAAAAAAATAAAATAATAAAAAATTAAAAATTAAAAGTAAAAAATAAAAAATAAAATGGACAACACCAAGTGCCATCATATATGCAGAGCAATGAAAACTCTCAGTATTGCTGGAGGAAGGGAAGAATGGTGTGGACACTCTGGATGGATAATTTGGCAGTTTCTTTCAAAGTTAAACATACTTTCCATACAACCCAGCAACCTCATTCTTGGGTGTTACCCTAGAGTAACAAAAATCTCCCACACAAACCTGCAATGAATATTTACAGCAACTCAGTTCATAATCACCGAAAACTTAGAATGAGCCAAATGTCGTTCAGCAGGTGAATGGCTAAGCAAAACGAGGCATGTGACACACGGTGGAATACTTAGTAATCCAAAGGAGCAGACTGTTGATACATGCAGCAACCTGGATGACACGTGAGGGAATTATTCTGAGAGAAAAATGCTGACCCCACACGGTTACATACCATGTGATGCCTTTCACATGACATTCTCTAAGAGAGAAAGCCTCAGTGACAGAACACAGGTCAGGGTTGCCTGAGGGTCTTGTTAGAGGGAGGACATGACTGCAGAGATAGCATGAGGGCGTGTGATGGGACTGTCCTGAGTCCTGTGGGGGCAATGTGCCCAGAAATCTGTTCTTGTGTTTGGATGCATACAGTGATCCATTAGAAAGTCACTTTTACTACATGTCTTTTAAGAAAATTAAATTAAGAATTGAAACAAAATTCTTGGTGTCCCTGGAAGACATAGTAGGAGGTGAGAATAGATCTTTTTTTTTTTTTTCATTTATTTTTATTAGTTGGAGGCTAATTATTTTACAATATTGTAGTGTTTTTTGCCATACATTGACATGAATCAGCCATGGATTTACATGTGTTCCCCATCTTGAATCCCCCTCCCACCTCCCTCCCTATCCCATCCCTCTGGGTCAGAGAATAGATCTTTAATCTTGGCTCAGGGGGTGCACCACGCCTGGGTGAACCTGTGGGGTAGAGAGGTAGGAGATGTCACCTGCAATGGAGAACATAGCTCAGGGGCATGGTTAGAAAGATTTAAATATCCATGCAAATAAATAAATTAATAAAAATGTATTATAAAATCTCTTCATTCTTTGGCCGGTGAGCAGTTTGCCCCTGCTCCCATGCTCTGCAGGCAGCTACTGGGTGACGGCGTCAGGGCCACTCTCCTCACCTCCTCCCCACGAACACTTTCACTGAACTGAGAAAATTTCCTTTTATTCTTGCCTTCCTTGGATGCGCTGACAAGTGTCTACATCTGAGCCTCCATCCCCTCTTGCTCGTAGAATTCCACTCCAGACCAGGGGAGTGGATTCTTCATGACTGAGAGGAAATGGATGAAAAGTGAGATTAAAGACACATAAAACAAGGGGGTTTAGAGCCTACAAGACACCACGCACTTGACACAAACACCAGGCCTCTATTGGAGGAATAGAAAGAGAAATGGGCCGAGAGTCTTTTCAGGCCTGGTGAAAGGGAAAAGAAAGTAAAACCAAACAGTCCTGGGGAAGAGGACTGTTGCTTCTCACATGTTTAGAAAGCTCTGAGGCTTCTTCTAAAAGCCCCTACCAGGACTTCCAGCTGTTGGTCCCCTGCCCCCTCCTGTTTCCCGGAAACAGCAACAGCAGACCTACGTGTCAAGTTCATGTCCGAGGCCTGGAAGTCCTGCCTTCTGCACTTTGCTTGGTGTTTTCAAGTGCAGGCAAGACCTGCTGTCGAAGTGTTTGTGAACAGCCAGTTCAAGAGTATTTAAGTTTGTTTTCGAGTGCTGATGTCCCGTGTACCTCCTGCACCACTAGGAATAGGACAGGGGCTTGAAGAGGGCCATTTGAGGGCCAGAAGCTGTCAGAGAACTAGCTGAAGTGTGTCTTGATTCTCTTTCAGAGACCCATTCACTGCACTCCAGGTCTTGAATTGCCATACACATTAGGAGTAATTCTTTATCTTAAATCTAAACACGTTCGTGTTGGCAAGACATCACCTGAAATACAGGTGGGGCCCTATAGCAGGTCGCTCACCCTGGCTTTGCGCCATTGCAGTTGTTCCCTTTGACCTTGACATTCTGCTCCTGGCTCCCAGTTTGACTCCCAGTTCTGTAGTCTTCCCTGTTGTTATGGTTTTAGTCACTAAGTCAAGTCTGACTCTCTGTGACCCCATGGACTGTAGCCCACCAGGCTTCTCCGTTCTTGGGATTCTCCAGGCAAGGATACTGGAGTGGGTTGCCATTTCCTTCTCCAGGGGATCTTTCCAACCCAGGAATCAAACCTGCATCTCCTGCACTGGCAGGCATATTCCTTACCACTGAGCCAACAGGGAAGCTGAGTCTTACCTACTCTCACTGATATGCCAATATTGTTCTCTAAGCTACTTCTTAATGCACCTAAGCCTTCCCCTAAAGCATCAGTGCAGAGAAAGGTAGCTGAGTGGAAACTGGTGAGAAGTCTACATTTTCCCCTTTTTAGTGGTGGTAAGAAATTTATTTCTAGTTAAACAAGCTGGGAAACGTAATTAAGCACATGGTTGATGGGATAGCCAAGGATGCATGCCAGAAAAACAATAGGTTCTTTAAAGGTGCCAAGGACTAATATGCATCTCCTGTTGGAAACTGTATACACTTCACAATTCAGAGCCTCTTGTGTGCTGCCTTGTACCTTCAATCAAATTATTATATTCCAGAAATATGCATAAGGGAAATGATTCTACACATTTTATGGTGGGTTGCTGCTTGTAGCAGTAATTGAAGTACCTTTCCACTTATGAAAGTACTAATTTTATTTGTTTTTATTGCTTTTCTAGATGCAATTATTTATTTAGTGTGCTTTGGCTTTATTAAATTATGTTTACTATAGGAACATCATAAAAATGTATGAAAACAACACATCAGCCAAGCCAGCCTGGTGACCTGTATTGAGAAAGCTAGTGTTATTTTTCATATCCAAACATAATGGAATAACTTAAGAATAAACAGATAATCTATGCTAGAAAACAATGCAGTTTCAGAGTAATGTAATAAAACACCTGGACAATACGATTTCATAAATCTTGGTTCTAAAATTTACATGAGTTGGGTTTTGTGTGCTTATTTGAGGACACATGACATTTCTAAATGGAATCATTATAACGTGAAATGTAATTAAACGGAAAGGCAAGACGTAAATGGTATTTTTGTTGGCTGGTGAGATGTGGATGACTAAGAAGAACTGTGAAGATTTTTGGTATAAAAAGATAAGCAGGAGGCTCTGACCCATGTACCTGTCCTTAACACTGAAGTTTAAAGAGAGCCGGGTGACTATGAAGGTGGCTTGGTGGTGTCCCTCACCAGCAGGTACTGGCTGTAAGTCATTCTTCACATTCCCCTCCCTGCACCTTAGTATGATGCTTCATCTCAAAATAAAAGAGGATTTTTGCTTTTGGCACACATTTTAAGGAACTTAATGGGAACGTATATGATTTATTTGTCCTGAATTTTTGTGAGTTAATCAAGGTATAGCACTGAAAATAAAAAAAAAAAAATCTACGACAACACAACCAAAACCAAAACCAAAACCAGAGCTGCTTAAATAAAAGTGAGGTGTCTTTTACAACTATAAATCAGTGACTAACTTTTATTTTTCTAATTGTGAATTAAAATTAATTAATCTGCTGTTTAAATAATGTACCATCTACAAGATTCAACAAATATGTACCATAAAGGGTGAGTCTCTCTCCAACCACATAGTTTACTTCCCCAGAGGGAACCTTGAAGACCAAGTTCTTGATTTCCAGGTGAGTTCTAAGGGTTTTCTGAGCACATAAAATATATGCATGTGTATTTACTCCCATACACACACAGTTACACAAATGATAGTAAAATATGCAGTACCCATATGGCTTCATCATTCTTTTTAAAGACTGTGCCGAATATTTCATTAAGAATGCATCGGACTCCTATTGATGTCCACTGAAGTGTTTCCAGTGTTTTGCTTGTACCAATAACATTTCCACCAACAGTATACAAGAGGACTTGTTTCTTGCTGTTTCTTTTCGAAAACTTGTAGTTTGTCAGCTTGAAAGACAAGAACTGATGTCTAAGTGATTTTAAATCATTCTTGTCTTATTTTGAGAGAGGTGAAGTCTCATTTAATACGTGTGAGAACTTTTGTATTTCCCTTCCTGTGAAGTCTCTGATCCTGTCTCTTGTTCTTTGCTTAATTTTCTAGTGGACTGTTGGCCATTATTGTTATTCAATTGTGAGACCCTTTGATCTGAGTTGTGAATATTTTGCTCATTTTTTTCAACTGTCCTTTGACTTTATTTAGAGGATATTCTGCAATATATTGCATGAAAATCTACATGTCATTTTTCTATTGCTCCTGGGTTTTGTAAGACTTTAAAACACATATTTTAAATTGGTGAGATTTTAAAAAATAATTTTTAAATAATTTAAATAATTGTTTAAATAATTGCTGAGATTATTTTTTAAAAATTTTCCCACACAGTCTTCTAGCACTTTTGAGTTTATTTTCCATGTTAAAATTTAAAATTAATGTGGCATTTATCTAATGTAAAGAATGATGTGAACAATATGATTTTTTTCAATTGGCTACCCAAGTATCCCAACACCATTTATTGAAAAATAATATTTGGGTTAATTTATGCATGTTTTCATCAATCCCATTGATGTCTATTCATTTTTTGGTATCACAGAGCTTTAATTATAGTAGCTGTATATTTTTAATGTCACTGGAGTTGGATCACAAATTATTCTTTATTTTAATAATTTTCCTTAATTATGGTAAGAAAAAAATCTATGACTGTATTATATTATCAAGAATTATTTTTTAACAAAAATTTTAAATGCCTTTCTAGTATCTATAGCGATAACCATATGGTTTTTCTCCGTATTACTGTTGTGAATTATATTAATAGATTTCTCTAGTACTGAACCATTTATTCCATTCATTTGTTTATTCCATTTATTCTATTCCTAGAATAAGATCAATTTGAGCATGATTATCTTTCAGTGTGCTTTTTTGTGCTGAGTCAATCTGATTTATGCTAACTTACACACTAATAAATGAAATTGGTCTAAAGTATGTGAAGTTTTTTCCTTTTTTGTAATGCTCCGAATCAGTTTAATTATATTCAGATTATCTGTTCCTCAAAGGAATTTCTTTTAGAAATTCTCTTATCAAACTGCCTGTGCGAGGTGCTTTTGACAGTATTTTCTCTCTTCTTCCTTTCTTCTTCTGTTCCTTTCTTTTCTTTCTTTCCTTTGATGGAATTAGTATAGTCACATGCTACTGTTTATAATTTATATTTTTCTAGAATATTACTCACTTTATCTTGTATTTCAAGGTTTTTGCATTTCCCATTCCATTCATTTATGCTTTTTCCCTTCCTATCTTGATTAAGTTTTTGTTTGTTTCATTGGTGTTTTTTAAGCATAAACTTTTGGATATTTTTATTTATTCTCTGATTTTTCTATCTTCTGACTTATATGTCCAGTGTTAATTTTTTTTTTTTTTTGGTTCTTCCTTCTGCTTTTGTTTATTTTGTTTTTTTTTCCTAGCTTCTTAAATTGGATGTTTGATCCATTTCATCCATATTGTTTAATATAAATATTTAACGTTATGACTTTTCTCCAAGTACTACATTCTTAGGTTCTGGTGTGTAATATTTTCTTTGCCATTATTTTCATCATATGCTGAAATTTTAGTTTTATATAGATTGAGTCACTTAAAATTTCTAGGTGATAGCATTCTAGTTTTGTTGTTAATTTCTAGGACTTTTTGTTTCTGTCTCTGTTTTATTCTTTCCAGCAGAGACTGTTAGTTACATTATTTTTACTTTGGAATTAAAGTTTGCTTTGTGGCCTCATGTTTAATCATTTTTGATAAGTGTTCTGTGACAACTTAAATCATGTGGTGTTTCTCTGCAGGACATAGTGTTCTATGTAAGATGACAGGATGTAGCTTTAGGTTATTTAAGTTTTACATATGCCTTAAATTTTTTTTTCATTTATTTCCCTTTGAATCCCCAAAGTGCTATGAAAATACATGCCTGATGAATGGATGTGTGGTGCTGAACTCCCTGTGGTCGGCTCCTATTGTGTTGTTTTTTGTCTTACAGCCAAAGATTGCCGAGGAGAACTTGACCTACGCTGAGCTGGAGCTGATCAAGCCCCACCAGGCAGCCAAGGGCATCCCCACCAGCACAGTCTATGCGCAGATCCTCTTCGAGGAGAACAAGCTGTAACCCTGCGTCTTATTTAATATCTGCCACTCCAGTTATTTATGAAATTTTGGATACAAAGTCCTTATTTTTGTATTTTCACTCGTGCCTTCTGTGTGGTGGGAGCCCCTTTCTGACGGCCTTTCAGGTGCCTTCAGAGAGGTATGACGCTCCTTTCTGCAAAGAGCAGGGGCCGCAGCCCTTTGGATAAATCTCCCAGGACAAGATTTTCTGGGTCTGAGCCCTGAAGGGTGAGGACTCTGATTCTGAGACCATTCAAGAGGATTTTCTGCTGAGCCAAACCCCTGTATGTTTTTTTTTTCTCTTCTTTATCTTTTTTTTTTTAATCTGAATTTTAATCTTCTACCCTTCCTGTATCTGTGATATCAAGCTCATAGTATATAGCTAGAGGAAATACCATTATGGGCCCAAGTGTGAGATGGTAGAGATGTACTAATTGGTTTTCAAAGGATCAGATAACATTGCCAGGGCACCCAGAGCAGCATAAAGTGCTTATTGTAAGCAGTCATTCAAGATAGCATCTCTTGTTTTAAATAGATGCACTGACCCTGGTGACTCAAGGGCAGAGAGACAGATTGTGGAGCGGTCTGAGGTCTAAGCCGACAGTGAACTGTCTGGATACCCCTGTGCCCATTTCCCCACCCGTTATTGTTCACAGCCACAGGACAAGTAGAACATTGTTCATTCTGAAGTGCTTCCACCTCTTTGGCAGGGGGGGCTTATCCCTGTATAGAGACTATTCTCCAAGAAGTTCTTACTTACCCTTTTCCAAAAGGAGCAAGGTGGTGTGCTTTTGATTGACAGAATAGAGGAAGGGGGCCTCTTGGAAGTGTGCCAAGGTTACTAACTCTAATTGAACATCCATTTGTGTAAGAGCAAAGTCTTTTGACTGCTTCCCCAATGGTAGGAGAGTAGGAAGTATAAGCCAAGCTGGAAAAACGTGTCCTGGATACCCCCCTCACCCTCCCCCCTCACCAGCCCATTACAAAGTGCCTTGCTGACTCAACTTTGCATGTTAATTCGAATGGACTTGAGTGGGAGGGAGGCAGGGATGCCTGGCAAATAGATCTATGAGACAGTTGCTCTGTGGACCTATATGACATCCATGACCTCACCATTCTGGAACAGGCCAAGCTATCAGCTGTGTTGTTAAGGACACTTGATGTGTGAGTGTGCTATGGGTGGGTTTTTACTGCACACTACAGAAATTGTTTGGCTTTGTAATGGACCATGTATATATGTTAAATTATATATTTTAAACACAATCTGAATGTGAGTTGTGCCCCTCTGTACAGCCATGTGAACTTGGTTGAGGTTCTTATCCCCTACTGGTCTCAGACTCTCTATTTATACAAAGGTGAGTTCGTAGAATTCTTATAATGGGATAATGACTTGGAAGATTCTGGATGCTAGAAATTGCTACACAAGTACACTATGTTAACATGCATGCTAAAACTAGTCCATATTTTTAAAATGAAATGCCTTTACTGTTTAAAGCTCTCATTGTGTTAACTTTAAAAAGTAAATATTTGTCCATGAACTTAGCTCTATGGTTACTTTCCCAAAGACCCGTCATAGCTTATGAGTGCCTCTCGTGGTTTACTGGAAAGGGTCCAAGTCAGGAGCAGGTAATGATTTTCCAGAAGCGAAAATATCCTGACTTTACAAAAAGGAAGTCATTCTCCGCTGCCTGTGCTTGCGTCTCATGCTCTCCTTCTCGCCAAGTTTCCAAGGTAGTGAGTAAGCTTTGCGATTTCTGACGAACTCACTAGAACCTTCCAGACAGGAGGACATCTTTTAGAACAGGAGAATATATGGTTAGTGCATCTTTCATATCATCATTATCCTGGGCATCCTATCATGTTTTATCATGGCACTCTTTGGTAGGGCATAGTTACATGGTGTTGTGGGGAAGGAAAGTAATTTCCTGATTTGCACAAGGAGCTATTAATATACAGATGGGTGGGGCCCTGGGAGTACCAGGTGGGAGTGGAGAGTGGGGCGTCTGAAGAGGTGATGGAGAGAAGGCGATGGAGAAGGAAGCCTCTGGGCCTCTGCAGAACTGAATCAAACTTCAGTCACCTGCAGACCCACCGTGTTAAATTCAGTGGGGGCTCTGTGTCATCACATATGGAAATGAATACATTCCACTGAGAAGAGCACAGGTTTTGAAGAGTCTCTGTAGGTTAAAATCCAACAAGTCATTGTTATATATTCAATTCAGACTCTTGCTCCAAAACTCTGGTCATATTTGCATAAATCCATGCCGAGGTGTGTGAGGAGGGGATCCACTGACATGGGGTTTAAGAGGAGGCTTCAGGACCAATACCTCCTACTGAACATGCTTCCTAAGGGAATCATGGAAGCTCTTGGCAACATCTGAGCACAGCTTGCTCCACTATTATCTAGGAGCAAGCTGTCCAAACTCTGCTCAGAACTGGGAGCAATGGATGATTTGTACCTAGTACTTCTTTGGGATGATAAACCTTGATGTTATTTTCAGAATAAACTTAAAAATAAGTCTCCTTATTTGTTTTCTATCAAATACACCACTATGTCTATATTGTCATTTCTAAAGATAAGGAATATATATCATTCAAATGGAAATGAGGAAAAGTTCTTCACTTTCTTTTTGCTGTAAAGCATCTGTGGGAACAACTGTAGATAGTTTTCAACATGGACAACGGCTTATACATTTAAATGAAGGACAAAGAACCCATTGCTCAGAATGGAATGCAGTGGCTCTTGCAGGCAGAGTGCACAGACTCTCAGATTTGGTGGGGATTTGGTTTTGGTCATGCATGGCGGAATCATCACAGGAAGCAAGGATGGGGAAGGGGTATCCCCAAATGAGACTGCTTTGCCAAGTCACAGCCCTGGACCCTGAACTAAAGCAGTTGTGATGGGAAGACAGGGCTGGGATTCCTTTTAGATCACATTTTCATTAAATCATCATGTCTCTGTTAACTCACAGGGCAGAGAAGGAAAAAGCTAAGCCTAACCCTCCCTCTCATATTCATTGGTGTGAAAATGACACTGGGCACTATATATTTTTTAGTACATAGTCATCAACCCACACATGGATGAGCCCAAAGACTCACTCAGGATAAAAACACTAAACCAGTTGATGCTTTTAGGGACTGCTCGTGGCTTAGTTCATCCCTCAGTTTCTGACATGCATAACTACAACCTAGGCTGGGCCAAGAATGGGACTCATGCTCCAGGCCACAAAAAATGGGCCAAAGCATGCATGAGGCCTGGTCTGGGCTGATCAGAATTCTTAGGAGAAAGAAAGCATCTTAGAAAGCAGCTAAGCCAGGAGGCCACCTGTCAGAACCACCTACAGCAACATCTGCCAAGGGATGAAGCCTTGGTGAACAAAAAGATGCTGAGAAAGCAGTGGGGAAGACAGGGTCCTGGGAGCACAGACAGAATCCCAGCCTACAGCCACTAAGATCCCCCAGGCTCTTCTTTTTCCTTTAGATCTTCTTTTGATTCAATAAACTAGCCCCTTCTCCTGCCATCTAACTCCTGGTTTTGCTCAAGCTGGTCAGGTTGCAGTCAAGAGAATTCCAACTAAAACAGTATGCATCAAAGCTGCTTCCCAAACCAGGAAGCAAAAGAATTACGCTGAGGGCACCACCCAAGGAGCCCACTTCCATCATATCCAGCATCCAGAATTTTAACCATGAGCTTGTGCCACAGTCTGCTTCTTACTCAGTAGGCCCCTCACAGGCCACTCACAGGACCCTCAGATGGAGAGGGACCAGCTGGCTTCAGGCCTGACGTGCTCCTAAGGGAGGGACTCTTGGGTTTAGAGTAGGGACTCTGGCAGTACTGAGCCACTCTTGCGGAAGCCGCTCTGGTAGAATTAGCACATGTGAGCACCCTGTCACATGGATGTTGGAGGGAGCCTTTTTGTGCTGGCTGGCTCTGAAGTTTAGGCTGGCTTCCACATGGAATATGCTGTCTTTCCAGTATCCCTGACCCAGCACACCCTGACCCAGTATCCTTGGTCAGGAGGGAGCCTGTTATAAGATAAGACAGCCACGTGGTAGGGATGTTGATGTTCCCCCTCACCCAGCATAACCCCCGCAGCCCACCCCAAACATCAGACAGAAGCTATTCACTGGGTTGGGAAACAAAGAATTTCATGTTTTAGAGGAAGGATCTGCCTTCAGCCTGGATGTGTTAAGCTCTGGGGAGTGTCCAGATGGATTGGATAGATTGGTGTTCCCTAAACTTTAACATGCGCATGCATCACCTGGATCATGGTAAACAGTGGCGCGTGTTGTGTTCAGGAAGCCTGGGAGGGGCCTGGGTGTCTGTGTTCCTAACAAGCTCCCAGGGGATGCCCATGCTTCTGGTTCCTGGGACTGTTGGGAAATGCAGATCTGGAACCCCTGGGGAGATGATGGGAGTGGCCTCAGAATAGAAGTCACAGCTGAAGCCCTAACAGTGAGCTAACTCCCCCAAGAGAGGCATTGCAGCCAGGCTTGAGCTATGGGTGCTCCTCTGCCTGCAGGTCTGGTCCAGAAAGCAGGCGAGATGCCTGAAGGGTACCAGAGCAGAGCAAACTTCCAGAGGAGTTAGAGGGGAGCCGGGGAAAGCTGGGTCTGGGAGTTTCTGGAAGGAGAATGGGCTCAGCAGTATGTACTCTGTAGTGGTCAAGTAGAATAGAGGTTAAACCTCTGCTCATTCTGAATTAATTGCTCATTTCACATTTTTGTTTTGGGGCTTCCCTGGTGGCTCAGGCAGTAAAGAATCAGTCTGCAATGTGGGAGACATGGGTTCAATCCCTGGGTTGGGAAGATCTCCTGGAGAAGGAAATGGCAACCCATTCCAGTCTTCTTGCCTGGGAAATCTCATGGATAGAGGAGCCTGGCAGGCCCCGGTCCATGGGGCCAAAAAGAATCAGACATGACTGAGCAACTAACACTACACACTTTACATTTTTTTTAAAGTTTATTAAAAGATTTATTTTGCTGGGATAAACAATTCCCCGAATGCACAAGCCTAACAGACTTTGGCACTGAGTGTGTCTGCCCTGCTCAGCTGATTTTCTCCAAAACCATCAGTTACATTCAACAGGGTGGAAGATTTGGAGCAGACTCTTAATTAATGCACAGGGTGGGGTTGGAGGGCAGCCACAGCAGCTTTCTGCTCCTTCTGTGGTCATTGATAAAAGATGACTTGGTGCCTGCTTTCTAGTAAGCACAGCTCCACTAGTTTCACACCGACTGAGTGTCTGATTGTTAAATGTTAATGTACTACATCCTATAGTTTAAATAGAATTAGAGATGTTTGCAGCTTTGGTTAAATGCACCTTGTTCTTCCACATTAAACTTTATTACAAATGTCCTCCATCAGCAAATAGGAGAAAAACTCATTAGGAGCTGGTCTGTGTGGGGGCCATGGTTGCTATTGAAAGAGCTGGCATCCTATTTCCATTTATTAAGGCTTTTTAACTGATGGGGTGTTGGGTGTGATTGTTCCTTGTTTACAGGTACGATTAGAATCTCAAAAGTTTATGCAGAAGTTTGCACTGTGTGTCTGGGAGACTGATGCTGTCTTTGATTTTACTAAAGGGGTCCACGATCCTCTTTTAGAGACTCTGTACCAGGATCCTAGCTGCCAGATCTCCCAGAGCAACCTGATGAAGCTGGTCACTTTGCAGCTGGGGAAACTAAAGAGATAGGAAGGGGCCTGCTAGTTGGTGGGCAGAACCAGTTGGAAAAGAGCTCTTGACTCTCAACCCGGTGACTCCATGCAGCCCAATTCAAAGCCCCACACCCATGGGCTCTGGCTTCAAGAAGCCTACCTGGTCCCACTCTGGCCTGAGGGGCTGGTCTTGGCTTTGCTGAAGATAAGGGCTGCCCAGCCTCGCCTTGCAGGATCTCCCCTGTCCCTGTCCTTCCTCAGTCCCTCCTGTGAATTCCTGGTTCTCAGGGATCCCAGGGTCTAGGAGGCTCATGGCTGCACGTGGCCCAGAGAGTGGCCCACTCGGAGTCATTTAAGATGTCTCTCTCTGCTCCGCTTCTCATCCTCCTGCCTCTTCCAGATTCTGTTTCTGGTTCTTCGGGGAGTCTCCTTCACTAAGCATCCCTTTCTTGTTTTGTACCTCCAGCTGTCCCCTCAGTCTCCAGAGTGACACACATATCTCAAGCTGGGTGGACCACCCCCCAAGCTATCTCTCCTGCTGCTTTCCCCCACCCCACCCCCATCCCCCCAGTCAGGAGTCTCTGCTTCCCGCACTGCCCCTCTGGTCTCTCAGCCTCTGCCCACTGTCTTCAGCCCCATCCCTGACCTCAGCTCTGCTCCAGGCCTTTGGGGATCATGGCTAAGCGTGGGTTCTATCATTCTCCACACCGTGTGACACAGGTGCCCTTTCCCTGACCTGTCCAGTTGCACACCCTAGGCCACCCCGTAATCACCTCTCCTTCACTCCACTCCAGGGGTGGCTTTCTCCAAGTTGCCATCTTCTCTCTGTACTTGCACACCTGTGTCTTTGACTGCTCTCGAGCTGCAGCCTGAGGACTCCGCATCCACGTCTCCAACTGGACTCCTCTCCTGACTCCATGTTTACCCACCAGCTGTCCCCTTGAGCATCTCTCATACCTCTCAGAAGCCACTGTCCCATCCTGACCACAATCATGGATGCCCTATTCCATCATGCTGTCCAGCAGTTGAGATAATTTATTTTATCATCAGAAACTGGGATGATGAATGCCCAAGGGATAGCATGCATACATGCTAAGTCATGTCTGACTCTTTGCAACCCCATGGACTGTAGCCTGCCAGGCTCCTTTGTCCATGGAATTTCTTAGGCAAGAATACTGAGTGTCTGAGTGGCTTGTCATTCCCTCCAGGGGATCTTTCCAACCCAGAAATCAAACCCACGTTTCCTGCATTGCAGGCAGATTCTTTACCGCTTGAGCCATCGGAGCAGCCCCCAAGGGATGGTAGAGAGAGAGCAAAAAAGATACTCTGCAAGAAGTTCTGCACCTTCAAGTCTGTAATTCTGGAATTCTTCCCCACTTTCATCTCTGATGAAGGGGGCTTGGAGCCTGGTTACTTTTGTCTCTGGCTTGTTCTCTTGATTTTGACAGTTTGGGAATTCATGCACATTACTTGTCCACATGGTTTATGGATATGTGAATAAAGAGACATTTTCTAGTTTATGGGTGGCTTCAGCACTGACAGCATATGAGTGGCAAGAAGGGATGTCAGGAGGGATTCATCCAGGGTTCCGGACTTTCTGAGTAAACAGACGTGGGGGGTGGGGGGAGGTGGTGGCAGTCTCCTTTCCCCCTCCCTGGCCACACCCAAGCTTCTCCACCTCTGAGGTCAGCCCTGGTAGTCTGCTGCCAGCGCCACCTGGTGGCCTCCTCTGAGAACTTGCAGAAATGCTGCCTCGGCTTACCCTTCTTGCCAGGGACCTCCCTGCCCGGTCCTTCATTCTGCCGCCTCTGCCTCTCCTTCACATGCTCACACATGCCATTCCCATCCAAACTTGGCCCAGATGTCGCCCTTCCTCCTTTTCATCTTCTCTGTTTCTCTCCCTGCCCCTTCATTCCATTTACAAGAGATCATTTGCATGGTGTGCCACAAGGAGGCTATATGAACCGAGCAAGTACATCCAAGCCATCTCTCTAGCTTGGGTGCCAGAGTCAGGGTCAGAGCCTCCAGATGAGTTCCGTGTCTGGCCTTCTCTCTCCTCACACACAGTTTGCTTTCTTTTGCTGGTGTCCTGGCTTTTCTCACTCAGCAGTGTCAGTGTAGGGTTTACAGTCAGAAGATCGGATCCAAAGCCCGAGCCTGATTTTTAATTGCCGTGTGTCTTTGAGAAACCGTTTGAGCTCTCTGACCTTCAGTGTCCTCATGAGGAAAATAGCCAGAGGTAACAGGATTTAAAGAGACATCTGTGTGGCTTCTCCGTGTGGAATAAGTTCCCTGGGAAAAGGGCAGGGCTGGCCTTGCCACCACCAACCCTCAGTGTGGGCCCTGGATGAAAGCAGGGGAGGGACAGGCCAGCGGGGAGGGTATGGAGACGTGACTGCACCCCAGGGAGGAGCCGCCCCAGAGGCCCAGGACTGGCAGTGCTCAAGCTGGGAGGTCCAGCCCCCAGGACTGGTTCTCCCATCAGCTTGTTCTCAGCTTAGTTGGGAATAAAAACATCTGCTAATATTTATCCGACCCATGTGAACACTAGACCTGGTGCAGAGAAAGCTTTCCAGAACCTTCCCTGAGCCCTGCAATCAATCTCCAGCTCCTGGTTGTGCTTCCTTAGACTGCATTCCCTTCTAAGCAAAGTCACTAAATAATGCCACTAAGGGTAGGTCCCTGTCTGTTTTGTCAGCACACTGTCCCTGTGGCCTGTCACAGAGCCTGGTACCCACCTGCTTCTCATTGCTTAGAAAGGAAACAAACAGTGAAGGACTGGGGAGGTGTTTTGAAAACAAAAACAACAAAACAAACAAACATAAAACACAACCCACGTGGAAGGGATTTTTTTTTTCCTATAGATTTTGTTCCTCCCTGGAGGCATCCAAATCCTGCGCCTCAAACCACATCATCCAGAGCTTCCACAACTCAGCAAAAAGGCACTGCTATATTTATCCCATTGGCAGCCCCCTCTGCTAGTTTCCATCAAGGAACAGCCTGAAATAACACACTTGTCTGGGGCCGGGGGAAGGAGGGGTGACAAGGCCACAAGGGCCAGCCACTCTGGCTGTGGTCTGGCCCAGCCTGGGGAGGAAGGAGGCTTGATGGGAATACTGGGACATCTACCACCTCGGGGACCTGCAGGGCTGCCTCTTCTGTAGGACAAGAAAGAGCTGGTATATTTTCCCAGAGAAGTTCTGGGAGCAGGATGCACCCGTCTCAGAACCCGCAGCAGCATCTGAAACCCCGTCCATCGGAAGACCACAGCTGAGGACTTGGCCTGGGGGAAACGTCCTTGACTTCCTAGGAAGACACGTGGCCTCCACGTCAGGCTAATGTATATAGAGGCTCCAACAATATTTTACTTCCTCAGATGAAATCCCAACTCTGGAGCAAGGTAGTGAGTGTAGCTTATGTTTGTAAGTTGCTTCCACTTTCCAAAGGGTGTTTCTGGTATATTGTATTTCTTCCCCCAAACTCAACACATACGTTTTTTAGTATTTTCTTTGAGGAAGGCCCAGGAGTTGGTCTAATTTCCAGCCACTCTAGACCTTTCCTGCTACTTAGCAGAAACAGGGGTGTCTCCTGCTGCCTCTCCGTACCCAATGCCCATTCATCCTTTTCCTGTTCCTTGTCGCTGTTAAGTTGCCTCTCATACCCCAATGATGCCACGTCACTGCCTGCCCTGCCGTTTGTCACATCCAGCCTGGCTCAATTCTCCTCTGAGTAATTCAGTGGGATTCTGCAGCTCACAAAAATCTTGCAACAGAGAAAAACAGAACTTTTACTGAATCCAAGTAAGACAAATGTCAAATGAATCAGGGTCATCACCCCACTTATCAGAAGTTTTGCTTTCTGCAGTTTCAGTTATCTGTGGTCAAAGTGGTCCAAAAATATTAAGTGGAAAATTCCAGAAGCAAATATTTTGTAAGTTTTAAATTGAATGCTGTCCTGAGTGGGAATAGTGTGATGAAATCCCATACCATCCTGCTCCGTCCCACTCAGCGTGTGAATCATCCTTTAGTCCAGAGTATGCCGCCTGTTAGTCACTTAGTAGCCATTTTGGTTATCAGATGAACAGTTGCAGTATCTGTTCCGTGGTACTTGTGTTCAAGTCACCCTTGTTTTACTTAATATGGTCTCAGAGTGCCAAAGTTGTGATGCTGGCGATTGAGACACTCCAGGATTACGTGACTGGCTTACTTCACTCGTCATGAAGTCCTAAATTTTCATTCATATCATAGCACATATCAGAATATTTTTCCTTTTTAAGGCTGAATAATAGTTTGTTGTATGTATAGATGTTTGTTTACCCACTCATCCACTTGGATTATCTCTACCTTTGGACTACTGTGAATAATGATGCTATGAATTTTGGATATAAAAGCACAGACCATGCTTTCAAAGGATGCATTTTTTTTTAAGAGGCTGTTCACCATTGCTCAGGACAGGGACTTATACAGTGTTGACTTATTGCTATTTATCACCTCTCTGGAGAAGTAGGCCCCTGCTACTGAGATGAAGATGCCATTGGAACTCAAGTTTCTCTTTGAGAAACATGGAAAAATTGTGATATATTAAATCAACAATAGGGGTATAATTTAGTTCTAAACTAGATATCTAATTTGTAGTTAAGAACATTCTATTTATTTACCTTAACAATTGTGAAAGGGGGTGAAGCATCTTGAATGAGAATTGGAGAAAAATTGTAATTTTTTTTTTAAAATAGTGGAATGTTCTAGTAGTCATGTTTTCAGAGTATAGTTTGATATCTGTAATGGTTCTACTTAGGTAAACGATGTGACCAGTGAGGACGGACAGACTCAGGGGCCTCGTGAAGATCTCAGGCCAGTGGCGTGCTCACCACAAGCCAGCACCCACAGAGTCTCTATTCTAGAAACCTTTGATCTAAATCCATTTATCCAACTAGTCCAGCTGGGGCCACTCTTGTTTCTGTTCCTTGGGAAGAACTCTAAACGCATGAACACCGACAGGCTGGGGGAGCAGCAGGACATTATAGAAAGAGCTGGAATTGTCTGAGCCCTTGTGGGTGAAGTGTAGAAGGGTTAGACACACTGGGTGACATTCTTAAAATTCTTGAGTCTTGGGACTTCCCTAGCAGTCCAATGGTTAAGACTTTGCTTTCCAATGCAGGGTGTGTAGGTTTAATCCTTGGTCAGGGAGCTAAGATTCCACATGCATTGAGCTCCAAAAACCAAAAC
Organism: Cervus elaphus; assembly: GCF_910594005.1. Classification (NCBI taxonomy): domain Eukaryota; kingdom Metazoa; phylum Chordata; class Mammalia; order Artiodactyla; family Cervidae; genus Cervus; species Cervus elaphus. The sequence continues at coordinate 42,773,057 of NC_057829.1, read as the reverse complement.
ATAAAACAGAAACAATACTATAACAAATTCAATAAAGACTTTTTAAATATTTAAAAAACTTATTTGGCTGCACACGATCTTAGTTGCAGCATGTGGGATCTTTAGTTGTAGCATGTGGAATCTAGCTCCTTGACCAGGGATTGAACCCAGGCTCCCTGCATTGCAAGGGAAGATTCTTAGCCACTGGACCACCAGGGAAGTCCCCCAATGAAGAGTTTAAAGTAAATGGTCTACATTAAAAAAAAAAAAAAATCTCGGGTCTTGAAGCATTTTCCAGCCACTTTCTTGCTGCTTTATTACTTAACCTCTCAAAGTTTCAGGTTTCTCACCTATGAAATGGAGCTGTTTCCCCCCTGGGATGGTTAGGAGGCTTAAAGAAGCCAGGACAGGGAAGGGCTAGCAGCCTCCCAGGGCAAGCTCTGTGCCCAGTAATTGAGGGACATTGCCAACCTCCTACCCAGCTTACCGCCGTGCCCCTTCACTCCAGACAGCCTCAAATCCTCCTCTGTGATGTTCTGACACTAATGGCATCCTTTAGGCCGTTTTGTCAGGATGAGACAAAATCACACCGAAAGCATCCGTGGAGAGACTGGTACACAGTAGGTGCTGAGTTGACAGGGACGGCTCTCCGGAAGCTGGTAGTGATGCTGGGTGATGGAGGCTTTCCTCGCGCTCCTTCTGTCTTCGCAGCTACCTCGGGCTTCTGGCGGGGGCTGCGGGTGGGAGTCCCCCAGTGGCCTCTGCTGAAGCGATACTAATTGTGCCAGGGAGAACGGCTCACTAGAGTGGAAAATAGTCCTCATATATCTAGCTGAAGACGATAATGACCTTTTAAATAACAGAAGCAATTTTATTTCAATACCTCAATTACTCTGAACTCTCAAATGTCAAAGTGCTCGGCACTTTCAAAATAGCTTAATATAGACATTTATAGCACTTAGACACAGCTAGTTTCTTATCTAACCTAATTATGTGTTGTACAGGAAATGGCCGAGCTCACCATCTCTATTATTTTTTACAGTGATCCCCGCGCACGGCCCTGGGCTCAGCCTGGAGTCTTGCAACTGGAATTTCTCCCTGGCCGAGGATGCGCTGTTCTGGGAGAAGGCGGGACTGGGTTTCTGCCAAGGGGCCTGACCTCACCCAAGTTGGGAGAGGAGATTTGATGTGGGCTTCCCAGTTGGTTAATAGGCATAGCCATGTGCCTGGACTCAGGGGATAGCTTCCATGAATGTGAGATCCCTGGGCCACTGGGACTGGAAAGAATGGCTGGAAGTGGGTCACTGGGAGCTAGGGGTAGGCATTCTGCCTCCTAGGGCAAAGGCAGGAGGTACCTTCCCAGGATGTGGGTGGTGTGAGGTGAGGCCAGCGTCATCTGACCCAGGCCTGACCAGACTGGTACCTTCTCTTGCCATTTTTCAGAAGGCTGTTACCTTCTCCACCCTAGAGAGCCCAAAAGCCCCTGACCACCCTGAGTGGCAAGCTCTTAAGATCCTCCCTTCATTTCTACTCTGACTCTGTCCCTGATATTCCTCATCACTGCTCCAAATCACAGTCACCTCCCTGCTGTGTCTCTGAGCAGCACACTTCTGCACCTGTTCATCCCCATGCTGGAATGTTCTCTCCCAGACACCCAGTGCTCACTCTCCTGCTGCTTCAGCTTCCAGATGCCATCTTATTGGGAAGTCCATCTTGGCCCCAATGCTCACGTTTCCCCTCCTGTACTTCCTTGCCCCTTCCTCATTTTTTTTTTCTTTCTTCTTAAAGAGGTACCTTATTGAATTAGTGTTTCTCTTACATAACTATTGGTTGTGTCTCAAAGTAGAATGCAAGTGCCCTGCAGGCTGGGGTTTTTAGGAGTCGCTGCTCCATCTCAGTACTTTGACACACAGTAATTGATTCGTGACTAGTGTGCAGTGGGCAGTGAACGAGTGGTCGGATGGAAGGCCAGGAGGGCAGGCCAGCAGGTAGGAAGGTCCAGATAGGGCAGCTCCTGGCTCTAGCCTGCTTGACAAGCAGGCTCTGAGGTCAGCCTCACCACTTTTCAATTATGCCAGCAACTTGGCTCAGAGAATGCATCCATTGTACATGATGTGTTTTACTGTAACTGTTTTTAATTGAAGCATAGTTGATTCACAATGTTGCATCACCTACTGCTGTACATTTAACCCTCTGCCAGGACTGGGTGTAACCGGTGACATCTTATGGATTTGGAAACTGAGGCTCAGAGAGTCGTGCAAGGCTCCTTGAGCCTCTCAGCTGGGCTTGGGCAGAGCGGGGATGTGGGCCACAATCTGTCTTCCTTCAAAGCCACGTCTTGACCACAGTTCAGTGTTTCCAGATGATGGCGGCTGCGGTGAGGCTACCAGTCTGGGGAAAGGCCAGCTGTGTGTAGCCGTTGACCAGGTCTCCTGTGTCTGCCCAGCCCCCGTTCCAAGAGGGGGCCCCATGCTGGGGGCCAGTGGGCAGCCCCTGCTCCCATCGCATCGCCCACTCTTTCTCTTTGCCTCTCTCATTCCTTTTTAGCCTCTGTTTCCCCATCTCCAACCCTCACTCTTTTTGTTCTCGGCCAGGGGTCTACTGGCGCCCAGGCAGAGGCAGCCTCAGCACAACACAGCAGGTGGCCCTCCAGCCCAAGCTTCGCTCCTGTCTTCCCAGTCTCAGTGATGCTCAACGCTCCGTTTATTATGTCCTTGGCAAGACACTGAGAGAAAATGTTTGTAGAACTTTAAAGGGTTCCTTTCCATCCTTTCCATTCATCATTCATTCATTTATCCATTCACTCATTCATTCCCACCTTTATGGAGCACCCATGTGGGACCAGTGCTCCTGATGCCCTGGGCAGCATGAAAAAAGTGAAATGTTAGTCACTTAGTCATGTCTGAATCTTTGAGGCCCCATGGACTGTAGACCACCAGAGTCCTCTGTCCATGGAATTCTCCAGGCAAGAATATTGGAGTGGGTAGCCATTCCCTTCTCCAGGGGATCTTCTTGACCCAGGGATCAAACTTGGGTTTCCTGCATTGCAGGCAGATTCTTTATTATCTGAGCCACCAGGGAAGCCCTACTCTGGGCATTATAGACATAAAGAAATAGGACATTATCTCCAACCTTGAGGAACTCACAGATGCTTAGAGGATTGGCTGAAAAATGGGGAATTTCAACCCAGAGTGTTGGGCTGGGAAAGAGGCAGTGTGGCGTAAAAGGGACCAAGGGGGCATCCCACTGTTAGGCCAGTTGGTGCTTTGGGGTCCCTGCTCCCCTGCAGCAGGCCGTGGGCTTTGTACTAGCTATCAGGGGAGGCAATCAGGGACCCCTATCTTGGTGAGGGGACCGCCCAGGGGGAGGCAGACAGCAAATAGAAAAGTGCTTCCTTTTTCCCAGATGATCTGACTGAGGGACGCAGGAGCACAGAGGAGAGACAGCCACAGTTCATTCTGGAAGGACAAGGAGGGGCAGGGCAGGCCTTATTCTAGAGCCAAGGAATGGAGGCTGAAGATAACTGAAGGGCTCAGTGAGGTTGGAGGTTTCCTGACAAGGCTCTCCTGCAGCAGGGGGGAAGAGTGTGGAGCTAGACTCATCCTCGGCTGGGACAGGGCACTCAAACTGAGCTCCCCAAGCCTCAGTTTCACAGACGGTGAGATGTGAGCATTACATGCAGACAGGGTCTGGATCCTTTACCCTTCAGCTCCCAGGTCTCTGCAGGACGTTCCTCACTCCCCTGCCCCGTGCCCGCTGACGTCCCATCTCACAGGACAGCGCTCCTTCACAGCCTTCCTCACCAGCCGTGATCTTCTCATTTTTCCTCTGTCTTCCTCCCTGAGTGGATTGTAAGCTCCCTGAGGGTAAGGACCTCATCCGTCTCGTTCACCATTGTATCCTGGCACTGAGGAGAGCAGGAGCTTGATAAATAATTATGAATAAATATGATTGAATTGGGCTTCCCAGGTGATGATAGTGGTAAAGAACCCACCTGCCAATGCAGCAGACATGAGAGAAGTGGGTTTGATTCCTGGTTTGGGAAGATCCCCTGGAGAAGAGAATGGCAACCCACTCCAATATTCTTGCCTGGAGAATCCATCCCATGGACAGAGGAGCCTGGTGGGCTACAGTCCATGGGGTTGCAATGAGTCGAACATGACAAGCAACTGAGCACAAATGCACGCATGACTGAATTGGAGGGTGGCCGGCAGAGGGTGTTGCCCTCAGCGACATTCTTAGTGACCCTAAGGCACTGGGCTCAGTGGGATGGTGTGGGTGCTCTTTTGCCTTGATGTAGCAAGATGGAATGTCTGTACATTTCCCAAGCCATGCATCCATCCCCAAGTGCTGGCCCAGTTGTCGTAAATTAAAACAGGTTCTGGGGCCAGTCTAATAATGTGAATGCCAGAAACAACTTGCAGAAACAAAGCAATGGGAAGAGGAGGGGGTCTGTTGCAAACTGGAAATGCTAAACCAGCCTCTTCAAGGCATTTAAATTCAAAATAACGATTAGCACTTCATGGCCCAAACCGAAGCTACCTACAGGCTCTACCTGGTCCCCCAAACCACCAGTTTGTAACCTTGCTGCGGTCTCAAGGCCTCGAGATTACCAGTATGGAGACTGAGGGGCTGGGCGCCCCTTCCCCTAGGCTGATGGGAGTGTCACTGTTGGGTTTGCTGAGGACTAAACGGGCCGGGGACACAACTGGCCGATGCCCTGGTCACTACAGGCTTCTGAAGAGCTGAGGCCTCTCATGCCAGTGGAGGTTCTGCTCCCGCTGTACCATGGACGACAAGGTCCCTGGGCTTCTCCAGCTTCTGGTTCAAGAGGGGTGGGAGTGCCCTGCTTTCAGGGGCTGTGCTCCTTACTGCACAGGAGCATGTCATCCACTGGGGACCCCTTTTGTTTTGTAGGAAGTTGTTGTCTGGAAGGTGTTGCATGCCCTTAAGGTCTGATCCGTAAGGACTCCCCCTGCTCCGGCTTCACTGTGAGTATCACCTCTAGCCCCATGAGGGCGCCCCCCCTCCACTGGCCCTGCTGCCTAAGCCTCTGCAAATGTTCTCAGCCTTCCTGAGCACCAGACACTCTTGGGGCATGACCCACTTCCCAGTCATTGCGGAGTTCTGTACCTCTAGTGATGCTCTCCTGATAAATGGTGGGAAATGGTCTTGGACAAGGGGTGTGTCTCTGTCTATCAGCTTGTGGGGCAGAGACCACAGCCAGGGAAACACAGTGTTCCCTGAGATTTCAGAGATTTGGAGGAAGGAGACAATTGGGAGACTCCTTCTATTTACTAAGAAGCCATGAAGGTGCTGCACGTGGCAGCCCATCAGACAGCAATGGAAGCAAGCATTCAGACTCAGGTCTGAATGCGTGTGCGCATGCCCACACTCACTATACACACAACCCATCCCACCTGGGCATCTGTTATCTACCCAGGAACTTACTAAAGCAAAACCGATTTTGGTTTAAGAGATTTGATTTCATGCTAAACAAATTTCATCAGGATTTTCATATGAAGTGTTTGTTCCTCCCCAAATGTGCCCTGCTTGGCTGCATGTTAATGTGGTCAAATCCAATCTCCGAGTTCTCTGCAGGCCCTGGAACTGGGTTCTCGGGACTCGGCTCCTGGCTGCTGCCTGAGACCGGGGGAGGCAGTTGCTGTCACACGTGACTTCCAAGGCCCTGGGTTGCTCTTAGAGCTCAGGGAACAAAGGAATGAAAGCAGAGGGCCAGCAAGGGGCGCGAGGCTCTGTCACCAGGAGTGAGAGCCAGGGAGATGCAGAGGCCCTGGAAGCTTGATTGGTGGCACGAAGAGCCCCATGTGGACCCTCCACATGCTTCCACTGTTGAATGTCAGTCTGCTCAGAAGAAGCGATTCACCTGTCACATACTGAGGACCTGTTGGGTGCATCAGGCCCTTGGGCAGGGTACCATCTTTTGTGGCCTCTAAGGGATCCAGGGAGCAGGTTGCCTAGACTTAGCAAATACAAATACGAGATGCCCAGTTAATACTTCTTTAAGTATGTATGTCCATGTGGGCCTATACCTGTCCAGATGGCCAGATGGGTGCATCCTGAGCCTCCCTGGGACCCCAGGAGGTAGAACATCTTCCTGAGTGTGGACTCAGGTGCACACCCTGATCTGGTGTTTTCGCAGCCCCACAGAGAATCCTCCTTTCCTCTGTGCAATTAGAGGAATGTCTGTTGCACTGGCTCCTCTTTCCCACCTCTCAGAGGAGGTGGAGACTTACCATGAGGGATGGGTGGGAGAGCAGCCTTTATCTGCTGGTAACAGAGCTGCGATTTTCCCAGCGCGGGAGCAGGGGCTGCTACATGGCTGGTGGAGGTGGGCTGGGTGCTGGCCTCTCAGTGATTAAGAAGTTGTCACGGGAGGAGCTCAGCTGGGTGAAAGCTGCGCATGAGTGCTGTCCCAGGCTGACCTGGTGAAGGTGGGTAGGATGTGGGGGTACCCTGACCCCAGAGGCCCCTCACAAGCTACCAATTCTAACACTGCAGGGTGGGGAGCAGCGGGCAAATACCTCCAGAGTCAGCCTGTCTCTGTCTTCTCCAGAATGTCTCCAAGTGGTGACTCCAGAGCCCACATTAGCATCATTCAAGAGATTAAAAAAACAAAAAACAAAAACAGACAGACTGTGGCTTCTGCTCTAGCTGAGACCCAGCACCTGGGAGTCAGACTTGCCTTCCAGGATATTCCTGTAGCAATGCCATCCCTGTGTGAGCACACTGGCTCCAGCCTGATAAACCTCTGGGTGTGAGAGGGACTTGCTTCCTGTTGTGCTTTCTTTGTGCCTCTTTCCAGTCTGGGCAGAGGGCTTCCTGGACGGGGGCGGAATGGCTCTCTACCAGGGCCCCAGCACAAGGCCTGGCTCAGCAAGAGAAGATACCAGTGAGTGAATGAACAAGTGATGCATTGAAAGATGACATCATGTCAAGGACGAGAGGTCTGTTGTCTGCTTCATTCCACCATCGGATAAACAGATGTGATTTCAGTCTCAGGACCAGTCACCATGTGGGCACTGGAGTCTCATATTCCAGATACAGAAACTGAGGCCAAAGCTGGCAGGCAGTAGGGACCCTGGGAATGCGGCTCGGGCTCCCTGGTCCCTGGGCGCTTCTCTCAGCTGTGATCATCACTGTGTATGCCTGGTCCCAGATTCCGGTCTCTGGATGCTGAGCTGTGGCTGCATAGCTTGGCACAGCTCTTGCTCCTAGGCCCCTCATCTCTGCTGGATTTGGGGTATCAGCAGGGCTGCATCCATGTGGTCCTTATTTATACTTTGGCCCAATCTGCCAGTGTTCCTGGCCTCTGCCCTGGCTGTTGGGGGTCCTAGTGCTCCCCCCTGCTTTCTCCCCCTTCCTTAGGCCTCTGTCCTGGACTTCCCTCCACCATTGACAATTGTCAGGGACCCCAGGCTGGCTGCTTCTGAAATGCTGAGACCAGCTGGAGTCTCCTCCCACCCAGGTTGCCAACGACCTTCCGACTCTGGATCCCCACTCTTCCTGGGGCTTTCCTCCCTGCCCCACCCCACGTGAAGATGCAGGGAGAAGGTGACTGTCCACAAGCCAAAGAGAGAGGACTCAGAAGAAGTCAATCCTGAGGACACGCTCCTCCAGACTTCTGGCCTCCAAAACTGTGAGAAAACTTTCTGTGGTTTACGCCCCCAGCCTGCAGGGCTAGCAAGTCCTTCTGGCAGTCCTAGCAAGTGAGCCCAGCCAGACTGACATGCCCTAGAACCGAGAGATCTCTCTATAGCCTTGCCACCTCATGTCACATTTGTTTGCACAAGCATCTTAGCTCCAAGACCCCAGCAAAATGATCCACCCCCATCCTTCCATTTTTTTCCTGTGACCTGGGGAACCAAAATGCAGAGCTCAGGAAATGCTTGTTGAATGAATGAGCCCCAGACAGCTTTTGGGCCAGCAGACCTCTCAGTCTGGGGTAAATAACAGGAGCTGTGTTTTGAAACATGACAACAGCCCTTGATATTTATGACCTTGCTTGTTGGCCTTCCCGGGGAGGGTACTCTCTGCACTTCAATTTATGGTCTTCCGTTGCAGGTCCAGACTGACTAAGGCATTGCAAATGGGCTGTCTACTAATAGCATATGCAGACAGTATGGGTGGAGGCATGATCCTTGGCTCCGGGATCAGACACATGCCCTCCTTACCCAGAGAGGGGTGTTCTGGACCTGAGCTGAGTCTCTTCCTCCACCTTTCCGTTTGCAAAGAACTCGAAGTTGACAGGTAGATCGCTATTTCCTAATCATCCTTCACTCACTCACTATTTTTGACACAGTTCATACCACCATTAGTTTCTTAATATTTATCTTTACATGGACTCGCTGCTCCCTGGAGGCCAGATGACCTGGACCACGAGAAACTGAGTTCTTTTTCTTGTTAGCCCCAGGCCTGAGCTAAATTGGGATGGGCCACCCACCAGGGCATCTGCAGGGCTTAGAGAAATATGGGAAGAATTGGTATTCTCTAGAAGGGAAATTGTGGGGAGGAGGGAGTTAAAGCTGAGGAGTGTTGCCACCCCAAATCCCTGGGTGCTCACCTTAGCTGGATTTCATTGAAGAGGCAGGTGAATTTCCTTTCAAGGCCTCTGGAAGGCTGGAGGTGGGGAGATGTAAGAATGAGGGTGCTGCCTTCATGGTCTAATGCCTGAATCTTAAGGTGCTGGAATTTTTCAGAGGGGCTCAATACTTGCCCCCTGCCGTGTATTTTCAGATGGAGAAAAAAGTCACATGGCAGCCCAGATTCTCCCAGGATAAGCTGCAGCTTAAAACCAGTATGTGAACTGGGGCCCTTGACCTTGTAAAGACAGGTCCCCAGAAAAGCCTGCTAAGCCCGAGCCCAGCCAAGACCCACTGTGGCGTGCAGAGTAGGGGCAGGCACCCCAGGCAGGGTGCGTCCTCCCAGCTGACTTGCCTATACTTGTGGTGGGCAGCCATCGTGTCTATGTTCTGAGCCCAGTCATGGAAGCTGGGCCTCCTGAATGTGATCTCCTGCTCCCCAAGGTCCCCTGTACAGAGAGCAAGACCACAAGATTCCTCTGATCCCACTGAGGGAAATGGAGGGCTGAAAAACACTCCAGAAGTGGGTTGTGCATCCCTGAGGCCTTTCTGCCTTTCTAAGTGTGGAGCCACAAATACCTCAGTGGGAAAGGCTGGCAATTTTAAATTCAAGAGCCCTCTTCTATTTGGAAAATAGTTGTTTTAATAAAATAACAATACCATATTTCCCACTAGTTTCCAGGAAGCAGCCCAATGTTTTTTCAGTTCAATAAGCCCTTTGAAAGGTGAGCTGTGTAATTGCGAGTGCTGGTTGGCACCCGTGAGCCACAGTCTCCAGCATGCTGCTTACGGGTCCCGATGCACATGTGTATCTGTTTTATTGATTCACATCCGTGTGTGATCCAAGGCCAAAGTTCAGGGTATGGAGCTCCAGCGGCCTGTGGCCTCCTCTTTGGGGACCTGTTGGAAGGGGGGTCCTGCGGGTTTCTTTTGCATCCCAGGTGCTGCGTCTGAGCCCTCCGCTTGGTCCTGCTGCCCGTTGGGTCACATGGCTGCCATGCCAGAGCCTCCACCGGCTCCTGCCTCCTACCCCTCTGCGGACCAGCAGAATATTCTTCCCTTCTCATCACCAACCAGGAGTTTGGTCTGGTTTCTTGGGAAGAGAACAAATAAAGAGGAATATTAGAGCAAACTTGTGCACCCTGCTTATCCCAGACTGCATGCAGGACATTACGACATGGGGGAGGGGGTTCAGGCCAGGACCCCAGGAGAGCCTGCACCTGGCCTCCACCTGAAGCAGGGGAGAGTCTTGTGACTCAGGGAGAGCTCTGACCTAGGAGAGTTATGGCTTTGGAAGCACTGAGGGGACGCTCCCAGATGCTGGGGCTCTGGGGAACAGGGCAAGACCCTGACATTTTCCCTTCAGCATCTTTGGGAGTATCTCCTATCCTTTGAGCTATGCAGCCAGGCCAGTAGGCAGAAGGTAGGGCAAGTTCTCCAGCAAAGGACAGAGGGCTCAGGGCCTTCTGTCCATTCCCATACGCCCCACCCTAAGCCACCCTGCCTCAGTCTGGCCTTCCCACCACGGCAGAACTTGGGTGCCCCACTCCAGGGCAGGAGGGGAGAAGGACAGGGCTCCTGAAGATCTGGTCCCCTGAGACTAACACGCCTAGTGTTTAGAACAGGCTAATGATTCTAAGTTCCACCATCGAGTAATTGTAAAGAATAAAACAATGCTGCAAGGGTAGTATCTGACACCCGTCCATTCCACGTTGGCTTCGAGCCCTTGAAAGGCATTTTCTATAATGTAGGAAAACCATCATACCAAACGTTACAATCATCAAGGGGCCTCAGGAAAAAAGTCCCTCTTTAGGATAAAATTACAAGTCAATATACTTTTACTTTCTGGATTTCTCTGTGAATTCATAGACATTCAAGAGAGTGAGAGGGAGAAAGAAAGAGCAAGAATATGTGTGTTAAGAACCATTTCCTAGGCCCTACATGGCCGTCTTGCTACTGTACATGCTGGGGCCCCCCGGGTTCCTGGGTCCTTGTCGTGAGTCCACCTCCTAGGGCCGAGTGTCCTGAGTACAACAGCCAGGGCTTCCTAGGGGCAGCATAGCGCCCTCTGCTGGAGGCTTGGAGCAGCCAGCTTGTTGTTACCTGGACACGGCCAGAGCTGTCACTGCAGAGTTGGCCTTGCTGGGTTTCCCTGTCAAAGCCACGCTGACATCCAGTTCTCTGCAAAGGGCAAGATTCTTCTCCCATCGGTGAACTATGAGGAACGTGCAAGGGGATAGTTAGAAAACCCGAGCGGTTTAACACACATGCATGTGTACATCCACACACAGGGCTGCAAACACATACAAATATATTTATATTTGTGGTCAGCAACTTGTTAAATTGAGGGGGAAAATATATTTAATCTTGGCCTGTGCTGTTGCAAAAAGGGCCGTCCCAATTTAATTTGCAGGCTGTGATAGTTACATGTGCTGACGTGCTGCGGTATCCATTGTGTACCAAATTGGATTTGTGTATTATTGCTTTCTAAATTGCATGCCTAGTTCAGCAAAATTGTTCATCAGTGTTTACTGGCTTTATGCTTAATAAGATACCCCACAATACCTTGCTGCCAGGATGTAACGCAGCCTGTAATTGCCTAGTAAAAATAAATTACATAAAGTCGGCATTATCAACTTACCTAAATCCGCTCATGCCATGACCAATAATTAAATGCTGAGAATGTTTGTTTTCAAAAAATAGAACTCAATGATTGCTACTTCACTCATTTTAATGACTGTATATTGGGACAGACGGTGACTCCTTTGTGGAGGGTGAGGTGGAGAGACATCAGTTGGGTCCACCACTACGAGGTCACTTGGTTGCAGTCAGGGCAGTAGCGACGCAGCTGTCCCAGCTGACCCAGGGTGACAGACAGCTCTGTGCCCCAGGAAATGCACATGTGTTTTGTGTTTGTGCATAAGTTCCCAAACCAAGCTTTTCCCAAGGACTTTTTGTGTACCGGATTGAGCCCAAACCTACGGAGTGATTCCTAAAGTAAATTGGACTCCACTGGGTTGGTCTTGGCTGCAAATGACAAATAAATGAATTCCAGGCAGAAATTAGATGACATCTGCACACAAATGCAGCAACCCTCATATCCTCAGTACCCTCAAAGAACTCTTTTCTTGCCTCTCAAGGTATTCAAGGAATGCAATAATATACACACCAAGAGACATGCGTCTCTTGTGTCAAGCCGAGGACTAGTCCCCTTCCAACAAAACAGTTATAAGCAATATTATGAGGACAGCGAGCCCTCCAGTGGCTTAGGTTTGTAAACCTGCACATGGATTTGCTAACTCTAAGCAGCGGCCTCACCTGATTTTTATGACTATGTCTGTGCCCTTGTGTCATTTTATCCAAATCCTCCTTTGAACTGTAACCACAAGCAGAGCAATTAATTCTACTTGGCAGTGGTGACCTCAGGCTGGTTAGGACAAATAGCAGAGGAAGGAAATGGGTGTGAGGCTCCTGTCTGCCTGACACCATCAGGTAGGTCCCCTCGTGTAATCGGCCAGTGTGTTAGGGGAAAGTCTCCTAGTAATCTGAGAAAATGATAATCATGACCCACGTTTTGTCGAGGAGATCTTTGTCTATGGTATTACTTTTCTGTCATCTGCTTCCTACAAGTTAGGAGGTACAGGAAGCACCTCTGTTGACAGAGAGGGAAACTGAGGACCGAAGAGGTTGCAGAAGACAGAGCTGGGTCTAGAACTTTTGTTTCCTGATTTTCATCTTGCTTCTCATCTCACTAGACCCCCTTCCCAATGAGCACAACCTTGTCGATCCTGAGTAGAAACCGAAAATCCACTAGCACTTCCAGAACCAATGGAATGGCTCTGAGATGCCCTTTGTCCATCTGTCCCTTCATCCATCTACCTACCCACTCAGCTAACATTCTGGCTCGGGCACCCACTTATCAACCATGGGCTGAACTAATGCCTTTAGCTTATCAGAGCTCAGTAGCTTCAGAAGTGGTCAGCTGAGTCCAAGACCGAGGTGGCGTGCTCTCACACTGGTGTGCCACAAAACACTTCATGAGCAGGGGGAGAATAAGAATTCATGGGCAGGGGAGAGACTCTGGCCCCTGTCCTCCAAAGAAGAACTGTGAGCTCCTAAGAATGCACAGGACTCTTTTTACACTGTGGTGGGCTGATTCACTGTGGTCCCAAAGGACCCTAGAGATCTTAGGACCAGTGAACTGAATCCCCAGTGGCTGTAGATTCTTGTAAGGTCACCATTCTAGGTCAGTCTAGGTTGTTGACAAGGGCATCGTCTGATGGCATTATGTTGAAGGAAGGGATTCCCATGTAGATTCTAGGACCTAGCAGGGGCTCAGCCAATGTCCATGTCTGCTTGTGTGGATGAAGAGTCCATGAATCAGTGACTAAATGAATCAAGGAAGTGTGGAGCACATATTAGAAATGAACTAAAAATGGCTACTCCCTGTAGAAGACAAGCCTTCACAATCTGGAACATTCTCTCTAGTGGTTGATCATGGGTCCCGGGATGCAGAACGAACCAGAAGAACCCATGATGACAAGAGTGAGGCCATGCAGGACCCCCAGGAGTGAGGTTTGTGTTTGCGCTCATCCTGGATGGTCTGGCCCTGGCCAAGAAGCGTGCTCTGGCAGTGGGCGTGTCTAGTCTGGGGGCAGAAATGAGAACTATAGTAGCAATGGCTTCGGGTCACTTCAGGCAAGTTGCTGAACTGCTCCGTGCCTCAGTTCTCTTCTCACCCAGGTATCACCGCAGTATCTTCCTCATGGGGTTGCCGTGAGAAATAAGAGAACACGCGGGAAGAGTGAATGGTGGAAACTGCTCCCGGTCGGCTCTGCCCCTCACGGCTCTGTGACGGTGGCCCTGGTGGTGCTGATGCCAGAGGCCATGGTGACAGAAGTGAGAACAGATCATCTTACTCCAGGCCCAAAGGCTACCCCCCAAAGAGGGCTCTGCTGCGGAGTGGCGGTTCTTTTACTCTGCTGATACCAGCAGTCACCTGGGGACTTGTTAGATACGGGAACTCTATCCTTCTCCAATCTTTTCCTTGAGGTTAGGACCCACCTCTAAATGTTTCATGAGCCTCCTGGGCCATGCTGGTGCAGACCACCCTCAGACCTACTTTGAGGAACTTGCCGTGGTGAGTGGGGGATGTTGAGTCAGGGACAACAGGGCAGAATGGGGCCGATGGAACCATTTCCTCTCCCCGGAGACGCAGCTAAGCCACCCCTGCTCCTGTCTGCAGCCTGGCAGTTCAGGTCAGTGGCCAGTTGGATGGACCCAGGTCCTGAGCTGGGGAGTTTGGCATTTAAGAGTCACCCAGGAAGATGGATAGCATCAAGCCAAGCTCAGCTGGGTGTGGCCCCCCCCCAGAGCTCGGGAACCCCTGACAACCACCACCAGCACTGTTCACATGCCCGAGGAGCCTCCCAGAGCCAGCCGGTCCCTGAAGGGTGAGGCTGGGCCTCAGTGGGGCTTCCAAACATGGATTCATACTCCACCAGCAGCTCACAGAAAACTGTGCTCCTGACCTGAGATCTGTCAATACCCCAAGAAACTCACTGTCTTCCCTGATCTCTGCAGCCTGGCTGGAGCTGCAGCCCTCAACAGAGGAGAGAAGAGGGGAGGGAGGGCTGAGCGAGGCAAGGGTGCTCCCGGGAACCAGGAGCATAGCAGTTACCTCTGGGGCTTGGAGATGATGGAGCCCAAGGTTCCTCTGGCGCTGCCTGCCCGGGAACAGACATCTTCACATCTTCAGTCTTCCAGATCTGTCCAGAATAGAGAACATGCCATGGGCTGGGGCAACGAACCTGTCTGCAGGCTCGGGGCCCGTCCTTTCCTCCACACCTGGGGGACCCTGAGGGAAGGGGCGCATGGCCCCCTTTCACTTCTGATGTTGACATATTCTCAGGATAAAAGCCTGTTTAGGCTTCAGTTTGCCTGCAGGGAAGTTTGGCAGCTGTAGAAGGATGTAGACGGGATGAGTTCCCTCCCCAACCCTGGGTCATAGGGCACTTAGCCTGACCCCGTATCTGCAGGGACGAGACTCAGCAGTCAGCTCAATGTCATTTTACTTAGCTAGTGCCCACTTGTCTGTCTACCACCATTCCCAGAGGCCTCCCTTTATCACTAAGCAGCACGGCTTCCCGTCCCCTATGTACGGTGCCAGGTCTGTCGTGAGTGCCCTCAGGCTGACCACACATGGCATCTCACTTGCTAAGCCTGAACTTTCTTTCCCCGCAGGACAATGAGCAGCCTCCACTTGCGGGCTTCTGTGAGCGCCGCACCGGGTCTAGCCCAGCGCTGGGCCTTCCCGGGAGCTCAGTTAGTGCGCTGAGTGGACAAGGGCAGGGCACCTGGCAGACTCACGCTCCTGCTCTGGGGGCCCATGAAGGAAATGCAGCTGCCCCCAGCCACCCCGGGCTCCTCTGACTGATGCACAGGATAGACCACGACCCACCCAGCCCTGACCCTCATGATCTCCTCGTGTTTTAGCCAGCCCAAGACGCCCTTCCCTCTGTAGAGACCCTGTGCTCCTCTAGTCCACAGATGAGGCCCTGCAAGGGGACTTCCCAGAGGGCTCTCCTCAGCGTCGTCTCTCCTGTCCACGCACCCTGACCCCTCAGCCTGCATGGCCTTCTCTGTATGCCCTGACGTCTCCTCATCCTCAGGGCTTGGCTGAAATGCCACCTCCTCTGCTGGAAATAAATCCACTCTCCACTTGGCCCCCACCCTGTTATTCATTCTGCTTCCTGAAGCATCACCTCTGTGATGATTCTCAGACTTTGGGAATGGAGGCTCCTGGAGGATAGGGCTTCGTTGCAGCCATGCTGGCTGGCCCACACGGAGCTTTCACAAATGCATGTAGAATTCGAAGAGCATTTTCTAGAATACCTCGAGGCATGCAACTGACACTTCCTTTCAAAAATTGTGGAATTCAAATGACAGTTTCTTGAGTAAAGCTCTTAACTCTTCCTCATCTTATTCATTCCCCCCTCCTTGCTGTCAGTCTCAGAAAAATCACCTGTGTTTTGCTCTTCCCACATTATTCCTCCCTCCTCAATGTTTCTCCTTTATTGTCTTCTTGGTTTCTTGATGGTTTCTCTTCCCAAGGCCTTCCTCAGAGCATACATGGCACTCTGATTGTCCCAGTCATAGCATGAAACACATATGTACATTTTCTGTTCATCTTTTTTTTCTAGAATATGACATCTGGAGGACAAGGACCTGTTTATCATTAATCTTTGGATCCCTTATGTATGAGGTGCTTGGTACATAGCCAGAGTTCAATGAATGTTAGGCGGATGGATAGCTGGAGGGACAAATAAGTGGGCTGATGAGTAGATGGAAGGATGAATGCAATAATGAAAGGGTGGATGGATGAATGGAATAGTAAATGGATAGAAGTAGATAGAGAGATAAGTAGCTGGATGGGTAGATGGATTAATGGATGGATGAATAGACCAGTGGGTGAATGGATGAAAGGATGGCCTATATGTCTCTTGTCAGTACTGAATTATATTCTGATGCATTTGACCATTCAGCTTTCATAACTTGTGACAATAAGTATTTTTTAATTGTTGAAGTATATGTGTGTATAAAATTTTATGTATTATATTAATATTAAAAAAAACCCTTGCCTTTGCCCTCACATGCTGTGGGGACCTGGTCTGGAATGTTTAAATGCGGTCTGCAGATTTGACTCTTAGAGGAAGTGGACAGAATGGAGATGAACACATTTCTTGTAGCATGCCTTCATTCCACCCAAGGAATACCTACCCGGACCATGCCATCCTGACTTCCGGTGATGATGACATGGCTTGTGTCCCACGCTGGCCCCTCCACCACGTAGCAGCAGGTTATGGCTCCTTCTGGGCCCCAGGCCGTGGTAATGCTGGCCAGTGGTTGTCCGTTGACATCCCACAGGGACAAGTGGGCTCCCGCACAGGAGACGATGGTGCCCTGCAGCAGTGAGAGCGGGCTTCACTTCAGGTTGGGATCACTGCCTGTCCGTCTGTCTGGTCACTCAGCTTGCACACCCAAGCACCCTCCACCTGCCGTCCTCTGAAGACTAACCAAGGCACTCCCAGACCTCCTAAGACATCCACTTCTTCCCAGGTGACTCACAGGCCTGCTGTGTTTTCACACAACGGTGCCTTCCTGGTTCTCTTCACACTGAAATCAGGCATTTGGATACTGCTGTCCCCAGCACAAGCTGACTGGCTCAGCCTTTGGACTCCTCCCACAGCACTCTCCCTGGCAACATACTGACTGGCATAGAAGACCTAGCCAGGGTACCATCCCAGGCCCAGACATGGGGTCTACACCTGGCTGGCCAGCCCTGTCCCTGTGAAGCAGCTTTGGATGACCCCTGGTGGAGGGCAGGGAACAGGGGCTTGAATGACTGCATGTAGTTCATAAAATAGGGCAAGGTCCCCTTGGGGGGAATTTCTGAGGAGAAATTTGCCCATTGCATCTCCTGAAATGTGTATGTCTGGAGTGTTCATTCCTTAACTGCTTGTCTATCTCGTGTCCAGTAGAGTTGTGGTCACTGTCACCAATGACCCACCAAGGACCCCAAGAGCCATCTGGGGCTAAGGCTTTGAACCTTGCCCTGACCACAGAAGGGATGTTGGGAGCTCCAGGCCCCTCTACAGTGCCCTGGGCTGAGCTCCATCACGTCCCTTCCTGAATCGTTTGGTGGAGTCTGCCTGAGGCCAGGGACCCTGTCTGATACATCTCTGCTCAGCACCCAGCCAGCACTTCATGAACTCAGTCAGCTCCAGGACACGGTGGGTCAAACAAGTTGTTATCCTGATATCAGTCTTCTCTAAGGGCTGGGGACATAATTCCTTATGAATTTATTTTCTTCCATATCAGAACATGGTGCTTTCCCTATTATATCCACCCATTCATCCATTCAGCCAACATCCATCCATCTACCTACCCACCCTCCATCTATCCACACATTCATCCCTCCATCTGCCCAACCACCTATCCATCCATCCTCTTTTTGCCCATCTAATATTCTTCCTGGATTGAAGCCCATTTGGAGCACCACTTTCAGCCACAGTTAGCACCAGAAGTCTCCTCCATCCATGACCTCTTTCTCCTCCTATGATACAACTGCTCAGTCTATGCATGCTCCAGGCCCCTCAGGTTTTCTATCAGCAGATGCAGAGCCTCAGAAAACCCCATATTCTATGATGGGGATTCCAGTGTAAAGCTCCACACTGGTATACATACATGCATATATGTATATACACAGTATATATATTATTCTATCTCTCATACACAAACACATACACACACACATGGTGCACTTCCTGACAGGTGCCAGGAATGGAGGGACAGCCAGAGGTGTTTCCTGACTTGGAGACCAGAGGTGTTTGCCAAGCTCACACTGATTTGCAGTCAACTGGCTGGATCAGTCAATCAAACCCAGAAGATCCCTCACCAAATTCAGCTTGCTTCCCCAACTCCCCGATGCTCATGTCAGAACAGACACCTCCCACCAGCCCACCTCCTTGAGGGGAAAAAAATAAAGAAGCAAAAAATAAAATCGAGACCAAAATTGAGATTGTTGATGGCACCACTCTGCCTGTGTAGAGAATGTCCCACATATTTGGGGCCTCCATACACTCTGGGGTGGTCTTTGCGCCCGGGTTTTTTCTCAGGGGACTGTCCACCATGTCACTGTGAAGAATCATTAGACATGTTGAGGACACAGACATTGAGAAAGAAGAGCCTCACCGAGACGTCACTGATGGCAACAGCAGATACGCCCTCCCTGTGGGCAGGCAGGCGGGCGACATGGGTGAGGTGGTCCAGGTCCCACAGGATGCACATGCAGTCTTGCGAGCCACTCACCAGGACGTTGAAGGTGACTGATGCCGCCAGGCATGTGACAGCCTGTGTGTGTCCGTACAAGGCCTGGGGACAAGGGATGAGAGTGCAGGTTATGAGAGGGGCCCTTAATCCAGTTACTCGGGGAGATACCCCACTCTCCCCTTTTACCTTTGGGCCCCAGATGAGAGAACAGAGATTCAGAGTGATCCAGTGACTCCAACGTGTGTCAGGTGTGTGTCTGTGTGCACGTGCGCATGTGTATTCACGGGTCTGTGGCTGGCTTCTCAGAACCATCCCTTTCCAGGGTTGAAATCCAGATGGGGAGAGTCAGTGGTCCTTTTTATTATACTCAAGTGGAGACCCCAGTAACATCCTCATGCTCTCTGCCCTCCCATGTTATCTTGCAGTCTGAAGCAGCGCACACCACTATTAAGATGCAAGGGTGCTGGTTTGTCATGTGTGGTATCCCAACCAATGGTACAAATATCATCTGGGAACTTGTCAGAAACGTACATTCTTGGGCCCCTCCCAGGTCTGCTGAATCAGAAACTCTGGGAATGGGGCCCCAAAAGCTGGGTTTTCACAAGCTGTCCAGAGAATTTCATGCATGCTCAAATGTGAGCATCATACTAGGGGAACCTCAGAAACACATGTGCCCCCTGGAAACTAAACTGGGAAGAAGGCAGGGAGGTCAGGTCATAGTTTAGAGGATTTGACTTTTCAAGTCCAAAGGATCCACGTTCATATCCAGTCTGGCTGCCCAGCAGCCGGGAACTCGGGGCCTCAGTCTTGGCTCTCAGGTTGGCCTAGGAGGGTCTGGCTTGGCTGATGGATGGTTATGTGTCCCGACCTGGCCAGAGGCCTTGCTCCCCATGGACATGTTCCTGGGGGACTAGGGATGCCTCCCAGGCACACTGGGATCCCTGGCCTGCTGCTGCTGGTGGCAGTGTGGTTTCCATTACAACTGTCCCAGCAGCTGCCAGGTAAGCCTGGTATGAGAGCTGGCACGCACACATGTGCCTGCTGTCCTCTGAAATCAGCCTGAGAAGTGCAGAGGTGGTTCTCTGAAACCTGACTACTCCCCGCATCTAGTGGCAAACGTCCACCCTCAGGACTGTCCACCACTCACTCATTTGAGTCAATGAGGTTGAGCACCATTTTTCAAAGTTTTCACCTGGCCTGGTCACAATAATTAAAAGTTTAGCTGCAGATTCCCATTTGTGCTCCATGGATCCTAACATGGCACCAACCTGATGGATGTGACCCATGGAAGAAGGCTGGGGTCACTTTAGGGGCTACTTAGGGAAGTGAAAACTGTCTAAAAGAAGAGAGGAAAGCAGAGGCCTTGACAGGCACTTTCTGGTAGTCTTCCCAGAATGACCTCTGTCTACTGGCTAAGTTCTGACTGCCGGGGACAGGACAACTCCAGAGCATGCAGGCTGGGGACCCAAGTGTGAGGACTGGGGATGCAGAGACATCGGCTATGAGTCCAGTGCCTGTGTGAGCTGTCTGTTACTGGAGCGGGGCCTCTGCTTTCTTGGGGAAAGTGTTGGGGGAAGCGCTGGAGAGGGAGGGACCACTGTGTGCGTGGGCACTGCCCACCTCTGTAAGCCTCTCACCAGCCTGGACACTAAAGCACCTGGAGGCAGTCAGCACTGCTCCCTATTTGGGGAAGGCCTGGGAAAAAATGAAGGAGGACAGCAGTTTTAAATGTTCTCCATTGCTCTTCTGTTCTCAGAATAATACCTCTCATCATGGCCAATGGAAATAGCTCCACTGTATCACCTTATACCTAACTAAAGGAGCAAAAAATAAAAAAATACAAACCTCTGAAAATAATTCCCTATTCTGGATATGTCATGGTGAAATGGGCACTCCTGATTGTGGTGGCACTGTAAAACCACAGAGCCATTATAGAAAGCATTATGTCACTGTTCTGTAATTCAGCTTCTTGAAATTTGCTATAAGGAAATGATTAATCAGAAGCAAACAGCAATCTAAGATGTCTTCTGCAGCACTATTTAAAATAGTTAAAATTGGAAGCAATGTAATTGTCTAGTTTTAGAAGAAATGGTTTATTAAACTGTGGTACATTGACATAAAACAATTGAAGTATAATTTTGTGGAGATGGAATAATATGGAACAATTGAAAAGTAAATTATAGAACCTGTAGAAAAGAGGAAACAATTTGACAGGCTGGGTGAAAATGGAATCAACATATCTATACAATGATCAGAAGGATATAAATATGTATATCTGGGGATCGGAGCACGCAAGGATGAAATTTTCTATATGGGTTATAGATAATCATCTGACTTTGAAATATGTCTTTCATGTTGTAATATTTAGAAATAAAACACTTGAAAAAACTGTTAATGAAGCTATTTAATGATGATGTCTCTGTCTACAAGTCTATAAGTCAGGGAGGGACCCCTTTCTCTGAGCAGGTTCCAGTCTGGGGAACCCCCAAGGCTGTGTCAGCCTCTTTAGGTAAATGATAAAGTACTTTATTTCACTTAGGAAATAAGAGCATGTAGGATTCCCTTACCTTTTTGTCTTGATTTATAGCTAGGAGAGGATGATAAATCACATTTTATGCTGTCGATACTGGGGCTTTTACACTGCATCTTCACCACTAACCAGGACCTTGGAAGGGAAATGGAGGGGGGTCACTTCCCTGGCTCCCCAAGGTGTCTTTGGGATTGGGGTGGATCCTCTCATCCCTGGAGCCATGCCTGGGAGAGGCGGATTCTCCACACCCATAATGGCTGCACAGTCTCTCCACGCAGGTCAGGAAAGTGAAGATGTGGAAAGACAGAGGGCTCTAAGCTTGGCTTGGGAGGACTTCTCTGGAGAGTCTAGGGGGAGGCAGCCCATACTTCACCTGCACAACTGCCTCTCGGTAGGTGCCACGGGCTCTGCAGGATTAACCAGCTCCCTCAGCCCTGACCCACGCATTCCCTCACCTCACGTTTGTTGAATGTCCACTGCTGTGTACCACGCATGTGCTGGGGGTGGTGCCAGGGAATAAGGGCAGGCTCTGGGGAGACTCCATTGACTAGGAAAGCATCCAGAGAAACCCAGCATCAATTCGAGTGTAACATGTCCAGTTTAGGAAATCTAGTCAGTGGCAAGCCTTGTATGGTTAACTTTTTTTTTCTTTTTTTGTCACTTTGGGGCTGTATGGATCACTAAAACACAGATGGAAACATGAATTGCATTTGGAGATGGAAGTGTCTCCTAGAAATATTCTCCAGCAACTTCAAGTGTATGCAGGGGAAAGCACAAGGCTTAGAGTTAGATTTAAATGCAAATCTGACCTTTCTGAGCCTCACGTTTCTCATCTGAAAGTGGGACTAACAGTACCTGCTTTCCGAGATTACAGTTAACATGCAGAACCTTAGGTAAGCAGTCAGTTTCACTCTGTTTATTATTCCAAGCAGCTGTGGTTTGCGAGGTAAGACCAGACGAGTTTTCTGCCTCCTGGTCTCTTCCTTCTGTGTCTGCCACAATCACCCCTATTCTGAGACAGTCTTTTATTTTCTGACTCTATGCTCTTGGACAAGGCACTTAACTTCTTCGATTTGATTTTTCCCCAGTGAAGTGGGGATGATAATGATTCCTATGACAGGGTAAAATGAAGAGGTAAAATGAGGCTGTTCACATAAAAGTGCCTGTGAAAAATGCTAAAAAATGTCTCCTAGTGCAAAAAGCTCCCAATTTCACCGGCCCTGATGTGTAAGCAGCGTCTCTCACTGAGGTGCAGGTGTCCGTGGAAGCACCAGCCCTGTGTGCTTGTCAAGTCCACCCAAAGACATGAAACCGCACCCTTGAATGACAGGGACCCATGTGCCCTCAATGCTCCACTGCGCTATCAGCTCCCGAGAGGGGCAGAGCTCTCGGCGCTTGGGAGCTGGAGCATGCAAAGGCACTGTGCCTGCCGGAGGGACTCCACCTGCCCTGAGCCAACACCCCCGTGGAGGCTCTGTACCTGCTTGAGGCGCAGGCCTGTGGCCCGGCCTTTGGTCATGCTGAGCTCCCAAACACACACCACGGCGCTGGTCCCGGAGGTGATGATGGTCGTGGGGGACGGGCACACGGCACACAGACAGCGGCCCCAGGCGGCCAAGTTCTCGAACGTCACCAAGATCTGTGGGAGGGGAGGCAAGGGAGATGAACACTGGCGCCAGGGCCCACACGGGCAGGGAGCTGGAACAGGGCGACAGGGGCATGCGGGCAGATCTGGCTGCTTCCACTGGCCTGCTTGTGTGCCACGGGAACCGAGGGACAGGTCATTTGTTCAAGAAAAGCCCTGGGGACAGCTGCCCACGTATGTCTCCAGAGAGCGCCTACACCCAAGGAACAGGTGGGAAGAGGCAAGTAAGCAGGAGAGTTTGGGGATACAGCAGAAATGCCCTGTGAGCTTGGGAAAGGCAGAGCCCACTTTCAGGAAGTGGGGACATCTGGGATCAGTTTCGCTGGCTGCCTCCTGCAGGAGGTGGGGGAAGGCTAGGGAGGGGAGAGAAAGCTTGGTGAGCAGGGAATTCATGCCATGTGCTAGGGTGGGAGAGGAGCAAGGGTAGAAAACAGGGCCAGAGGCCACATCAAGAAGGTAAAGAGGAGTGGATGGCCTCGCACAGGCGTGGAGGACCAGTAACCCAGTGGCTTGCTTCTGGTGGCCTGTAGAATGTTCAATTTGTGCCATCTGAGTCTAAGTCAGAGCAGGGGCCAGAGGAGCCCCTAAGACTTTCTTTCCACCCAAACTGAATGACAATCTGGGCCTTCTCACTGCAGTCAAGTGACCAGCCAGCAGTGGAGAACACTGCAGAGGTGACAGCATGTCTACTTACAAGCTCAACTTCTGGTAACATGCGGGAAGGCTTAGCCCACTGGGCTCTTGGCACAGTTGCTCAAACCCTCTCATCCCCAGGCTGGGGGCACAGGGTGGAGGAAGTGGGGGTGTGGGCAGCTGTGGCTGCTTTGGGCTCGCCGGTCTCCTGACCACCTCTGCCCCAACCAATAGCAGGCTGAGGCCCTGGGGCCACCCTGCACCCTGACACCACTCGCCTTGTCAGAGCCGTAGTTGCCCAGGCAGCAGCTGAAGTCGTCAAAGCCCCAGCTGAAGGTCCTGCTCCAGTGTGGAGGCAGCAGCATCTTGTTTGTCTCCACGGCCAGGATGGTCTTCTCCGTAGGAACGATGTGGCCGATGGCTCCTTTTGGGGATTCCGAGCCTAGAGAGAAGAGGTACATATCTGCTCCCCAGTCAGTAGGGAGGAATTTATTTGCCAAAGGACAACACCTGCTTTAGCTGGGCCCAGAGATGAGCCATGCACAGCCCACCCAGACTTGGCAAACACCCACCCAGGCCGGAGCCACTCCTTGTCCTGGTACCTCCATCCTGGGCCTCCCTCTAGGGGCCAGGTTACACTCTGGCCCCAAGCTGGGTCCCTGGGCCCTGGGTCTCTCCCCAGACTTAACACATACATGAAGTGTGTGGCCATGCAGGTCTTTAGTGTCTCTTATGGGTTGATACCAGGGGAAGAGGAACCGAGGCTGTCAGGGCAGATGGCTCAAAGCCAGAGGAGCCGGGGGGCCAGGGGCTCTGTCCTTCCTGCACCTTCCAGGCATCAAGTCTAGCAGGGCTGGAGGTGCCAAGGACACTGTTGTTGGATTCAAGAGAAGAAACCCTGACAAACCTGACCTTATACTCCTTGGGACCAGAAAGCTGTTCCAGGTAGACATCCCCAATGCACTGAGGCCCCAGGATGGACTTCATACACACCCAGTCCCTCTAGGAAGCAGGGCTGGGACCTGCACTGGGGCCATCTGCCTCATGCGCATGCCCTTAGCTAGTGGCTGCAGGCCCACCTGCGTGGTCAGGAGCAACAGCGACCGGGACCCAGAGAAGGGGCTGCAATCTTGAGCTATTTCTTCTAATAGTTTCCCTTTTTCTTTATAAATTCTCTGCAGGCCCATCCATCTGGGCATCAACACAGAATTCTTTAATAGCAGCCATCTGAGTATTCCAAAGAGCAAACCCCTTTAGCAGCCTTTCTTACTTTCACTTTTCTGGAGGTGAGGAGGGGTCTGTGTGTGTGTGTGTGTGTGTGTGTGTGTGTGTGTGTATTGATAGATGTGTGTGCACATGAAAGAGAGAGGAGTGTTTGTCTCAACAGACATTCGACAGGTGGGTCTTCAGAAGTCAGGGTATATAACAGAGGTGGCCCCAGATACTTCCAGAGCAGAGGCCTCCCCAGACTCCTGATATGACTGGAGACACAGTTGGGCAGTCAGACCCCAAACCTTTGCCCCAGTCTGCACCCCTGAACCTCCAGAGGAACACCAGTCACTGGAGGGACAACTGCGGGACAGGACACCACACAAAGTAGGACCAGGTGCTCACCTTTGACTGTGACCTGGGAGGGCCTCAGCGACTGCAGGCTGTAGAAAAAGGGCTGCGGGTGCCCAGGCAGGCTGGCTGGTGTGGAGACGTCCTTCCCAGGGGAAGGCTTCCCTGCAGCAGTCCTGGCTGGATGGGGTTTAGTAAAAAGCTGCAGAGGCAAGCAGACAGACACGCACCGTGTCAGTTGTTAGGACAGATGGACAGAAGGGGAGTCATCCTTGGGCAAGTCCCAGCTATACCTCTGCCCTGGGCGCTGCTGGGGCTGAGCTTGCTCCTGACTGAGGTGAGCTGAAACAGAATCATCTGGTTCAACCTTTGGATGTTGCAGGGGAGTGGCCTGGGGCTCAGTCAAGGGCAGCTACTTTCTCAAGGCCATGGTGCGGGGCTGGTGGAGAACTCTCTTGGAAGCCAAATCTGTCTTCTTCTCCAAGCTGCTTGAGCAAATGATGAGCCCCCTGAGGAGCCTCTGGTCCCTGGGAGAGCTACCTTTCATGCTACAGCGTCAGAATGACACTTTTTCCTCCCTAGATCACGTCTCTCTTCATTTGTTTGAGCTATTTCTCATATTTTCTCTTTTTCTTTATAAATTCTCTGCAGGCCCATCCATCTGGGCATCAACACAGAATTCTTTAATAGCAACCATTCAAGTATTCTAAAGAACACAAGCAAACCCCATTAGCGGCCTTTCTTATTTTCATTTTTCTTAGATCTCTCAAATTGTCCTTAATGCCAAACTTTTTGCATGATTGGACACAGTCTGAAGTGCAAAGCCAGGCTGCCTGGCAGAATCCTTGGTGCTGGGCTAGAGAATGCAGTTGAGGCCTGCTCCAGCTCTCCACCCTCCCTCCCCGACTGGGCTCGTGCTAGGCTGGTTTCTTTAGCCAGCAGCACAGTGTTCTGCTTCCAGATGGAAATATCCCTGGGCGCCATGACAGGGGGTGGAACTGGCCTTGGCTGAGACTGAGGTGGAGCTCAGCAGGCAGCCCCGGGACCTCAGAGCAGCCTTGGTTACACCCCTTGACCAGATGCTAGACTATCTAGAAGTCGAGTGGGTGATCAATACAAACAGAAATCAGAATGATGACTTTTAAATGAGCATTAAAGAATGTTCTTCACGCACATCAGACTAACGAAAGCTCCACAGGCTGGACCCTTGTAACGGCTTTCGCAGGCACAGCCCCTTGTTGGAACAGTGAATGGTCCCAAAGCATTTAATCTTGTCTTCAAGCTGGGACCACCTGGGGAATTCTAATTCTGATAATTATTTTAGAAATATTTTTTAGAAGCTCATATTGGGTTGGTCAAAAAGATTGTTCGAGTTTTTCCGTAAGACATTATGGAATATAATATCTCCTTACTTAAAATCAGAATTTAAAGAGTGTACATTCCATGATCCTACTGATATTAACATATTTTTGCTTGTGGACTACTACTTCAAATTATTTATTTCTAGTATAATATTTTTAAAATTAAAGAAATGAAACTGTTTAGCTACTCTAGCTTTTTTTCCTGAAATTCTCTCCTTTCTACAAAGCCTTCCTTGGCCAAACCCATATTTGCATATACGTTCCATTCTCCAAGTCACCCTCAGGCCTTTCCACATTCCCCTTACCTAGGAGCTGAGTGAACCTGAGCAAGTCACAGTAAGGCCAGACAGAAGAGATGTTATTAGATGAGCCCATCCAAGCCTCATGGTTACAGATGGGGAAGGTTGTTGCCCAGGATGGTCTCGAGTTGGGTGGGCCTATGTATTCATTTTCTGGTGTGGTTCCTGACTGCTTAGTCCGTGGGGCCATGCTTCTCCCTCCAAATGATTGCGCTTGGGGGAAAAAATCTCTACATCAAATGGAAGCTTGAACATGAACGGGGCTGCTGCTGCTGCTGCTGCTAAGTCGATTCAGTCGTGTCTGACTCTGTGCGACCCCATAGACGGCAGCCCACCAGGCTCCCCCATCCCTGGGATTCTCCAGGCAAGGACACTGGAGTGGGTTGCCATTGCCTTCTCCATGAATGGGGCTGGGATCAGCCAAATAGGCCTCAAGATGTCATTGTGAACGCACAGTCTCACATCTCTATGGGACTGCCCTGATGCAGATAGAGCTGGTGGAGCAAAAGGCCCAGGGACCCTGAGGGCAGAGCTTGGATGCTCTCACAGTGGGGCCAATATAGTGTAGTTTTTGGAGCCGGCCAGATGGGGTAAGGTCTCACTGGTGACACCTGCTAATGGTGCAAGTGTAGGCAAGTTATTTATTTAGCCTCTCTGAGCCTCAGTTTCCTGATTTGTATAATCCCCATACTCAGAACTTAAGAGAGGATTTAATGAGGGAATCACACGAATAACATTTTTTGAACGTTAATCATATTTCAGACACTTTCACGCACTTGGTTAATCTTCACAACAAACCTATATAAAGAATTAAATACTGTGTATTTATCATAGTGTCTGTCACATGGGTCACAGATGGATGCAGCCTTCATCATTGTTAATGATATCATCACCTCCCTTGACGTCAGTGGGTTACGGAGAGTTAAACGTTGATATTAAAGTCCCAGAAGAAGAGGGTGGCAGAGGATGAGATGGTTAGATAGCATCATGGACTCGATGGACATGAACTTAAGCAAATTCCTGGAGATAGTGGAGGACAGGGAAGCCTGGCCTGCTGTAGTCCATGAGCTTGCAAAGAGTCGGACACAACTGAGTGACTGCATGACAACAGCAATTAAAAGCATAGGGAGGTGACTGCAGGCCATTTTATCTCTCCAGTCGTCACCTACTTCTCACTCTCTCTTCCATCCAAGCTCACCCTGCACACACTCTTTTGAGAAAGTAAGACAAAAATCATGGTATGTTGTACCTGTTTGGGCACCTGTCCAAAGTTGCTGACGAACCCCAGGATGGTACTTCTGATGAGGGGGTCGCTGATGCTGCTGAGGTCCATTTTGTCACCATAGAAGTAGGGATGGAAGGTATTAACAGCCTCCACTGCGGCTGACCCCTGCTGCTTGTACCCAAAAATGAGGTCTATCCAGTGGTGCAGGTTGGCACTGACAAAATCACTTTCCAAAGCCTGGAACCAAAACCCAAAGAGCATGAGAAACACAGGGGTCTCATGGACTCGTGGGCCCTCTGCCCAGATCAGGAGGGGGCATGTGGTTCAGGATGCTCTCTCAGCACAGGAAATATAAGCGATGCCTCCCTGGGCTGGATGAGCACTAAGCAGGATGTGCAGTCCCTCTAAGGACCACGCAGTCCTGCCTCAAGCTAGTGGCCCATCCAGTCCATAAAATAACCTTAAGCAAGAGGAAATGTGGGCCAGTGTTTTGATTTCTGGTTCACCATTCGTTTCTGCTGAGTAGAGCCCAAATCCAAAGGTTGGTCTCCAGAACCCAAAGACAGTCATTTGGAATTGGCTGGGCTCCCTGTTGATGCTGACTTGGGAAAGTCAGGTCATCTGGGCTTGGTTAGTTTTCTGATGCATATGACCATAATGCTTTTAAGAAGACCACACGTGGGTAATGCCATAGGAGGTGTGAGGACTGCTGTTACTGAATTTCCAGGGACAAGGATTAACCAGGGAAGAACTCTCTCCTTACCAAAGGAGAAGGACAGAGGAGAAGACACAGCTTTGTTACCAGTTAGGCTTGCCCCCAGGTTTTTTTTCTTTTTTAGGTATAATTTACATATAATAAAATTTTCCATAAATGCGCAACTTAATGTGTCCTGAAAACTGCATTCAGTGACATAATCAACATTATAATCAAGATATAGAATATTCATATCAATTCAAAAAGTTTTCTTCTCCTTGTTTATCTCTTACTTCAGAACTTAGTAATTCCTGATCTGATCTGCTTTCTGTCCCTTTAGTTTACCTTTTCTAACATCTCACAAAAATAGAATCCCATAGTATATATCTTTGGGTTTGGCTTCTTTTGCTTAGGACAATGCTTTTGAGATTCATTCATGTTGCTTCATGTATCCATTATCTGTCCCTTTTTATTGCTAAGTAAGATTTCATCATGTGGGTGTATCATTCGCTTAGCCATTTATGGTTATAGGCATTTGGGTTGTTTTTTGTTTTTGACTAGTATAAATAACACTGATGAATATTTATGTACAAACTCTTCTGTGGTGTTTCCATCTTTCTTGGGTAAATACATACAAATGGAATTGCTGAGCGATATGGTAAATGCATCTTCAACTTTATAAGAAGTTCTTGTTCAAAGTGGTTGTACCATTTTTCCCCACCAGCAATGCATGATGAATTCTTGTTGCTCCACATCTTTGCTTGACTCTTGGATTTTGCAATATTTTTAAATTTAGCCATTGTTGTGACTACGTAGTAGCATCTTATGGTTTAGTGTATGTTTCCCTGATGACTAATGATGTTGAACATATGTTGTCCCCAGATGACCTGTGGCCTGTACCCACATCAGTCTTTCTGAGTCATAAACCAAGTCCTCCCTGGTCCTGGCAAATATTTTGGCCAGTGGGAACCGCTTGAGGCCTCTAGCCCCTCTCTGATCTATACTGGGCAATACAGTCCAGGGCTTGGCCTTGACTGTGGGGTTGGCTAAGGGCACTGACTTGCCCTCCATCTAACAAGAATCTGCATTTGCTCCCCTCATGAGTCCCACAATAAATTGGCACAAGGGCAAAGCCTAATGGAGCTCTTAAAAGAGCCCAGAACCCAAGCTTTTTCTTGCCAACCCAGGGCATGGGGCCCAGTTCCTTTTCTGAGTTCTCTAGACATATTCAGAAGTATTTATCACAGCCCTCCAGTCAGACAGAAAGCCTCTATGGACACTGAGGGCATACCGAGGTCCTCATTCAGGATACCAGGGAGTCTGCCATGACCCCACTCAACTCACTTGTCTGTGCAGGCTGATGAATTTCCGGGGGTCTCCATCAGCCCAGGGAGGGAGTTGAACATCCCCCAGCGTTGTTCCGTCCTGCATGCAGCCTGAATAGGGTGGGAGACAGCAGGTCTTTGGGTAACTGGGAAGCCAAAGTGGTTAGGAGTCAGGGGTGTGTAAACACTGTGCTGTCTGGTACCAGGATTCCTGCATAGACTGCACTGCTTCCTCTCTCCTCTGTTGGAAGTGACCCCATGCTATCTGCCTGAAATACTCCTTCTTGGATTCTAAGCCTTTGGGCCTCCATAAGACCCTCCTCACTTCCAAGCAGTGCCCGTGCATAAAATGGCTGTGTCATCATTGTTGATAAATTTCCCTCCCCTCACTCTATGCCTTTTCATGGAGGTGCTTTTTTATACAGCGCTAAAACAATAAGATAATAACAGCAACAGTAAAAGCGATTGTATTTTGAGCATCTCACTCTATGCCAGGGCACTGTGCTAGGTGCTTGGCACACATCATCTTATTGACTCTTCATTCAACTCGATAATTTACGCATTTTCTCTCCACTTTTAAAGTGAAGACAGAAGGTTTTCAGAGGGAGCTTCCCCAGACACCAAGAAGAAGAGCCTGGATTCAAGCCCGAGTCTCCGTCCTCCCCATTAGCCACACAGCCTTTAGCAAGTTGCTTAGCCTCTTGGGGAGTCACTTTCCTACCTATTACCTCCTAAGCTGGCATAAGGATCAGAAGAGAAAATACACATAACATGCTTAGAATAGTTCCAGGCATATGATGGCTGCTCAGTAAATACTAGCTATAGCCTTTCTGAAACGCTCCAGGGCCCACAAGTGCAACTGGGGTGAAAGCATCCTTTTCCCCTCTCTCTGGCCTGCAGGGCTGGCTTGGCTTTTCCCCTCATTCAGTCTCAGCTCACACCTGTCACCTCCTCAGGAGGGTCCTTCCTGGAGACCCGAGTCACACATGGCCGCTGGGGCACCTTGAACCATTTTCCTGCCTTCTTTCCTTACAGGACTTCCTCAGCATTGAACAATGTTTCACTTATTTATCTATTCTTTTCTATCCCTCCCCTGTCCCTGCAAAGAATATTAACACCTTCCAGGTGATCCGCCCCAGGACACCCAACTGAATCCTCAGTGCCTTAAAAAGGGCCTGCATACAGTAGGTGCATAATAGCCACACTTGTTTTCCTGACCTCCCTGCAGATCCCTGGTCCTGGGCTTGAAGGCTCTATCTGCCGCTGAGCACCTCCCCTCCAGCAGAGAACCAGCCTCCACTGCCAAGGAGAACCGGTGCCCTCCCCGCTGTGCCCCCTTCACCCCAGGCCAGTTGGGACCCTCCTCTTGGCTTCATTGGTTCAGACTCACTCCTTTCATGGTCTCATCACAACTTGTAGGAACTACCCTTTATATTTGTCAAGCTCTCATCTAAAACAAGTGAAGCATCTGAGAATGTGAACACTGCCAAGGCCACGAAGTCCCACGAGCTCAGAGTCGATGGGCTGGGCCTGGGGATGCTTTAAATGCCCTGCTGGTGTTCTGTCTGCAGACCACCACTCAGGAGGTGAGTGCCTGAGGCAGCTCTCCTGGGCCTGCCCCTGGTCTGGCTTGAGGTGCAGGCCCATGTGCGTGGTTTAGAGGAAGGAGGCCCCCTGAGGAAGAGGGGCTCCAGAGCACACATGTGCACCGCGCTGGCTCCCAAGGGCCTCCTCAGAGTGGGTGATTCACCCCTCACCTCTGGGTGGGGAGGACCATGCCCTTCAGGGGGTTCTGACCACATCCCCTCCACAAGTCACCCTGAGGTTCACAGTGGAGGCTCCCAAAGTACGTGTAGCTGCCAGGGCCTGCCTGCTGTGGCTTCCTGAAATTTATGTCCTTCCCCTAAAGCAGTGGTTGAGAGAGCATGGCTCACTCTGCTGTAGGGTCTGGAGGGGAGGAAAGAGAAGGAGCCACCAAGGTGCCCGTGGGCACCCCAGCAGCCCGTGCTGGGAGATGCAGCACGTCTGGGTCCTGCTCACGGGTTAACCCCCTTGTGGGACTTGTGGGAAAATGGGGCAGAGAAGGGCCGGGCTTGCCTGAGGCATTCAGCAGGGCAGTGCCAGGCCTGGCTGTCAGCAGGGGCTCCTGCTCTCTAGCTGCCATCTTGCTGCAGACTGGGGCCTTGGGGACTCTCGGCGGGCGGTCCTGGGTAGAACTGTGGTTGGTGGTCTGCACCCTGGGGCTAGGTACTTCCTTGGCTCCTACCTCTTCATCAAGTGACACCACCCAGTGGAGGCCTCGCTCTCATCTGCCCACCAGACTGGTCTGGTGTGGGCCTGTGTGTGGGGTCGCTTAGCAAAGATACTGATGTCATGACCCACAAGCTGTCCGGCCCCGGAGCCTTGCTCCGCTCACCGAACTCCAGGGCGTTGCAGTTGGTCAGGAACTCAGGCAGGTAGAAGAACTCCGGGGTCAGCTCTCTGACATCACTCATGTTCTCTCTGGAGGCCGATTCCCACGCGTTCTTCACACTGTGGAACATTCTATCTGCCACATCGAAGCTTCCGCCCTAAGCAGAAAAGGGGTGATATGATCAACTGTGTGGTGATAACTTGGGGTGCACAGACGTCACTAGAGTGGGCCCTCTTCATCCACTCTGTCCCCGAGACATGGGTTCCGCCTTTAAGCCCTTTCATTCACTCCCCCACACATGTGCACACATCAGGCCACACACGTGGGCAATTGTTTCTTCAAGCATCTAATCACCTTGACCATTCACTGGAACCCTGCACCAGAGCTTCCACGGAGGATGCATGGTCTACTGTGATTAAGGGAGCAATGTTTCCCTGGTTTAGAAATTGGGGTTCAGATCAGAGACAGGAAAACCACAGTCATTCGTCTGACCACTTGACACACTCACTGAGGGTTAGCTCTGAGTCAAAGTACAAGGAGTGGGTCAGACAGTCTATGTGCGGGAAAGTTTCCTGGAGAAGTCAATCCCTGGTGAGACGGCAAGCCTGGTGATGGAGAAAACAGTGATGTTCTGAGCTGAGGGCAAGGCCTGGAAAGCAGGTCAGGTAGGGCCCTGGTGATGTGTAACACAGCAGCCTTGACAAGAGGGGACTGATCTGAGGATGGAGTGCTGGAAGCATATGGTGCTGCATGAGGGTCAACCTTGTTTCCAAGGCCCATTGCCACAGATGGGTCCACGCAGTCCTGAGATCGGCAGCTGAGCCAAGCTCAAATTCCTTCCTTGGAGTCTCTGTGCCTCTCACGTGAATTGTCATATCGCTTCAGTTGACACTACCCTCATTCAGCATGTGATCTTGGGGTTCGGGAGGAGACAGAGATGTCCCAGTTGGACGACTGAAGACGCTGTGGGCAGAGGGGCTTCAAGAGAGAGTTTCTGAAGCTGGGATTTGGGTCTGTTGGCTTAAGTTTAGGGATGCCCAAGGGACAACTCCTCTCTGGGATTCAGTAATTCACTTGTCCCCATTGTAACTGGGCCTTTTTTGTTCCGCCAGAACTAGCCTTTCTTTTGCCAACCTCTGCAGAGGGCACATGTGGCCCAAAGAACAAAGGGATAGAACTCAAATTGCTAGTGCCCTCCACTGCTCCATCAGCTCCCTTCTCTCTTCAGGGACTGAGGTTTCCCATCATCAGCGGCAGACGAAGTGTAAAGAAAACGCTAGCATTCTCTGCACAGGGTCGAGGACACCAAGAAACCCAGTGGGGTTTCAGCCAAACACAGTATTTGGGCAGCTGAAAGATGTGGCTTTTCTCCAAGATTGTT
This sequence comes from Cervus elaphus, assembly GCF_910594005.1. Lineage (NCBI taxonomy): Eukaryota > Metazoa > Chordata > Mammalia > Artiodactyla > Cervidae > Cervus > Cervus elaphus. The sequence continues at coordinate 42,739,578 of NC_057829.1, read as the reverse complement.
TTGTTCTTGGTTTTAAGCAATTAGGCAAGGGCTTCCCAGGTGGCTCATTGGTAAAGAACCCGCCTGCCAATGCAGGAGATGCAGGTTCGATCCCTGGGTCAGGAAGATTCCTTGGACAAGGAAATGGCAAGCCACTTCAGTATTCTTGCCTAGGAAATTCCATGATCAGAGGAGCCTGGCGGGCTGCAGTCCACAGGGTCACAAAAGAGTCGGACAGGTTGTTTAGTGACTAAACAACGGCAAAATTAGGGGACGAAGCCCACTCTCAGATTCAAACTGAAATGGAAACAAAATGGTGGAGGGGGTGTTTCTAAATAAATCTGCCCCTAACAAGTGACTCATTGAAATGTAGTAAGAGCTTTGTGTATTTAATCTGCAGCCAGAGCCTTGCATCGGAGGGAGATGGATGCTGCCTCGTCGTTCCGCTTTCCTTTTGCAGCTTTTATGAGTGCTGATGGTAATCTCCTGAGAAACAATATGATTTGGTAATAAAAAGATTACCTGTATTAAATAAAAATAATATATACATGGGAAATATTGTTAGTGCTACAAATCTGGTTAAAGATATTACCACAAAGAAAAATGTTATTTTTTTCACAGCTGTCTAATGCATTTTAGCAAAAGCAATATCTTTAAAACTTAAGCCTGTATTATTTATAAAGGAAGCAATAACTGATTTTCCTATTTCCTATATTAATAAATGTATTTGCATACATTTGTTTCAAAATTAATGGGTTTGCTCACTTTTGCAATACAAAAGAAACGCCAAATTCCCTGGAAGGAAAAGTGGAGCTGCTTTGTAACTCACATGAGTTACAAAGTCTGTGGGTTGACACAGACTCTGGTGGCTGCCAGCAAGGAGTCCCATCAGGACTTCAGTCTCAGGAAGGGAAGGAAGGAGATAACGAAGAGAAGTCAGAAGGAGGAAAGGAGAGAAGTAAGGCAGAGAAGCACAGTCAAGGTTTACAGAGAGTCCCCATAAGGAAAGTCCAAAACATAATCAAGCAACAATCAGATTGGGTCCAGAGATTGGATGGAAACAGGGTGGTCAGAGAGAATTTCTGGGCCCAGACATGCTCCTAAATCTATCCTGCAGATATTTCTGAATATTAAGATTAATGAATCCTCCGAGTATCCAAACAGACCAAAAAAATTAATAGCAAGGTTACTCTTATCAACAGAGGAGCTACTTCTTATTGGCAGAAGATTTCCCAGGTGATATTAAAGCCAAAAGACAAGGCAACTAAGTCCGTAGGTTTCTGAGGCAAAAGCTTACAGTCTATGCCCAGCCAACATCATTCATATGTAAAGACACCAGAAGAATATTTCCAATGTTGAAGGGGTCAGAAATAATACAATCCTAAGTATCTGTCTCAATTAAAATGCTTTAAGAGGTGCTCAATTTTACTAAGAGATGAATCAAAGGAGATCAGTCTTGGGTGTTCATTGGAAGGACTGATGTTGAAGCTGAAACTCCAGTACTTTGGCTAGCTGATGCGAAGAGCTGATTCATTGGAAAAGACTCTGATGCTGGGAAAGATTGAGGGCAGGAGGAGAAGGGGACGACAGAGGATGAGATGGCTGGATGGCATCACCGACTCAATAGACATGGGTTTGGGTGGATTCCCAGAGTTGGTGATGGATAGGGAGGCCTGGCATGCTGCAGTTCATGGGGTCGCAAAGAGTCAGACATGACTGAGCAATTGAACTAAACTGAACTGAATGCAGGAAGAAGTGACTGACAAGTTCCACTTTGCACTGTTGCTGAATATTTGACAGGAGTTAAAATCAGAGTAAGGTTCATGATTACAGTGCATTGGTTAAAACTGCAAACACCTTGAAAGGAGTTTTTGTATTGAAGGAGCTATTCCTTTTGTATGAGGACACAGAATCTATGTGCACCTGTGTCCCTGGATAGGCATTTCAAGGGTAATAACAATTACACCTTTATTATGGACACAACTCCACGAGGGGCTGGCATTCACAGAGCCCCCAGGTGAAAGGCCTGTGCCCAGTGCTGCCCAGAGCCCTCGGTCCTCTCTGCAGTTGGCATATGTCTTACACAAAAGCAGTCGCCTCGCCTCAGGTGGTTCAGAAAATTCTTCCCACTGCTGGTAACAGCTGACTTCACATGGGCTGTGACTTAATTAACACAGCACTTGATTTCAGTTTCTTATTAAATGCAGCAGTGGCAGTGGAGGTGGCACTGTGCCCTTGCTGGGGCGCTGGCTGCCTTGCTCTGCCCCGCCCAGACTGGATCTCCCAGCTCAGGCCTGAGAGCAGCCCGTACTCTTGCCAGGGTGGAAATGGGGGCCTGTGCTGTGGCCCCAGCCTGGTGTGGCCTCCTGGTTGCTCAACTGTCTGAAGGCTCACAGACACTGGCTCCCTGCAGGCAAGGTTCCCAAGATCACAGCATCCAGGGAAGCAAGCTCGGTAGACAGCAGCCTCACACCCCAGGGAGTGGGGATAAGTACATCACTAGCGGGAGCCTGAGTCACACGGCTTGCATGTGCACCCACCCAGGTCACAGTGTTCATGTACTGTATTTTCTGGATTATAAGAGGTTATCGTTGGGGAAACAGTGGAAACAGTGGCTGACTTTATTTTTTGGGACTCCAAAATCACTGCAGATGGTGACTGCAGCCATGATGTTAAAAGACACTTACTCCTTGGAAGGAAAGTTATGACCAACCTAGACAGCATATTAAAAAGCAGAGACATTGCTTTGCTAACAAAGGTCCATCTTGTCAAGGCTACGGATGTGAGAGTTGGACTATAAAGAAAGCTGAGCACTGAAGAATTGATGTTTTTGAACTGTTGTGTTGGAGAAGACTCTTGAGAGTCCCTTGGACTGCAAGGAGATCCAACCAGTCCATCCTAAAGGAGATCTGTCCTAAGTGTTTATTGGAAGGACTGATGCTGAAGCTGAAACTCCAATACTTTGGCCACCGGATGCAAAGAGCTGACTCATTTGAAAAGACCCTGATGCTGGGTAAGATTGAAGGCAGGAGGAGAAGGGGACGACAGAGGATGAGATGGTTAGATGGCATCACTGACTCAATGGAGATGAGTTTGAGTAGACTCTGGGAGTTGGTGATGGACAGGGAGGCCTGGTGTGCTGTGGTCCATGGGGTCGTAAAGAGTCGGACACGACTGAACAACTGAACTGAACTGAACTGATCATTGTAATAACAGGTTTGAGGCAGAAAAGCAAACACAGCAACAGTAGAGGTAGACATCAATTCTAAGACCAGCCTAATAAAGTTTAATAAGACTTGATAAGATTTAAATGTGAAAAGAATAAAAGAAACCTTATTCTTAGGATCAGAATATGCCACACTGCCATTCTTAAGCTATCCACACCCCTCTGCACAGTGCCCAGTGGGCAGGCTACAGCCCAAAGAATGCTGTACCTGTTTTCCATCAGACCACAGGGGGAGTGCATAGGCACCCCGTCTCCACACCAAAGCCATTCTGGCCCAGCCATGGATCAAGTGCGTCCCTGTGGTTCAGTCACGTAATAGCTCAGAGGCAGACTTTGTTTCATCCAGAACAAGAGTGTGCACTTTCTTCTGCTGACTCCTGCATGTGTTCCTGCTCTGGAGATACTGGACATACTCATGTCCCTGCTCTCCAGATGAGTGAGAAAGGCTTCGTTGCCTGGATTCTGCACCTCTTCACCTTTCTTCCACTTTTCCACTCTGAGATCCATGCTGGGGATGGAGGCTAGAAGTCTCAGGCTGCTGAGAATGTAGGGAGGCTCCTTTCCTTGTCACCACACAGAGGTGGAGCAAAAGTCTTTTAAGAAGAAACAAGTCTGTCCCCAGGAGGCAGAGCCGAATGGAGGGAGAAGCCTGACTCCAGGAAGATACGAGATAGTTCCTAAGGAAGTCTGCGCAGGCCCCAGGACTCCCAGATGGGAGCCACACACATTCCCCTCAGATGTAGCTGTTGTATTCATTCCCTAGAGATTACAGTTTCTTTTTTATGATAAGGGAAAAGCAGAGTCAGTTGGTTCTTTGGCTGGTTCCAAGGCCTGGACTGGTTGTGACCTACTAGAAGAGGCAGTTCAAAGTCAGGAGGAGAAACCAATTCAGAAGCATCATGGAGATTTCAACTGGGATGAGCCAATGTGTCCCAGAGAGAGTTGAACCCAGAAAAACCAGGAGTCACATCAGACGTCAGCACTGGAGTCAAAAGAACTCAAGCTAATATGATTGCGTTGGTGCCATGTGAAAGCAAATGAAATTGCACTGGTTTAGACCATCTCAAACCAGTTTGGGCTGGTCGCCATTGGACCAAACTGGCTAGAATAAGCTCAGACCCATGTGACTAGCTTCAAAATGGCTTTAACCCAATAGGTTGGCAGCACACCTGTTTCATCTGGCTCACACCATTTGGAATACTTTGACACAGTCCAGGCTGTCTTGAATTAGCTTAAACTAGAGAGGGGCAGCTTGCACCAGTTCAGGCTGGCTCAGATGAGATCTGGTTGACGGCGGGAGGGAGACAGGAACAAGGATGATTGATCCCCTTCATGGCATCAGCCCTGAGCTAGGGGCTTTACCCACATTTCCTCCTTTAGTCTCAATGGCTCAGTGAGATGTGCATAATTAATCCTCATTTCCAGAGTAAAATAACATGCAGAAATAAAATAAAATAACTGTGGGATGTAAATCTCACAGCTCGATGTTTCTATTTCAGTTTGCCTCGTCTCTCTGTGAGCTGACCGTTTGTAACAGGTAGAGATGGGGCTGTATACTTGGTGAGACTGAAGGGGTGAGGGGAAACTTCTGAAGCACCTAGAGCTCCCTGGGTGGAAAATCGTCATGGGAGGCAGGGCCATCACGGTCAGCGGGCTCATCACTCCACGTGGATTGATGATGAGCAGCTGGATGGGATTCCTGGCATGGGGAATAAATAGCTCAGGGGCCATTTGTTCTCCAAACCAAACTTACTTAAAATGCTTGTTGCCTGAGAAAGGCTCAGGGGAAGCACGCTTGTTATTTTTGAGTTAATTTCCAGGGAGGTGGGTTATATAACGTCTAGACAATCCATGCCTTCAAGGAGAGAGGGGACTGTGCCAAGAAACAGAAGACAGGAGGGGTCTGCTGCTGGTTGGGGAGAAAGCCTTGACCTTGCCTATTTGTTCCTACCCAGGGCCCAGATGATGGCTTTAGGGCTGACCCAGAGTGGCCTTTTGTCTTGGGGTCAAGGTCATCTGAGTAACTTTAAGGAGTGAACTTGCTGGTGAAGTCAGACTACACAATTCCTGGGACACTCATGCTTTTTCTTTGGTGAAGCTTGGCTGTCAGAGTGAGTCCCTGAAAGTTCAGCAGCCTGTTACCCTCCATGGCCATGTCTTCCTCTGTGTAGGACCCTTAAAAGGCCTCGATCAAGAGAGACCCTAAGCTTGGATGCTGTGCTGTGTTCTCTTTGGAATTGGCCGAGCCAGCTACCTGCAACTGGGATACCCATGGCTCTCCCCAGTCAACCCTTGTGCCCCTGGATAACCTTAATTCAAGATCCCGGTGGTAGAGTTAGAGGGAAAGAGAGAGAAAAACATACCAGCCTCCCATGAGGCACTTTGTTCCAGCTGTTCCATGTGTCTTGACACTAGCATTCACTCAAGGTCAGACTGGCCTGCTTCCAGCCTGTATTGGACTGCCAGGTAAAATATAGGATGTCCAGCTAAATTTAAATCTCAGATAAACAGCCAATAATTTTTTAGTATAAACCATTGTTTATCTGAAATTCAAATTTACCTGGGCATCCTGTATTTTTATTTGTGAAATCTGGCAACCCTAAGCTGGCATGATGTTCTGTTAATTTATGAGTAGGCAACTTGGTGAGTTTCCTTCTCCAGTTTAGCTGTTCATTTCAGTATTAAAAATAATTTGTTTGTCCTTTTAAGCCTTCAAACTTGTACTTAGCATGTTTTTATGCATTCTGACATCACAAGTGATATTCTTTTTATACTTCCTTTTTTGTGTTTATTTTTCTAGCCTTTGACTGCCTACCTTACCTGCAAGGAAGTCTTCAAGCTTCCTGTTTCTCCTTTCCCACTAAAACCTATTTATGTTGAGTATGTTCCCCCCATAGCTCATTCCTTATTTTTCAGTTTTTTTGGTGAGACTGTTGGGTAGACATGGTGGTGTGTCTGTGAAGAGTAGCTTGCCTCAGCTGGATGGTCCAGAGTCCTGGAACCAGCGGCAAGTGAGAATCATGGGCTCAAGGCTGGATTTCTAGCAGGGGGGTCCCTGCCTCATCCAAGCCTAGCTCTTAGTCTGCAAGAGCTAGCTGTGTGTGTGTGTAGGGGAGCAGGGCGCTCACCTGCAGAGAGCAGAAGGCCTGGGTGAAGGGCGGCATCCGGACCAGATAGGAGGCGACAATGATGGCTGAGGAATAGTGAGTGCAGTAGTGGCACTGGACGGTCATGTCTCCTGCAATGAAAGCACGTGGCTGGGCTGCATCCCCGCCTGTGGCCTGCCCACCCCTCCCATCTCCCCCAACAAGCTTGAGTATCAGTCCTGCACATCGCGGGGGTCCTGGGGGGTGGGCAGGGGCCTTCAGGGCAGTGTGGGATGCAGAACCTCAGCCTGCTGAGAACCTGCTCACCAAAGGCAGGGCTTCGGGGCTGAGTGAGCCTTCTGAAACGGGCTGCCTCCGGCACATGAGGTAATCATTTATGGCTCACGGATAGATGTTCCTTATTTTAGTAGTTTCATGTTTTATTTCAAAGTGTTTGAGAAAACCAGTATAGCTGGCATCAAATATATGACAGAAAATTTTCTCTTTAAAATACATCCATTGAAGTGTAAAAGGTGAACAGATCTAAAGAAAAACAGTAAGGCGCTAAGAGTGCAGCTGGCCTGTGAAGGGAGTAAAATTGTAAAGGGAATGTGGGAATGAACAGGATTTGGGAACTAGGCTCTAGAACCAGATGGATACAGGCTCCGCAATTTAGAGGCTATGACCTTGAGTGAATTGCTTGAAGTCTGAGTTCCAATTTCCTTCTCTTTAAAATGGACCATTGTATGTATGAATGCAGGCTGGTCTGTACACAGAAAGGGCTGAACGGATGTCATTTCCCTGCCCCTGGGAATGGAGGTGTTTAAGCACTTTGGCAGCACAGTTCTCAGTCCTGATTTCCTGTTGGAATCACCTGGAGTGCACCCCATCACAGACTTATTTAAATCATGATTTCCAGGGGTGGGACCCAGACATTAACATTTTTAACGAGTTTCTCGAGTGATTCTCACAGGCAACCAGGGTGCAGACTGCTGGATTTGGGAGTTCTCTATCCTAATGTAATTTGTTTGTAGGCTAGATGACACCTAAATCATTATCAGCTCTCACTTCAAGGCATTCAGATAAAGAGCATTGTAGAAAAAAATCAAGCTGGGATCTACTCACCTTCAGTCTTCTCAACCTCTTTAAACCTCTGGATGAATTTCAGCTTCCTTTCCTTGGTCTGAGCTCCCATGGGCTTAGAAAGATCACGGAAAGTCTTGGGATTCATCAGGTTCAATGTCTAGAAGGTAAATGTGCAACTGGCGTTAACTCCCCTGGACCCTCTTGTGCCCCCGCGAGACTGCAAGAGCCACGGTCTTTAGTTTTATGGTTCTCTTTATCGGTTTATTGTCGTTCGCTCTGACCCCCCTCCTCTGGTGATTAGCAGGCCTGGTAGGGTTTTACGGCCCCACAGCCAGTGATCCACAAAGACTTAATAGGGGAGAGATGGGAAATGAGAGGAGGGGAAGATTGATTTCACACTGAAGTCTTCCAAGTTGACCCAAATCAGAACATCGCCACCAGTTACCCAAGAGACTTTCAAAAGAATTCCTGTTGTCAATGGATACTTGGCTTCTGCCCTCGCTGAGCAGTTTGCGGTTCAGGGTTCTTGCTTAGACTCAAACTGATTTTGTAGGCAGTCAGAAGTCGTCTGTTTGGGGAGGAAATGAGAGCAACGGCCTCGTGTTTTGGGAGGCACCTCCCTTCTGGGGTGGTGAAAGCAGTCCTGGCGTCCCCTTCCCCTGCCCTTGGAATACACAACAGTAGCACCATGAAGAGTTTTCAGGGCTGGGTGTCCTCTGAGTTTGCATGTCTTTATAGAAGGAGGTGTTTCTTTACACGCCTCTTCCTTTCCACCTGTAGCGAATCATCAGTTTTCCTGGGGAGGCAGGGCCTGCCACCATGGCTGGTGAGAAAAGGGAGCAGGACTGAAGCTCCTGAGACCCCTTGAGAGACAGCAGCATGGAAACCCGCTCAGCTATAGCTGATGCTGTAGCCACATCTCCAAATTCTCCAAAAGATATTGGAATACCAGCTTTTTAGAAGAAATCTCCCAATTTTTAAACACTGATAAGAAATTAAACTTTAATACAGGATATGGGCTAATCAAAATGGGCTGGGGACCCACCTATTTGTAATATGTGAGTTGAAGCTAGGATTGGCAAGTTTCCTTTCTGAAACACCTTGGCCCCAGATGATCGAGCAATGAGAAGCAATGTATGGCTTGTGAGAAAAGGTTTGCTGTGTTGTGTCTCAAATTGGGATGGGAGCTCACAAAAGACTGAGGCCCCTTTCCCAAATTCTGGGGGTGAGCTCTCTAAACAGCTTGAGGCAGCACTGGCCAGGGCTTATCTGTAGTGTACCCAGACACCTCCGGTCATTTACATACACAGCCCCACAAGTCTCCTGATGGCCAGAGCCCAGGCAATCAGGACACTGCTCCGTAGCCTGGTTGTCCCCCAGTGACATCACCTTGGCCAAACTTGTCACTTTTCTGCTCCTCCCTCCTCTGCCTGCTGAGGTCCAGGGACAGAGGGCAAAAGAGCGATGACCCAGTCTTATCATCAGCCTCCATTAGGGCTACATGTCTCGGTTCAGATCTAGAGTGATATCATCACCTCCACATATCATCATCTCAGTTACTGAAGTCAGGTTGCAGGGGAGGGGTGTGTTCTCACTGTGTCTCTGTGTCTCTTGCTCTCTCCTTCTCTCTCTCCCCCTCCCTCCCTCTCCCTCTCTACATGTTGGTTCTAGGAACACATCTTATGGCCCTCTTCACTTGACGGACCAGTGTTGGCCCACGGCAGTATCTCAGCAGATGGGTATCTCTTGCCTTCATGGTAGCAGTGAGCCAAGAAACCCTCTGGGGCACATGTCAGCTACTGTCCTAGTCATGTGGGGCTGGGACAGGGACCCAGGCACCCAGACTCCAAAGGCCAGGTGAGGGGCCAAGCCTGGAGCAGCCCTCAGGCCCAGGTGGACTGAGCCCGTCGCAGAGGCTCTGCATGACTGCAGGTGCTCTGGTCATCAGGGTCAAAAAAGTCACAGGACACCTGCATACCAACCACGTGAACACCTACCTGTGAGGTGTAGTCGGCCAGGACCCAGGGGAACACTGGATACTGCATGTAGTCATTGTAGGTCCTCCCAGCCAGGGTGTTGAGGTACATGAGATACTCGAAGTTGCTGATGTCTCTTTTCTGCCAGAAGAGACAAAGTGGGGATAAACCCAACAGGTTTCCTCGTGAGAACCACAGGGGTCTAACTCCCAGACCTGTGCAGGAGGCCCTAGCTGTGTAGGTGGGAACCTTGTGCCTGGAGCTGGGGCAACTCGGGGAGGCCACACTAATTCCAAGAGGAGTTGAAGCAAATATAGTCAGGAAGCAAAGTTGACTAGGAAAAAAACACAGCTCAGAGGTCCAAGCCGAGGCTAAAGCATTCTTTTGTGTTAACTGTTGGGTGATACTCAAAAATTGATTAAAATAATAGCACAAATACCAGACCTTCTTACTGCTGACTGCTTTATGATTGAAAATATAAGCTGGGGGGTTCTTTGCAGTCACCAGGAAAGAGGCCCTTACCAACAGGCTCAATGATCTGCTTTCTTGGGAACCTGAACTTTCTTTCTTCTGACTCTGCCAGTTAGGATACTCTGTGTTCTTAGGGCCCTCTGTTTCAAGATGTATAGTCATGAATGGAGCCAGGGACTATATTTGGGAAAAATTCACCAAGGCCACCTGGCTCATGAGCAGCCAGTAGAGACGTCATCTCTGATGGGACCTGCATGCTGTGGTCTCTCCTTTGCTTGGCCTGCTCCTTGGGAAAGGATTTTGGACATGAGTGACCAAGATTTACTTTCCTGTTGCCATGGGCTCTGTATGGCTGTCTTTCTTGGGATCCTTTCCTTCCACTGAGAACCCAAGGCAGAGTGTCAGTTCATCCAGGCTGGGAGCCACATATGACTTCCCAGGAAGTGAAGTGAAATCTGTACCTTCCTGAGTTGTGTGTTCATTTATACATATGTGTACACCTTCATGGATAAAGCATGTGTGTGCACATAGAGCTTATGTACGTGCACACACACGCTCATACTAACTCCCCAGCTCTGACTCAAGAATCGCCTTTTGTCACTGAGATCTCTTCAGGGAAATGCTTGAGACATTTTAACAAATTAATAAAACAAGATCCCTCCTGATTCACCAGTGTGCCTTCTCTCTTCATCCCTGGGGCCTGAGCTATTTGCTGATTTGCTTTCCTGAGGGTTTCCTTGAACCCACAGTGTTCTGAGGGGTCACTGTACCTGCCACTTCTGCAGCATGGTCTTGTCGGAGCTGGGGTACCTCCTGTGGGACAGAAAATGATGGTGGTGACCAAATGTCTCAAGGTACAAATGGAGGGAGAGGTGGAACTTCCTGGGCCTTTGTGGGGTTGGGGCATCCAGAATGGCCATCAACTTCCCAGAGCAGCAAGATTATTTCCCAAGCTCTTCTTGCTCCCACACTGCCCTATTGAAAGATGGGTTCTTGCCATTCCCCTTGCTATTATGTGATTCCAGAATACACTGCTGCCTGAAGCATGGCCCCTGGAGAAGTCCCAGGGCCATGCAAGAGCAAGTTTGGGGTCTCACGCTCAACACTGGATTTCCCATAACCACAGCTTGGCCTTCTTTGCCCATGTGAACAAAATACACGTGGCTACAGTATATTATTTGTGAATATAATATACTGACACGTGGATGTACGGCTAAAAAGTGCAGACGATACAGAAAGTCATGAGGTATAAAACAATAGTCTGCAAACTACTGTTCCCACACAAGAAACATCTATAGTTAATTTCCAAAAGAGTTTTAGCCATATGGCAGTCTATTTGCTCACACAGTTTAAAATGAATTGTTCTTGGTATGTGGGATCATCTTATCCACGTGGGTCTCCATCCTGCTCCTGGAGGTGCCCACATTGTCCTGTGGCCACAGTAGCTGGGCAGCCTGGCACAGAGGGATGGGACCTGGTGGGGGCTTCCCCCATGCTGGGCTTGGTCTTCACAAATGATGTTTGTGTGATCACCTTTGGACATCAATCTATGTGACTTATGAGACTTAAATCTTGTAATGATTTCATGATTTGAATCTCTGAATGTATCTACGAGATACATTTTCGGCAGCAGGACTACTCGGCTAAAAACTATGAGAATTATCAAGTGTGCTACATGTCGCCAAACTGTCCTCTTAGGAAGTTGTACCAATTTATATGACCACATATATAATTAAGAAACACAAATCAAACCAAGGAAACACCATTTTAAGCTATGTGGTAGGGAAGAGTATAAAAGTGTATAGGATGCAGTGTTGGGGAGGGCGTGGGGAAGGAACCTCTCCATGTGACATGCTGCTTCTGCTCAGCTGCTGCTACTGCTGCTAAGTCGCTTCAGTCGTGTCCAACTCTGTGCGACCCCATAGACGGCAGCCCACCAGGCTCCCCTGTCCCTGGGATTCTCCAGGCAAGAACACTGGAGTGGGTTGTCATTTCCTTCTCCAATGCATGAAAGTGAAAAGTGAAAGTGAAGTCACTCAGTCGTGTCCGACTCACTGACCCCGTGGACTGCAGCCTACCAGGCTCCTCTGTCCATGGGATTTTCCAGGCAAGAGTACTGGAGTGGGGTGCCATTGCCTTCTCCTGCTCAGCAAGAATGTATAAATCCCAGTTCCTTGGCCTCTGGGGTTCTGTGGTTCCTTTTCCAGTTCTATTTCTTTCCTCCTCTGTTTCCCTGAGATGCCCCTTCTACTCCCCAAACCAGGTTTTTGTTCCGGATGTTCCTCCAAACCAAATCAAGATCCGCCACTCTCTAGCCATGACCTCTGCCTCAGTCCTGTTCAGGTACCCATGGACTCTGCTCCCACATGCATCCCACAGGGACGTTCAGCCCACAGGGACTGCACCTTCATGTGACAAGGCCTGGTGCCCGAGTGCCCCAGCAGGCCTGCACCTCTTCATCTTTGCATCACAGCACTGCTGTGATGTCTGTCCAGGCTCCCCAACCTTCCTCATTCAATACCTTCCTTGGCAGATTTTCTATAAACAGAAAGCAACTCCCTTGCTGGGATTCACCTCTTCCCGCCAATAGAGAAATCATCATTTCAGTCCATTTTATTCAGGCAAACAGTAACAACAGGAAACAGACAAAACATGGTCACATTTATTGCATTAGCTTGCACAGACTCAAGTGGAGACAAGCTTTTCTATGCAGTCTATAAACCTGAAGCCCCCAGTTTCAGAAAACTTTGAAGGCTATAAATGAGGACAGAGCCCAGGCTGGAGACAGTGAAGATCTCGACCTTGAAAAGAATGTGTTCTGAGGCTTTCTGAGGATGTGGGGCTGAGCCTCAAGGGTGTGGAGTTAGTAGAGCAAAGCCTGCTGAACTTGGTACTTTATTTTAGAAATCTGACAGTGGAAGAGGACTAGGGGAGCAAAAGTCCAGGAAAAGAGAGGGCCTCTGTTTTTCCTCTTTCAGAAAAAGTTCTAGAATTTTGCCTGTGGTCTTTTGTGACATTGCCATCATGTGGAATGGCGTGCAGAAGATAAAGGCAATTTACCATCCTACTCCTCATTTCACCGGCTATGAGCTCCAAGGAAGATCCATCATTTCCTTACCATCAAAAACAGACAACATTACCAGCAGTATCCAGAAACTCATCTAACCAAAGGTGAGTTCTCTCTGAAAGATTTCTTTTTTCAAAAAATCATGTTCATCTGAAGACAGTTATAGAACTTCCATAATGGTCTATGTGAATTTTATGAATATCTCATCATTAAAGTACTTCTTTCAGAATTGGTACTATCCCACAATTATAGCATAAGCTGTAGATTAAACAAGATGCCAGAGATCAATCTTGGCTTTCTAAAGCCCATCTAAGGTTGGAGGGAGCCCACATGGGAAAAAGCATCAGCTTTGGGGTCACTAGAACCTGGGTTCAAATTCTGCCCCCACCACTTGCTTGCTCTGAACTGCTGTTACCTCATCCTTCAAACATGGCTGACCCAGAAGTGCTGGGGAGCAAGTGTGGCCGAGGGTCTGGGACAGGTTAGCACAGGTGTGGGCACAGGGCTCCCTCAGTGGGTATAGTTCTAGTGGATGTTGATGTTATTCTAGAGCAGGATTGATTCTTTTTTACTCTGGGAGGAAGAACAGTGTGGACAGCGAGTGAAGACTTGTTTCTGGTCAAGACCTGCCTTGTTCTGCCAATACCATTCTGAAAACTCTTAGAATAATTGTGTCACCTGTGAATCAGATCTCCTGCTCTGTCAACTCAAGGTTTGCCATGGAGTCTATGGGGCAACAGTCCAGGCCTTCAGGCCACCTAGGATGGAGTTGAGAAGAATGGAAGAGTTTAAAGTCACTGAGGCCTAGGTAGGTCATTCTGCTTAATCTTAAGGTGGCCTAGCATGGTGGGCTCACAGAGGACATCTTACCAACTCACCCTTACCCCAAGACAGGCGTCTAAACTCCTCTGGAAGACTTCCATAGATGGGACACTAACTTCAAGTAGAACTTTGTGGCTGGTCAACAGCTAGGCTGGGTTCAAATTCTTTCCTCTTTTGACAGTGACTTTTACCTGTGCTGTTTCACTTTAATCAAATCTGTGTCCATGAAGCCCTAGAAGTGGTCGAAGCTTGAGTACTGCTGCCACGTGGTATTAGGGCATTCTCTACCCCAGAACTCCAGTGCCCATGGCTTGCCTCACTGTCTTGCCTTTGATTCCACTCCCTTTAGTCCAGCTCCACCTGATTGGCACCTCCCCTCTACCCTGAGCCTGTCCTCAGAACGAGCCAGAGGCATAGCCCAGGAACTCACATCTCTCCTAGGGAGGCTGGTAGAGAAGCCTGCCAGCAGCCTTCAGGGGTAGGCTAGCCCAGGCCAGAATGGTCTCTGCCAATGGACTCATCTGGCTGGAGGCTACACCCTCTCAGCCCAGGAAAGGATGGGATCTGAGGTGTCCTGCCTGTCCTTCTCACCTCTGGGATTAGAAGGCTATGGCTAGTCCTTAGACACTAAGAAAATAACCAGGGAAAGCCTACAGGGAAACTGGGCCTCCAGAGCTGAAGTAGACATATTTAAGAAGACTGATGCCTCTCCAAATTCTCCTGTATCTTTTCCACTCACAAAACAGTTATGAGGCCATGGTGAAATGGGTTAGTGAGTAACTAAGAGGTGTCAAGAAAATACAATCCACAATGAGAAGAAAACTCACTCATCTTGTCAAACTGGAAGTGTGTCTACTAATGGTTTGGGCTGTGTCTCAGGCCAGCATCTTTTGCCTGGGTGTGGCTCTGGAGGAGCATGCTGGGGAAGCCATCTGTGGGGTGGGCAGAGTTTTCCGTGAGAAGCTGAGAGACTGCTAATAGAAACATACTCTGTCCTCATTTCCTTTCTCAGAAGCAAATTTGGGTTTAGTCTAGTTTTCAAATCTAGATTGTAGGTCAATGCTTGCATACTCAGTTGCTCAGTTGTGTCCAACTCTTTGCAACCTCATGGACGGAAGCCCACAAGGCTCCTCTGTCCATGGAATTTTCCAGGCAAGAATACTAGAGTGGGTTGCCATTTCCTACTCCAGGGAATCTTTCTGACCAGGGATTGAACCTGCATCTCTTGTATCTCCTGCATTGGCAGGCAGATTCTTTACCACTGTGCTTCCCTGTAGGTCAATAGAAATCCAGTAATAGATAGGCATTCTTGGAAAATAGAGATATCCTCCTGAATTAAAGGATATTGACCCCTTTTATTGTAACTTCCTGTCTTAACATGTATAAATCTATTATTAAAACAATAATAATATTTATCTAATGCATTAGAAACTGTAAAGACTTTTTGTTTGTTGTCTAATTTTCACAAGGACTCAATGAGATAGCCGTAATCTCTGTCTTCAGGTGTGGAAATGGAGGTGGGGTAAGAGATGATGTGCAGACTAGAGAACTTCACTAGGGTTTGCTAGAGCCTAGTGCAGGCACCCACGAGTGTCCAGCATACCAGGCTTTGCAGAGCACCTATTGGACCATACCTTGACCACACCTTGACTCCAGGCCCTGACTCTGAAGACAACTGCTTTCCTCTGAAGGGGAAAAGAAAACAAAAGCAAAAACCACCACCACAACGAAAAACCCCCCAAAATGACAACAAAAATCTTTGTTCTGGCTGGATTAGAGGGCAGTTACCTGATCGTCAACTTGGGTATATTTGGAAGTTAAAAATGAACATTAGCAAAACTACTGAATTATTATTGCACAACTATGCTGCAAACCTGATGCTGCTGATGCATGAGAAGTCTGGGGGTTTATATAACTTCAAATTACCTCTAGATGCTGAAAACAAGTGGCTCTGACTTTTACAAAGTTTTACATATCTGCATTTTAAAAGGTATTTATCTAAACAAGTGGTACCTAATCAAGAGTACAAGCTTTTACACCGCAAAGGAAACCATAAACAAAACGAAAAGACAACCTAAGGAATGGGAAAAAATGTTTGCAAACAGTGCAATCAATAAGGGCTTAATTTACAAAATACACAAACAGCTCATACAACTCAACAACAACAACAAAAACCCCCAACAACCCAATTGAAAAACGGGCAGAAGACTTTCATAGACATTTCTCCAAAAGAGACATACAGATGGCCAACAGGCACATGAAACGATTCTCAATATCGCTAATTATAAGAGAAGTGAAAATCAAAACTACAATGAGATACATCACACCAGTCAGAGTGGCCATCATTAGAAGTCTACAAATAACAAATTCTGGAAAAGATGTGAAGAAAAGGAAAACCTCTTACACTGTTGGTGGGAACGTAACTTGGTACAGCCACCATGGAAAACAGTAAGGCGGTTCCTCAAAAAACTAAAAATAAGTTGCCATATGATCCAGCAATTCTGTTCTTGAGCATATATCCAGACAAAATTGTAATTCAAAAAGACAGATGGACCCTTATGTTCATAGCAGCACTATTTGCAATAGCCAAGACAAGAAAACAATCTAAATGTCTATTGATAGAATGAATAAAGATGTAGTATATATTTTATATTTACACAATGGAATCATACTTAGCCACAAAAAAGAATGTAATGATGCCATTTGCAGCAACATGGATGGACCTAGAGATTATCATACTAAGTGAAATGTCAGAAAGAGAAAGACAAACACCGTGATATCACTCACATATGGAATCTAAGACACGATCCAAATCAGCACATCTACAAAACAGAAAGAGACTCACAATATAGAAAGCAGAGTTTGGTTGCCAAGGTAGGGGTGGTGGGGAGCTGGTAGGGAAGGAAAGGAATGGGAGTGTGGAGTTAGCAGAAGCAAACTATTATATATGGAATGAATAAGCAACAAGGTTCCACTGTATAGCTCAGAGAACTATATTCAATATTCTATGACAAACCATAATGGAAAAGAGTATGAAAAAGAATATATTAATATATGTGTTATTTTTGGTTGTTTAGTCACTAAGTTGTGTGCGACTCTTGTGACTCCATGGACTGTAGCCCTCCAGTCTCCTCTGTCCATAGGATTTCCCAAGCAAGAATATTGGACTGGGTTGCCATTTCCTTCTCCAGGGGATCTTCCCGAGCCAGGGATCAAACTTGTGTCCCTGCATTGGCAGGAAGATTCTTTTACCACTGAGCCACCTGGGAAGCCATATGTGTGTGCATATATGTATGTGTACATAACTGATCCACTTTTCTGTACAGAAGAAATTAACACAACATTGTAAATCAACTATAGGTCAATAAAAGTTTTAAAAATTAAAATTAATGTATTGTTTTCATATATTGTTTCCCTTAAAATATTAATTTTATTTTTATTTATGTTTTATAACTTTCAGATTACTTATTTTCTAATTTAAATTATATGTTTTTAGAAAATTCTAATTAGAAATGCACTAAGTTTTAGAAGTTCAGGTAACTTTTAACTTTCTAGTCATCTTCATTTGCTCATTATGTTAAATCCATTTATTGTCTAAATTAAATGATCAATTTTATTTCATTTTGGATAGATATTAGTATTCACATATTTAAGAAGTTTTGTAGTTAACTATATTTCTAACTTAATGGCTTACCATATTTTTATTTTTTAATTTGAACTTTTTCATTTTCCTTTTTCATACCTTCCAAAATTTTCATTGCTTGGGTTAAGTTTGCATTTCAAATGACTTATTTGAAAATTATTTCATTTATTTTTTAATTCAACCTGGGTAATACAGTTTAGAGTATTTTTATATTTTTGTTTCTATATATGCATTTTCTAATTTTCCTATAATGTTATTTTATTATTTGCAAAATAATTTTAACATTTAACCTTTTTGCCAAATAAATAAACAAACAGATAAGACATCCTCTCAAAAACCAAAGAGTAGAAAGAAATACTGAGGCAAATTACAAGGAAGTCGAATGATATTTCATGAGCCACAGTAAGATATCTGTCCCTTCAAAGAGCCAAGCGTGGCTCTTTCCCTTCTGTTAGCAATGTGCACTTCCGGCGGTCGCCATGGAAAGCAGCTGTCCTGTACTGTAATCCCCAGGGCATTGCTGGGGGAAACCAGGAGGAAGCCCTGTACAAGCCCCTGGGACCCCAGACCCTGTCCTGGAGACCCTTTCAGCCCTGCCTTCCTTGCAGGCTGGAGTCAAGATTATGCTAATTAACGCCAGGTCTCTTGTTGCCAGGTGACAAAGTTTCACAGTCGAGGAGGAACTGGGACAACAGGGTAAGCATTCCTCTGGTGGCACTTATTTTACTTTAATTCTGCCAAACAACACCTCTTTAAACTCTTTTTCTCTCCTCCTCTAAGCAAGCAACTTTGGAAACGCAGGCTTCCCTGGAGTGCTTTATTTACATACCCCAGATGCCAGCTGATTCATTACAAAGAAGGGGAGGAAGCCGGCCCAAGCCCCAGGCAGGGAGGGCACCTTGCTGGCGTCCTCAGGCACCTGGGCCATGGACAAGCTTGGGAGGTTAGTGTGGGGATCCATGGGCCTTTGGGGTCACCTCGACGATCTTTCAAAGTCTGAGCCCCCTTGAGTGTTGTTTCCTGCTCCACAAGCAGGTGGAGATGAGTGTGTGTACTACTTCCTTACCCGGCCAATCACCCCTCTAAGGAAACTCACTCAGTCTGGAGGCTGGAGCCTGTGAAGGGAACCTGATGACTGCTGACTGTGCTGGGGTTTAGAGCACAGTCTGTCTTTTGAGAAGTCTAGAGGCAAACCCTTTGAGTGATCCTGAACCCCAGAGCCCACAAACACGTGGTTGAGCCCCAGGCTGGGGTGGGCTGTGCAAGGAGGACCTCAGCATGGAACACACTAGACTACACACTTCACGTCCCTATTTCTACCACAGACAAAGGTAAGTGCTGTTACTTCGAGTCTCCGGGAGTTTGGATGAGCTACTTAGCCTCTCTGAGCCTCACGTGCCATATCTGTCCAGTGGAGATCAAAATCAATAAATACATCAGGCAGGTGTAAGAATTATAGTGTCTGTAAAATGCCTGGCCTGGAGTAAGTGTGGAGTAATTTGAAGGAGGTGGTCAATATGGTGCTGTTGGGTGAATTTATCAGCATTATTTCCATCATAAAGGTGCTAGGAACCAGATTACCATTCACTGAGTACCATGTAACATACAATCACTTAGCATACAGTCATCACCTCAATTTTCACAAAAACCTGCAGTTTTCTAACCCATTTTGCAGATTAGTAAACTGAGCTCACGATTAAAATCAGATTGTCAGTGAGGGTAGGGATGGAGCCCAGTTCTACTGGCCTCCAAGCTTCCACATTCCCCTTCAAGGTATCTCACAGCTTCACAGGTGGGCAGGTTTATAGCAAAGGCTTTCTCAATGCTGGGGGGTGTCCTACAGCAGATGGGGGTACCACACGGGGGTGCCTGCCAGTGCACACTGCTGGGGTATACCTGATCTGCACCTTGTCCACCCCTCAGCAAGTTCTCACTGGGGCCAGATGGGGCGTGGTGCAGAAAAAATGCAGGTATCACTGGACACTTGAGAACTGCCCCCAACTCTGGGATCGTGGTTGAGGTGTGAGGCACTGTGCCTCAGAGGAGCTGTCTCTCTGGCTTTCAGATGGAGTAACCCAAAGTCTGCCCCTGGGAGGCAGGGATGCCCCAGCAAGGAAGGATGCTGGGCTGCGGGGTCTGGATCAGGTTTCTACCCAGTTGGAATCCTGGTGTCCTGGCTCTCCTGTCATCAGTTATGTGGTCCTGTCCAGTCATCACTCCTCTCTACACCCCGTCCCCCACAGTCACAACAAAGGTCTTCATGGTCCTCACTCACCCTTACCTCGCCCTTCAGAAGCATCCACTTTTACAATTCTATTTACAGAAGTGGAGGCTGAAGCTGAGCGAGGCTCCTGAGACTGTCTAGGGTCACAGGATGGCATCTGGGGAGCTGGGTGGCACCGCATGTGGATCTAAGGGCCCTGCACTTTTCTCCCTGCCAAGCTGCTTCTCTGAGCCCAGTT
Source organism: Cervus elaphus (assembly GCF_910594005.1). Classification (NCBI taxonomy): domain Eukaryota; kingdom Metazoa; phylum Chordata; class Mammalia; order Artiodactyla; family Cervidae; genus Cervus; species Cervus elaphus. The sequence continues at coordinate 42,719,760 of NC_057829.1, read as the reverse complement.
TCTTTATCTGCAAGGGAGGGCCTGGCTGTGAGAAAATGCAATTGTGTCTGTCTGGCAATAGCAGTGCTTAAACCACGTTGATTGAAACGGAATTAGTTGATTGAAACTGAATTAATGCTCATCTCTTGGGGTTTAAAGGTACCAGCACTGACTTTGGTTCTTTGCTTTCCGGGTGTCAAGGTTGCATTGTGTGCTTTGAACATGTCGGTTGATGAACAAGGCATTTCTAGGCTGTTAAACTAATAATCTTAATATTTTATTTTAACTGTAAGGCACCTATTCCCTTTTGTTCCTTTAACAAATCCAATTAAAACAAAGCACTTTCAGAATTACAAAAGAGATGCTATTAAGCCAATAAGAAATCATAATCTTTTGCTATTGGGCCATGTGACCCCCTGGGAACTTTTGCTTCAAATAGAAGTTGAATTCTTATTACCCTCCAGGGGGAAGGGGCCCGTTTGACAGATAATGGCTTCCCAGGCAGTCCTTGTGCAGCCCCACATGGGTGCTGAGGACGGAGAAGTAAATAATATTAGAGGTAGAGGAACCTGTACATGTGTAATATAAAATCCTTAGCACTGCGTTGATCAAATTAACCAGATAATCACCAAATGAAGTGAACCTTCCACACAGACACTGTGTCTGCTGCAGCTCTGATGTCATAGGAGGAACATCTCTCCCAGAAGCCCTGGATTAAGTTGAGTGGCGTGAGCTTGGATAAACTGCTTTACACCCACCTCACCCCCAGGTCCCTATCTTTGGGTAGGAGGAATGTTCCTACCTCAGAAAGTCATGAGGACTAAAGAAACCGGAGGACAAACCAGAGGGCACTTGCTTTGTGAAGGTGGCGTGAAGGGCCTCTAAAGGCTGGGTGTGCGTAGGAGAATGTGTGTGCTGGAGGCCGTGGAGGGGTGGACAGCATCAGGGGTCTGACAAAGTTTGCAGTTTGGGACTCACAGAAGTGCATCTTACAAGTGTTTGCTTTTCAGGTGAGGCCACGCCATGAAAATGCACTTCTGGTGACCGCACACAGCGTCTCAGGGCCCAGCATAGCAGGCAGACACCCTTCCACCCCTGCCCAGGGCAGCAGACGGCCAGCTTCTCTGGTGGGCATGTGGGAATGCAGTGCGCTAGTGTTCTGAGGCCATGCTGCATGAAAAACGGAATCTTTAAGGAGGCCCACATCATGGGAGCCCAGGGATACTGGAGGGACTGAGGAACAATAGATTTCTGTCTCCATCATCACTCTCTTGTCCTAATTTTTTTTAAGAAGTCAAATTATTTCAGTTTATTTTTACACAACATGTTACGGGAATATTGCTAAAATTCTGAGAAGATATACAAATAGAATAGTAACATACAATAATTTTTAAAATTTCTAATACATGTTTTCCTTTTTTTTTAAAAAAAAAGGATATGTATAAAATTTATTTGGGGAGGGGGCACACACCTATTAAATGAAGTGGCTGGTAGCATTACATGTAGCCTTTAAACTGTTTCCCCGCCCCCTCTCATTGTTGATCTTCAAGCTCTTACACTTAAATGACTCCACTAATGCTATTAAAATAATTTGAAATTCATACTATTCAACTACATTCCGATCTATATACATATACATGCATCTATGAAGACAAGAACCCCACACACTGGTCCCTAGACAGTGGAGTGACAGGCAACAAGCCTAGAGCAAAGGCAACTGGGGGAAAAGAGAGACAGGACAGTATAGTGGGAAGACCATACACTTTGGTATTACACACCCAAGCTTGTGGGTGTGTAATACCTAGGGAACCTAGGCTTAGCTGAGCTGTGTTGTCTTGTGAACTTGGGGAAGTCACTTCACTTCTCTGAGCCTTAATCCTTTTATATTAAAAATAGGATGGACACTTGCATGATTGCTATGGAGATTAGAGATACAGAAAGGGCCAGCAGCATGCTGGCAATAGTTACTTTGGTACATATCACCTGAATGAAGAGTAGTAAGTGGCTCTTGACATTACGAAGCATTTCCAAAACTGAGTTCAGAAAACCCTCACAATCACGGGGTCCCTGTAAGATTTCACCCCTCCTGCCTGTCATCCTCATTTCCCTCTATCAACTCCACCAAGTGTCTGGTGGAGGTACTGCTGGGAACTGCACAGAAATCTTTCTCCCTCTAGTCTGTCCGTGTCCTAGCAATCTGTCCTTCTGCCCACAGGAAAGCAGAGCTCAATATAGCTGGGGGCAGAAGTGAAAAAAAATAAAAGCACTTCATGTCTATACCTCCAGTGAGTCTATACTCCAAAAGGCAGATCTAGTTGTAGAAAACACAGCTCCTGGCCCAGAGTGGATTCTGGACAAATAGTAATTCTTTCCCCCAGCTCAGATGACTCTTGAGTCAAACATACGTGCCTGTTTTAGAAGTCTGGCCAAGGTTCTAGACACATCCCATTGACACACAGTGCCAAGGTGACCACCCACATCTCCACCTGCCACAGGGCTTCTCATGTGAAGGGACAGCTCTGTCTGGGAAGGGCTGCGGGACATGGGGAGCGATCTCAAGGCTCACGGGATGTCACAGCAGAGGTGAGGCTCTCCTCTTACATATCTATGAATGTGTCCTATTAGAGTTAGGAGAGAGAATAATGAATGACTTTTGAACGACTGACTTCACTGAGGGAAATTTGCATTACTTCCTCTTAAGAGATGTCCCACAGCAAAAGATATTTCTCCCCCGACACACAAAGATATCTCTCCTCCAACGACACAAAGCTTGCTAAGTTAGTCCCAAACACGGGCTGTGAAACAATGGTGACTTTGGGGGTTTCAGTCCCACAAAATATCTGTCCCAGTCTCAGTGTATCAACGAAAAGGGTAAAATAATTATGAGATCATGTTAGCAAAATGTTTAAAGATATCAGATATATATATATGTGTGTGTGTGTGTGTGTGTGTGTATATATAATTGTTCTTAAAAATATAAAGATACATGAGTGTGAAGCATCAGATAAATTCTAGTATTCTAGTGAAAGATAATGATCTTACAACTAAAAATGCTTGCAGATATTCCGATGGTTTTAAAATATAAGTTGCCATTACATTTTTAATTTAGATATCCATGGGGTGTCCCACCATGCTGGTTGATTCACAATGACTAGATAGAAAAATTAATTAGAAATTAAAGTCAAACCAACTGAACCAGTTTTAATAAAGTATAAAAACCAATTGTATAAAACAAAAAGTACATTTAGAAACTTCTATTTGTGTTTCTAAGCTGTTCATGTGAAATGAAATCTATTATTTGACTACCCTCTATCTGTCTATCTGACTGTCTGTTCATCCATCTGTCTATCTATCTACCTACCCATCTATCTGATTATCTGTTTACAATCTTTCTCCCTATAATTGCCCTTGTGTGGATTGACCCTATGCTGATATTTGAAGATTCTATGAATTGATAATGACAGGTCATCAAATGAGATTTAGCTGTACTGAAAGCTCATCTATTTCACACTTCTTTTGCCAATACGTATTCTCCCACCCAGTGGGCAGACCTAGGCAGGATGCTGACCATTCAGAGTTGAATAAAAAAAGGGATGGATGTCCCTGGGCTCTGGGGGTTCCTGGCACTGGTGTGCTTCTAGCAGCTCTCACAGCTTAGAGGGGTCAGAATGGACCCTGAGCAATACACCCTGCTTTCCCTAGCCAAGAGCAAGTGTCCCAAGACAGATAAAGTAGGAGAAACATGAAGCGGGTGGGGACTGAGCAGGCAGCTTCTGGTCTGGGCTATCTGGGGGCCCATATGTACTGAGAAAGAGAAGTGTGTTATCCCAGCTAGCCCCTACTTTGCCTGCAGGTGATGAATGACTGAGCAGGCTCTGAGTCAAAGGGCCCGTTTGGAGAAGTCCTTGTGGATAGCTCCACGCTGCTTCCTCCCCATCAGTCATCAGAGATGAGAGGCTTCTTACCATGGAGCAGGTGGGCTTTGGGGAGCAGGCACAGCTGGGCTTAACTGGTCGTATCTCCAGTCTATGGGAAGCATTCTCCCCAGCTAGGGCCTTCTGCCTTTACTTGCTGTGCTTGTCCTCCCTGAGCTGAACTTTGTCTTAATTAAATGTAAGAAATACAAAAGACAGCCTGGGCTTTTTGGGGCTCAGAAGAATCTGGTGGCCAGAATCAGTAGCAATCTAGATTTTAACTTTTTGAGTTTAGAAACTGGCCCCATTTATTGTTTACCTGTATAAATAACATAGAGACTAGGTACCTAGTAGGGTCTCAATAAACTTACTGAATGAGGGTATAAATGAATAAATGAATGCAGGGATAAGCACATGGACTTGGCTCAAATTAGACCCAAAGAAGTAACAAGAATCATGGACAAAGGAAACTTTGCTATGCTTTCAGACCCAACTATACTTTCAGAGTTGCCAAATAAAATACAGAACTATGCAGTGTTTGGGACATATGTATACTCAAATCTGTCCATTGTTTATCTGAAGCTCAGATTTAATGGGGGTATCTTGCAATTTTATTCGTTAAATCTGGCAGCCTTACCATGAGAAGTCATTGGTAAACATGACTAGAACACAGGCTCCCCCTATCTCAGTCCATATTTGTTTTAATTATGATTTTAACTCAAGGGCAGTAGGACAGCTTTTCTGATATGCCACCTTGTGCATAGCTGTTCCCCAAAGTGTGCGTGTCCATACACATGGTTTGCATGCATACATACCCCAGCAGTGCCCACATGATACACACGTGGATGCCCTTTTCAAGGGAAAACATTCAGTTAGTTCAGTTGCTCAGTAGTGTCCGACTATTTGTGATCCCATGGACTGCAGCACGCCAGGCTTCCCTGTCCATCACCAACTCCCAGAGAGTACTCAAACTCATGTCCATTGAGTCGGTGATGCCATCCAACCATCTCATCCTCTGTCATCTCCTTCTCCTCCCGCCTTCAATCTTTCCCAGCATCAGGGTCTTTTCAAATGAGTCAGCTCTTCGCACCAGGTGCCCAAAGTATTGGAGCTTCAGCTTCAGCATCAGTCCTTCTAGTGAATATTCAGGACTGATTTCCTTTACGATGGACTGGTTGGATCTCCTTGCAGTCCAAGGGACTCTCAAGAGTCTTCTCCAACACCACAGTTCAAAAGCATCAATTCTTTGGCACGCAGATTTCTTTATAGTCCAACTTTCACATCCATACATGACTACTGGAAAAACCATAGCTTTGACTGGACAGACCTTTGTTGGCAAAGTAATGTCTCTGCTTTTTAATATGCTGTCTGTTGCTGCTGCTGCTAAGTCACTTCAGTTGTGTCCAACTCTGTGCGACCCCATAGATGGCAGCCCACCAGGCTCCCCCATCCCTGGGATTCTCCAGGCAAGAACACTGGAGTGGGTTGCCATTTCCTTCTCTAATGCATGAAAGTGAAAAGTGAAAGTGAAGTCGCTCAGTTGTGTCTGACTCTTAGCGACCCCATGGACTGCAGCCTACCAGGCTCCTCCGTCCATGGGACTTTCCAGGCAAGATTACTGGAGTGGGGTGCCATTGCCTTCTCTGATATGCTGTCTAGGTTGGTCATAACTTTTCTTCCAAGGAGTAAGCGTCTTTTAATTTCATGGCTGCAGTCACCATCTGCAGTAGAATAAAGTTTGTCACTGTTTCCCCATCTATTTGCCATGAACTGATGGGGTCAGATGCCATGCGTTTTCTGAATGTTGAGTTTTAAACCAACTTTTTCACTCTCCTCTTTCGCTTTCATCAAGAGGCTCTTTAGTTCTTCTTTGCTTTCTGCCATAAGTGTGATGTTATCTGCATATCTGAGGCTATTGATATTTCTCCCAGCAATCTTGATTCCAGCTTATGCTTCATCCAGTCCAGCATCCCTCATGATGTACTCTGCATATAAGTTAAATAAGCAGGGTGACAATATATAGCCTTGACGTACTCCTTTCCCAATTTGGAACCAGTCTGCTGTTCCATGTCCAGTTCTAATTATTGCTTCTTGACCTGCATACAGATTTCTCAGGAGGCAGGTCAGGTGGTCTGGTATTCCCATCTCTTTCAGAATTTTCCACAGTTTGTTGTGATTCACACAGTCAAAGGCAAAACATTGGGGCGTGAAAAAATCAGACTTCCCAGTCAGGCTGAGAATGGGAAGTAGATTATGACAGAAATAGTCTATTGAGGTTTTTTTCTTTTTTTTTTAATTTAAATTCACCTGCAATAAAGTCAGTATACAGTTTTTTTGTATATAGTTCTCTGAGCTCTAACGTGTATAGCTTCATGTAGCCACCACCACAGTCAGGGTCCAGGCAGTTCCAATGCTCCAGAAAACTCACTTGTGCAGCTCTGTTGTCAAACCTTCCCCATCCCTAGTCCCTGAAAACCAACCCCCAATCTGGTTTCTGTACCTGTGGTTGTGATGTTTCCAGAAAGCTATATAAATGGTCTCATTCATTATGTAGACTTTTAAGACTGTCTTCTTTTACTTAGCAGGATGATTTTGAGAGTCATCCAAGTTGTTGCATGTATCAGTAGATCTTTATGCTTAATAGTACCCATTATAAGGATAAGCCACAATTTCTTATCCATCCAGGCACTGAAAGACCTTCAGATTTTTGGTTTCCCTTTGTGACAAATGTGAATAGAGCAATTATAAATACAAGTTTTCATGGTAACTTGAGTTTTTGGCTTTGGGGGGTGGGGGTTAAGTATTTAGTTGGGGAAATGCTGGGTCATATAAGTGTATGGTTAATTTTATCAGAAATTGCCAAACTGTTTTTTTCATGGTGATATTACCATTTTGAATCCCCATCAACAATATGTGAGCATTCTAGTTGCTCCACACGCTCACCAGATCTTTGTATTATTGGTTTTTATGTCTGTTTGTTTGTTTGTTTATTGTTTTAGGCATTTTAGTAACTGTGCAGCGGTATCTGACTGTGATTTTCATTTACATTTCCCCAGTGACTGATGACACTCAGCAATACTTTGTGGTTTTGCGGCTTATTAACCATCCATACAACTTCTATGGTGAAATGCTTCATTAAATATCTTGGGCATTTTTAAAAAATTGTATTGTTATTTTCTTATTGTTGACCTTGAGTTCTTTATAGATTCTGGATACTAGTTCTTTGATGGATATGGGGTTTTGTTTGTCTTTCAGAGCAAGGATTTCAAGTTTTGTTGAGGTCCAAATTGTCAGTATTCCCTTTTATGGGTTATACTTTTGCCAAATTCAAAGTCATGAAAAGTTTCACTCCACATTTCCTTTAGTCTTTGCACAGTAAGTTTACTTCCCCATTCTCTTAGTTTAATTTGCTTTTGTTTATTTAAACTGAGATGGCATATAACTGAATCTTTTATTTTATAATCCACCTGATTGCTCTGGAGATTAAAATATACATACTTATCTTTCTATAGCTTACTGAGAATTAAATTTTCCTATTTCCAAAACAACTTAAAAATCTTACCTACCATCTAGGTCTCATTAACTTCTCCCATTATGTTGTAGTTGTTGGTATGCATTCCATCTACATACATTGACAGTTAAAATTTTTGCTTTCAGCCATCACTTGTATTTTAAAAATTGTAAAAGGAGAAAAAACACAGCCTATTAATCAGATATTTATCATTTCCATTGCTCTTCCCTTATTCTCAAAGTTCAAGCTTCTCTCTAGTTTCTCTTTCATCTAAAGATTCCTTTATTTTTCATTCATCTGAGATTATCTATTTTGCCTTCATTCATAAAGGATGTCTTCATTCACAGTCTGGTTGACAGTTCCTTTTATCAGCATTATTTAGAAAATATTTTTTCCAGTTACCTCTGGCCTCCACAGTTTCCAGTGAGAAACCTATAATAATTCATATTGCTGTTTCCCAGTAGGCAACATGTTTTTTTCTTTAATTTTTGATTTAATTTTGAGTAGTTTGATTCTGTCTGAATGTGGATTTCCTCCCAGGAAGATGAAATGGCAACACACTCCAATATCCTTGCCTGGGAAATCCACAGTGGAGCCTGGTGGGCTACAGTTCATGGGGTTGCAAAGAGTCAGTCATGATTGAGCGACTGAGCATGCGTGCACTATATGTGTTACACAAACATAGCTCCTGATAAAGGGCCTGGATGATGAAGCAGAGAAAGTGCAGAGCACGTCCCCACCCATCCCTGCAGAAAAATGGAGGCAGTGCCTTTGTCTCCTGACAGAATACTTCCTCCGGGCGGGGGTGGGGGGACCTTGATCCAAAATAGAAAATCAGCAAGCAAGAGACACCAAGTTGTAGAAAAGAAAAGAGCTTCTAGAATTGGCAGGCCAATTGCATCTTCTTCCTAACTGTAGACCTTCCTCACTCCTAAGCCTCAGTCTTCTTTTTATAATGCAGCTAAGCCTATAGATCTTACTGGATTGTTGAGAATTAAAATCAGTATGTGCAAAGGTCCTGACAATAATATTTAATAGTTAACATAAATCAGGCTTTTCCTATGTACCAGGCACTGTTGTAGCACTTTATAGTTTACTTTATACTCCATGAGAGTTCTTAAAGGGGGCTATTTTCACAAATGAGGAAATTGAGGCACGGAAAATTTAAGAAAATTGTTTGTGGTGGAACTGGACTTCTAAGCTAGTCTTCTGAGGCCAGAATCAACCTGTCACTGTATGTGCTACTTTTCTGATGGTGGAAGTCCTAACTGTCCTAATGGTCCTAGATGTGATAGTCCTATCACGTCTATCGGTGCAGAGGTGTCTACAGTTGAATTACAGTGTGAAGGACAGGAGGGGCAGAAGACAAGGGGGTTGGAGGTGGAAAAAGGCAGCACTGCCTTCTGTTCTTCCAGGCTCTACCCTGACCCTCTCCTCCGTGCTCATGGGAATGGTGTATACACATTCTCCTACTTGGGGGCTTTTCTGTGCCACTTTTATTACACCGCAATTATGGTAGCAGTGACTAGCTCCTCTGGGTCCAAAAGGTGAAGACAGATGTAATATGTAAGTCATTATTAACTCCTCCCACCTTACTCCCTTATATCAAGGCTATATTGCTTCTGAGAACTCAGCAGTCCCACCCTAGGGATTCACAGGATAACTCTAAGAAAAGACTAGATTTATATGAGGATTGGGGAAAGGGCACATATCCAAGACATTACTCCGCCCCCAACACACACCCAGAAGGGGGTGTATGTAATAATCCAGGATATAAGTCAGGGAATGGCATAGCCGGAGGGGCACTGAACATCCTTCACGCCAACCTTGGACCTCCCATTTTACATCTGGGAGCATGAGGTGTGAGGAGGGCATTCAATTTGCTGAAGGTCTTCGGTTAGGTTCCTTCTGCTAATGGCCTAACTTCTCTCTACTCTCCTCTTTCTCTTATTTTAAACCATTACAAGTAAAACATTATAATTTGGGGGCAGTCCAGTATCCTTACATCATCTGACTGGACATTTTTTCTCTTTTTACCACAGTCTATCTTCTAGCAGTTTCATGTTATATTTCCTCTAACTGAACACCAATCAATGAGAACAACATACTTCCTTTACTAAAAGAACATGGCCAAGGGAGCAAAAGGCCCCAAGGGCAAAAAGATCACCCTCGCTGTGGCCAAGAATTGTATCAAGATCACATTTGATGGAAAGAAACGCCTTGACTTGAGCAAGATGGGAATTACCACCTTTCCCAAGTGTATTTTGCGACTCACTGATGTGGATGAGCTCGACCTGAGCCGGAACTTGATCAAGAAGATTCCTGATGCCATCTCCAAGTTCCAGAACCTACGGTGGCTGGACTTGCACAGCAACTACATTGACAAGCTCCCCGATACCATCGGCCAGATGACCTCTCTGCTCTACCTCAACGTCAGCAACAACAGGCTGACCACCAACGGGCTGCCCGTAGAGCTCAATCAACTCAAGAATGTCCGCACTGTGAATCTAGGCCTGAACCATCTGGACAGCGTGCCCACCACACTGGGTGCTCTAAAGGAGCTCCACGAGGTGGGGCTCCATGACAACCTGCTGAGCAACATTCCCAACAGCATCTCCAAGCTCCCCAAGCTGAAAAAGCTCAACACAAAGCGAAATCCCTTTCCCAAGGCAGAGTCGTCGGATATGTTTGTGGATTCCATCAGGAGGCTGGACAACCTGTATCTGGTGGAAGAGAAGGATCTGTGTGGGACTTGCCTGAGAAAATGCCAACAGGCCCGGGACAAGCTGAACAAAATCAAGAGCATGGCCACGGCGACACCAAGAAAGGCCATCTTTTCCACTTTGGTCTCACCCAACTCCATGGCCAAGGAATCCCAAGAAGATTGGAGGTGACCTGGGACCCTGGCCCTAAAGCAGGAAGGGAAAAGGGAGGGGGAGAGAAGGTGACAATGGGCTGCAACCTCAGAAAACTGAGGGCTCCTGCCATTACTGCAATAGCTTCTCCAGCCAAGCCGATAAAATACCTTTCCCTACCTCCTTGGCTTGTGATTTTGTTGATCAAAAGGCTTTTAGTTCTTTGCCATTTCACACACTTCTGTCTTCTCTCCATGCACACACCCATACATACAGGCACAATGAATCTGGAAAGGGCCATCCATCTCATTTTTGCTCTAGACCTCTCTTGCCTACAGCCTGTGGCCTGGGCAGCTGACACAGTCTTGTCTCATTATCACAGGTTTCAGGATCAACTACCAGTTCCTCAGTGTGGAGCTTTTTCTCCTGGAATGCTTTGGGTCAGGGCTTCAAAAGTCAGGCATCTCTAAACATTGGTTGGTAGCAGGGCAGATGGACATTTAGTCTTGGGGAGGGGACAAAACTGGGCCACAGAGTTGAGCAGATATTATCATTAAGTATTTGCATTAACATTTTGCGCTCAAAGCAGTCCTATTCTTTTCTCTTTTCTACATTTGCATAATTTGCTCTAGTAGCTTTTAGACTAAACCTGCAAGCCCTTGACTGTGTGAATGAATGAGGTTCACTCCCATCTAATTATGTGCAATGCTTTTCCATACCTTCCTGGAATAAGCAAAGGATGGGTGCAAATAGGGGTTGCTGCAGTCAATAGATAAATACCTTACTAGGCACTGTGCTAGTACGTGCAGGGACTGTGTCCTGTGGGGGAAAGCTTGTCCTGCCCTTTGCGACCTGTAGGAAAGGCAGGTAGAAAGAAGACAGGGCATAATGTCATTGTTTGAGGAAGTTAAGAGATCAGAGCCTAGTGGTGTGCAGGGCTAACCTGGCACAGAGAAAAGATAAAGTTTCTGCAGTTGCACAGATCTGGGCCCAGGGAAGCTTTGCTTTTTACTTGCTACCTCCCTGGGCATTTTGCTTAGCTTTGGTTCCTTCATCTGTACAGTGGAAATAACACCAGCACAACTCCAAGGGTTGTCATGCATCTCAAGCAGATAGCTCACCAGATTGAGTATTCAGTATAAGTCAGTTCTCTCTAAGAACTAGAGCTCAGGGCATCTCAGAGCGGAGATCCCACTTTGGACAGTGCCTTTAGTCACTCTAGATCTGCTTGCAGAACTCACAATAGCTGAGGACTTTCTCTGTACCACTCACTCACACTTTTACACTGCCTAAAAGAAAGGGATCAAGGAAGATAACTTTAGAAAAGTTTCTTGTTGTTTGTTGTTTTAAATCAAGGCTTTCCTGAGCTGGCAACAAGTTTTGTAGTCATCAGCGGAAAAGCACTGAGAGATATTAATAGATATCAATTAGTTTGCTACAACTAATGTATTTCTTTTTCATGTTATACACACCACAGCAGACAGCATATTTCTTTTCTTCACTCCTCATTGCTTATTTTCCTTAGAAATGCTTGACTACTGTATTATACTTCTAAAATCTCTGAAGATACAGATTCAAAATTTCCTTTGTAGTTTTTCTTGTTTATTAAATGTTGTCTATTATAAAAGTAAGAATACCACAGCATAGTTTTAAATAGAGCAGCTTAAACTATCCACAGCTCTACAGTGTAAGTCAGCTATAATATTGACAGATTTCCCTACTAGTTATTTTTCTGTGTATATTTTTATGCATAGTTAAAATAATAACATTCACATCATTTTTATCCTTCTTTGAAACACATATGGCTGCATGGTCTTAATAACCCTAATTTAAAACATCTGCAAGATAGACAAACATAGATATACATAATTAAGTTCTTGCTGGACATTTAGGTCACTTACCAAATCGTTTTGTGATAAAGCCTGTATGGTTAAAATCTTTAAAATATTTTGCATTATTTCCTTGATATATCTTCATTATTGCAAATATTGTACTAAAGCATATGTTTTTAAAACAATTTTTGATATATGCTACTAAGTAGCTTATAGAATGCTTGTACCCATTTATCAGTCTACCAGTAATATATTAGAGAACTCATTTCATTGCATCCTTTTGAGTCCTGAATGTCATTCTTTATATTTTCTTCTTCATTTAAAGTCCAAAATGATTTCTTAGAATCCCTTCTATAGATGACTAGAGGACACATGACTGTGAAATGAATAATGAGATGTCATGGCTTAGGCCCAGGAGACCCCACTAGAATGTCAGGCCTTGAACACGTTCCTAAATAGTCATCCTGCTAGTTTAGCTACTTCATCTCTGACCCAAGAAATACAGAAGCCATGCAAGGGCATTTGATCTGAACAAGAAGTGATGTATGTGGATGCTGCCCATTCCCATTCCTCCCACTTGAGACACTTTTTCTTTAGAATTAATGAGTTAAGAAGGAGACAGATCTACCTGTTTCCCCTACAAAGGGTCTTAGTCTGGAACACAGATTTCTCCTTTACCCCTTCTGCTCTGTTGTAACAACTTCCCCCACTGTGCTTGGTTTGCAAAATCTCTCTCTAGCGCCTCTCCTGGGTTTACCTCCAACTGACACCTTTTTGCCATCTTTGGTCTCTAGGTGCTTTATGCTACATTTGTTCTTAGAGCCATGTCTCAGGAAGGGGTTTCAAGTGCATTGAACGTCACCAGGACTGAGAAATAAATGGGCAGGGGCCTTTGATATGCCCCAGGATACATTAACCTTAGACCTCTGGTTCATCAGGAAACCCTGGCAATATTATGAGTGAAGCTGGGAGACAGAGCTCAGTTATGAAGCTTCTTCTACATTTTATTCCTCTTTTTGTCAGGGAAAGGTTTAATGATGATGCTCCCTCATGCCCTAAAATACCACAGTCACCTTTACTTCCTAGAGAGTGGATTAGGCCCCAAAATACTTGATAGGAAAACCACAGGGTTTTCTCTTTCCTCAAACAGAACAAAACCCTCATTCCTGCTAACCCAGTCACCACCCTCTCTGAAAGCCAGGCATGACCTAGGTGATCCTTGTGTGACCTCTGCCCTTGCCGTGTTTCTCCTCCATGATTTGGAGTAATTGCCTTGGCCTCTTGTGTCTTCATCCCCAGGATACGCTCAACATCACCCTAGAGTAGCTTATGGCAAAAACTTGAAGACTAATCACCTAACAAGAGTAAACAGCTCTGAAGAAGAAAAGCCCTCAGTTAGGAGAAGAGAGAGTGGCAAGGGGAACATTCCGGAAGCCAAGCTCTCCAGTGCTGGCCAAACCACTGACTTGTTTTTTAAATTAATTTTGCTTCTTCTGCGTTAGATTACCTGTGTGTGAAAATGACTTTGGGAAATACTTGGTGTGTGGTTTCTTTTTAATGTATATAGAGGAAATATTTAAGAAAATGATATATATAAACTATAGACAAAGATTTAAAAGAAGACTTTAAGACTTAAAAGATTTATGGTCTTTACACCTTTACACTTTACTTTACCTTTACACTTTAACTGGTAAGATCCCAACACCAATTGCCTCAGATAATTAAATATGTATAATGTAATACTGCAAGCAACTAAAATCTGTACAAAGAATTTATACCAGAAAACCTCAAGAATACTATAGATAAATTGATGCAGAATTTTAACAGATCTTTCAGTAATGCAAAGGTAGGCAGGAAAAATAGACAGAAATGTACAATAGAGAGAAAAGTAGGAAACAAAAAATAAAATTTGGCAGACCTAACATCTTAATAATTATATTAAATGTCAGTTTCTTTATTTGTAACAGCTGCAAACTAGAAACAAGCAAATTTCCCTCAATAGGCAAGTGGTTAAACCAACTCTGGTTATGAGGCATCTTCTACATTTTATTCCTCTTTCTTTTCTGTCAGGGAAAGATTTACTCCACATCATGGAATACTACTCAAAGATAAAAAGGAACATATGACATAACACAAAGCTTGGATGGCTCTCAAAGGCATTATTCTGAATTTTAAAAAAGGCCTAGTTCCAAAGGTCACATACTCTATGATTCCATTTATACAAAATTCTCTAAATGACAAAATGGTAGAGATGGAAAGCAGACCACTGGTTGCCAAGGGTTAAGGATGATGTCGGGTATTAGAGGGTGGGCATCACCATGAAGTGGTAGCATAAGAGATACCATTGTGTAGATTCTTGTGACCACCACCACTATTAACATCCACAATTACTCATATGATAAAATGACAAAGAACTATGCAAACATATTGTACAAACATCAATTTCCTGATTTTGAAACTGTACTAGAGTTTCACAAGGTTTAACCATTGTGGGGAATTTAAGTGAAGGCTGCATAGGGTCTCTCTGTATTACTTTTGCAACTCCCTGTGAATCAATAGTTCTTTTAAAATAAAAACATTTTAAAGATCATGTACACACTGGTATGTTTAACATGGATAACTAACAAAGACCTCCTGTACAGCACATGGAACTCTGCTCCAAGTTATGTTCCAGCCTGGATGGGAGGGGGTTTGGGGGAGAATGGATGCATGTATATATATGGCTGAGTCCCTTTATTGTTCACCTGAAACTACCACAACATTGTTAATCAGCTATACAAAAAATTAATATATTTTGTATATTAATACAAAATATTATTGGTATTGAAAAATTAAAATTAAAAAGCAAACAAAAAATCTTACAGCCTATATGAAGTGATAAACAGATCTTTCTGTATCTGCCAAGTGCTAACTTATGAGTAACTATGGCAAGCTTAAAGTTCCTCTCCCAAAGAGTCAAGGCATTTTAGGGGAAAAAGCACCTTAACTTCAGATCACTGGACTAATGTAAAATTACCCATGTTGAACTTATCCTTGAATATTCCTGAGAAAGATGTTAAAATAATAAAAAGACAATGCATGGCTTCTTGATCTGTGCTCCAGATTTTCTGGTGGTGGCTAGGCACAAGCAGCAAACGGGGTAGGGGGACCACGAGTCAGCAAATGTTCCTTTCACAGTTCTGGACTTCAACATACCTGTCCATTACCCCATGTGGGCAGTTGACCAGGTGAAGCTGGTTGGAAAAAGGGGCCAGGCTTGGTGCAGAGAGGA
Organism: Cervus elaphus; assembly: GCF_910594005.1. Taxonomy (NCBI): domain Eukaryota; kingdom Metazoa; phylum Chordata; class Mammalia; order Artiodactyla; family Cervidae; genus Cervus; species Cervus elaphus. The sequence continues at coordinate 42,704,398 of NC_057829.1, read as the reverse complement.
CTTCAGTTATACCTCTGCCTCAAAATAGGTCTGAGGTCATGGATAAGGATAGGGCTTCCCAGGTGGCACTAGTGGTAAAGAACCTACCTGCCAATGCAGGAGACACACAAGACTTGGGTTTGATCCCTGGGTTGGGAAGATCACCAGGAGGAGGGCATGGTAACCCACTCCAGTATCCTTGCCTGGAGAATCCCATGGACAGAGGAGCCTGGCAGGCTATGGTCCATAGGGTCGCAAAGAGTCGGACATGACTGAAGCATCTTAGCACACATGCATGCATGGATAATAATACAGCTAAGAGGAAATATGAACAATAAAGACAAGGAGCAACACAAATGGGGCCCGAACCAAGATATGAGCAGAACCCAGGCAGAGCTCATCTCTGGTCACCGGGTTCCACTGCCCATTGCCTGTTGAGCCAGCCATGTGAGAAGCTCCACAATGCCAGGGCACTGGCTCTTCCCCATGGCGTTTAGTTCACCTCTGGTTCTAGCGGTTCTGCTCTAACCCCAGGGTCTGAGTTGTGCAGCCCCTACTACTGCCCTCCTAGGGCTGTGCTTCGCCAAGACGCCCAAGGAGCATGTTTCTCCAACTCAGTGATGAAGCTGAAGTTCTCTTTTTCAAAGTAACCATGCACATTACAGACTCTGAGCCTCCCAGTTGGTCATCAGTGACAATCTCTGGAGAGTAGTGACTGAAGCAGCAGAAATGGGAAGATGGAGTACTTGAAATTTAGCCTCCATGCTGCTAACAGTGATGCCCTGATTATCATGGAAGATCCTCTTCTTATGGGGATGTATAGCTTCTTATGTTTGGTTTTCTAAGTTCTTTCCCTTTCATTATGTTTCAAAGATATTCTATGAAGGAAACTCATTCATTAAAGGAAATCTATAAAGGACACTACTTACTCAACTGCAGAACTTAGTGCCAAAAAATGAATTTCATCCTAACCATTACATTTAAGTTAGCTATAAAACTGAGGAAACCTTTCAGAATTTACAAATACAATAAGGCCCCAAATATAAGCCCTGCCTTACAACCTACAATTTCCTCCGGCCCAGGGACACTTTTGTCTTACTGATGTGGCAAGTGAATATTTCAGGCCTCAGGGACCATGGCTGTGGAAGGGACTATGAATGTGGAAGGATGCCTCTAGCTCATTCAAAGATGTGTGTAGTGTGCAACAGAGATTTGAGAAAGAGGAAGAGTCAGATAGGCATCTGGGCCTTGTATTTCTCTGAGCTTTGTAAACTCTGAGCTCAGTAGGAGCTGAGATCACCAGAAAGGAATGGAACTGAGCCAGATCATGTTAGCATCCCAAAGAAATGTCTGTACAGAAAGAAGTCCAAATGTTAGGGCTCTATTTTTCAGTGAATCAATATAGAAAATTATATTCTTCAGTGCTTTTTATTCATATTTTATAAACAAGGGAATTAACTTCTTTGTTATCCATGACCCTATTTATCAGTGCCAAGGGAAAGTATGTTCCAGAAAAAAAGATATCTTTCACACCATCTGTATCTTATTATCTGTCACTGGGAAATGATGTAACCTAGTACAATTGCTTGGGTTTTCTTAGTTTCAGGACAATAAGAGAAGCTAGATCACTTTGGGTACCTGATATCACATCTATGTTTTTGTCCATTAAAGGAGTTTAGGGATAATTCGTAAAGGATCATTATACCTCATATTTTGTTTAGAAACTATTTCCAGCCCTTTGTGGAAGGATGCAGATATCTTTAAGTATAAAGATGTGTGTTTCTTCACATGTTTATTTCCTACTAGCTTCCCTTTCCCTGTAACTTCAGCTATTCTCACATCTGCCCACAGCCTGCCTGTGTTTAACATCATGGAGCTTTCTGGCCATCAGACACATGTCCAGGGGGGTCCAGCTGGCTTTATGTTGGAAACTCCTATATGCTTGCAGAGCCTTGGCCCCCACAGATGTCTGATTATGCCACCATGTTGCCTTTAGAATGGTCCATTTGTACAATGGGGAGACACAGATGGATTATGGATCCCAGGCTACCCTAGGTTTTGCAGGTTGGCCAAAAAGTTCATTTGGGTTTTTTGCACCATCTTAAGGAAAAACTTGAGTGAATGTTTTGGCCAATCCAATATTTTCCATTTGGGACCCAGGTCTGTACACCATCCTTGGAATTCAGATATGGAGGCAGCCATTGTCACTGAAATTTCAGGAAAAATTCTGGTACCCAAAAGATCTGGTTTCCTATACATGGGAGATGGTCTCTAGAGAGACTAAGCCAGTTATGAAGAGCTGGGGGTTGAAGATACAAAAACCTGTAGGATAGCCAAGCATCCTGGACCAGGTGAAAACCCGTAGAATGGACCATGTACCTCCTTCAGAGAAGAGAAGCTCACATCCTCTAAAGTGTCCATAGTGCAGCTAGGCATTTTTAAAGACTCAGTGCGTAGACTGGGCATTATCCTTGGTAATCCAAATAAAAAATGGCCAAGTTCATTCCAGGCATAAGGCAATGGCTAGCCACCACTGCCTTACCCCCTGAAACTCATGAAAGCATCCTTTGGCTGGTAGGAGAAGGGCTTGGAGAGACTCAAAAGAGTTGAGAACACAGATGCCTGTATTTAATCAATTGCTCCGTACACATGCCCAAAATACACAGCAGTTGATTCTAAAACTAAGCAAAGGAATTATCATTTATTGAACACTTACTATGAGCCCCAATCAGGCTGATCCTTAAGCCTATGGCTGGCCATAGCACCACAGCCTCACCATGTGCCCTATCTGTTTGCATGGTCCCAGAGCCTAGGGCCAGCTCTCCAGCTTCCTCATTTTGTCAAAGTTCGTCTCCCACAAGCTTAGGTATGTATGTCTCCGGAGCAACTCTGCCTTGAATTTCAAAGCATATATCCAATGACCTGAATGACATCTCCACGTGGATAGCTGACAGGCATCTCAAAATTAACACATCCAAAATTGAGCCCCTGATATCTACTACTTCCCCAAAGTAGCTCTTCCTGTGGTCTTCCCCATTTCATCTTCCAATTGCTCAAGCCCCAATGCTTGGTCTTATCCTTAAGCACTTTCTCTTATATACATATAAGCCACCCACAACTGACTTGTCAACAAATCCCACCAGAAGTACCTTCAATCACGTCCAAACAGGTCCAAAATCTGAGCATTTCACACCATCTTTACTGCCACCCACCCCAATCCAAGCCATCTGTTTTTAAATTTTATTTATTTTAATTGGAGGCTAATTACTTTACAATATCATAGCGGTTGTGCCACACATTGACATGAATTAGCCATGGGTGTACATGTGTTCCCCATCCTGAACCCCCCTCCCACCTCCCTCCCCATCCCATCCCTCAGGGTCATCCCAGTGCACCAGCCCTGAGCACCCTGTCTCATGCATCCAACCTGGACTGGCAATCTGTTTCACATATGATAATATACATGTTTCAATGCTATTCTCTCAAATTGTCCCACCCTCGCCTTCTCCCACAGAGTCCAAAAGACTGTTCTATACATCTTTGTCTCTTTTGCTGTCTCTCATATAGGGTTATCATTACCATCTTTCTAAATTCCATATATATGCGTTAGTATACTGTATTGGTCTTTATCTTTCTGGCTTACTTCACTCTGTATAATAGGCTCCAGTTTCATCCACCTCATTAGAACTGATTCAAATGTATTCTTTTTAATGGCTGAGTAATATTCCATGGTGTATATGTACCACAGCTTTCTTATCCATTCATCTGCTGATGGACATCTAGGTTGCTTCCATGTCCTGGCTATTATAAACAGTGCTGCGATGAACATTGGGGTGCACGTGTCTCTTTCAATTCTGGTTTCCTCAGTGTGTATGCCTCAGTATGCCTCAGTAATGTTTTCTGGGTCATATGGCAGTTCTATTTCCAGTTTTTTAAGGAGTCTCCACACTGTTCTCCATAGCGGCTGTACTAGTTTGCATTCCCACCAACAGTGTAAGAGGGTTCCCTTTTCTCCACACCCTCTCCAGCATGTATTGTTTGTAGACTTTTGGATAGCAGCCATTCTGACTGGCATGAGATGGTGCCTCATTGTGGTTTTGATTAGAATTTCTCTGATAATGAGTGATGTTGAGCATCTTTTCATGTGTTTGTTAGCCATCTGTATGTCTTCTTTGGAGAAAAGTTTGTTTAGTTCTTTGGCCCATATTTTGATTAGGTCATTTATTTTTCTGGAATTGAGCTGCAGAGCTGCTTGTATATTTTGGAGATTAATTCTTTGTCAGTTGCTTCATTTGCTATTATTTTCTCCCATTCTGAAGGCTGTCTTTTCACCTTGCTTATAGTTTCCTTTGTTGTGCAGAAGCTTTTAAGTTTAATTAGGTACCATTTGTTTATTTTTGTTTTTATTTCCATTACTCTGGGAGGTGGGTCATAGAGGATCCTGCTGTGATTTATGTTGGAGAGTGTTTTGCCTATATTTTCCTCTAGGACTTTTATAGTTTCTGACCTTACATTTAGATCTTTAATCTATTTTGAGTTTATTTTTGTGTATGGCATCACCATCTCTTATCTGTGTTACTACAAGAGTTTCCTAACCAATCTTTCAGCTTCTGCCTTTGACCTACTGTGTTCTGTTCTCAACACAACAGACAAAATAAGTCTCTGAAAATATAAGTTAGGTCACAAGATCCCTCCAACGCTTCCCATTTACTCAGAGTAAAAGCTGATGCCGTTAGCGTGAGCCCCCAAGGCTTACATGAGCTGTGCTAGCTCTCTCATCTCTGTTCCCACTGGCTCTCTGCACCCCAACCACTGTGGCCCCAGCCAAGCCCACTTCACCACCTTTGAGGTCCTTGTTCTGCCCTTCCTTTGGCCTACAATGTTTTCTTCAGTTATCTGAATAACTTGTCTCCCCACTTCGTTCAAGTCTTAATTCAAATATTCTTTCTTGAAGAGGGCTTTCCCTATCCTCCTAAGATTTCAAACCCTCCTGTGCTTTCAAAACCAACTAGTTTTTATACATATCATTCTCTAACATGCTTTACATTTCACTCATTTTGCTTTTTTTCTCATAAGAATGCAAACACAATAAACAGGGAAATTTTGAGTATTTTCCATGTTCCTCTGTCAAGCAACAAGCACCAGACAAAACCAGCCATGGATACATAACTGTGAATGACTCGATGGCACCCGTTCCATAGTCATTATAAATATTCTGAACACAACTCCCCTTGGCCTGAGGCCTACACAATCCTAGAGAAAACCAGCAACCACCATCCTTTTCCTATTCCCCTTCCTGACTGAAATAAAAGCACCTACTGATCCAGCACTGGCTTCCAGAGAACGTGGTACTTGTAAAGGGGGGCCTGGGGAAGGGGCTGTAAGCATTTAAAGATGCTCCATATCGTAGATTCACAAACTAGTGTCTGATTCGCACATCACCATACATGTATTTATTTACCTTCTGAGATTTCAGAGTCTCGGATAGAAAGCACAGACCTGGGACTGCTCACACCCCAACATGCAGCCCTGACACCACGGTTGGGCCTAGGTCGACACTTCTATGGGCAACCTGCCCACACCCACCACAGGCGGAGGGCAGCTTCCTGCCATTTTGGTTTGAACAAGCCACAGAGCACCTGGGACTTCAAGTCCCTGGAAGTTTAACTGCAGAAGGAACTACAGGAGGATGCAGCTTATATGGGGAAGGGAGGGTGAAAAATTAAGTGGCAGGCAGATTGACGTGCTCTCTGCATGCTTTCTTGGTAGGAGGATCAGGAAAATAAAGAAAATCAGAGCAAGGCTAACACCTTGCCCTGAGCACATGGCTGGCCCCCTCCCTGGACCTGTTACCTTAGACTGAGTGTGTCCTCCGTGAAGACTTTTCCTTTCAAGCTGGGTTGGAAAGAGCAGAAGCTAGACAAAAAGGGAAAGGATTATTCTATCAGCAGAGTCAGGACCCTTCCACCACCAGGAAAACATTTTCGGAAGCAGGCTAGAGATCAGGTTCATTCTTGCCCTTCCAGTGAACCCCACCTGTCCCCAGATCTGGGTGTACCTGTGAGACACCCCATTAGCACCCTCTGCCAATAGATGTTCTGGCCTAAATAACAGCAATGATAACAAAAAAACAATAGCTGCAATCAAAATTACAAGTTTTAGAGACCTCCTCTGGGCTGGGCACAGGCATTTCCATTGCCGATCTCAGCCACCACTGCAGTACTCCAGGGGCAGGTGCCATCTTGCTTTAATGCTCCTTGAACAAGGGTGGGGTATGGTTGGTACCATTCACTGCCTGAGCTATGGATGTAGAAGACTTCTAGCTCAACTGTGAAAAGCTTTGTGTAGCACATAGAAATCATAAGGGAACATGAACGTGAGGTTCAGCGTTGCCTGTCTACTTCTTCAGTTTGGTTTAAAATGGAACTTGAAGACATTTTAGGAGGCGATATAACAGCAGTCCTTGGAAGAGCCTCAAAGGGAGAATCACAGTCAATGGAGATGTGCCCAGAGCTGGCTCAGATGGCCTCTCTGCAAAAGTTGTTTTCTCCACTCTGGTCCTGCCCTTGGGACCCAGCAGCTGGTCCCAAGGGCAGCTGATAGGCCAGGGCCAGCAGGAAGGTAAGGCTAGAATCTCTGAGCACAAAATCGCCCAGAACATGCAGGCCAGGGATGTTAAATCTCACCTCAGGACTTTTAGCCCCAGGTGAAGCTGAATATGACCACTCTTCTATTAACCCAGCTTCTGCGTCATCTGTTCACGGCTAGGAACCTACCTTTTAACACCTTCTGGATTCTTTGCACACTCACATATCTCTAACTTTAATAATATAAATATAAAATTTAAGATTTAGCTTAAATTTCTTAGATTGATTAATCTTTTTGGAGAACGTAAAGTTAAACAAAGACAGTATGCTTCTCTCTTTAAGAAAAAAAGATGTTCCGTGCAGAAGTGGGAAATCAGTTGTTAGGAATTCTTTCCAGTGAAATATGAAGTCAGAGCAACTAAAATTGGCAACTGGGATCAACAAAAATGATTAAGCCAAAAAAAAAATTACTTGGAAAATTAAAAAATAAAGCCAGAAAATTCTGGAAGACTGATTAAATATGTTGTGTCTGCACATTTTTTCCCTTCCTTCAGTTTTTACTGTCCCAAATTACTTCAGTTCATGAAATAGAGCCTGTTTCCCAGGATTGAGAGAAGGAGCTTTTATGGTTTTCTCTTTACTCTGTTCCATAACTCAAGAGTTCTGCGGGTAAGTTCCTTCTCGAGTCTAACCTAAATCCTGCTCACTGTGGGTGGAGAACAATCTCCTGAGAACAGAGCTGTTCTGCTGCTGTTGGTTCATGATCAGTTTCCTTGGCGGAGGATTTTCAAATTCTTACCTTTTGAAGACTTTACTTCGATCACTGTTGTGGAAGACAAGAAACTTGGAATATCCATTTTGGAAAAAGATCTCCAGGGCAATGTCCTATAAAGAGAAACCCCTTTTACTTACTGCTCCGAAGTTTCCTAGGATGGATGGAGACCTCCCTCCCCCACCCCCTGCCCTGCGCTCCCTCTCCATGGAGCCATGGTTGTTGGCCATCTGGGCCTCTATGTCAGGTGTGGAAGGATTTCAGTCTAAAATGGACGCAGAGACATGAAAGGGCAAATCTCAGGCATGTGTGCTCTGGAAAACAGAACTTCAGAACTGAGAGATTCAGTTCCCATAGATGCTTAATTGGCGGAGGATGAAGACTTACCTACGAAGTAATGAACATCCACCAAGAATCTCTCCCGTCCACAAACCAATGAACTTACTGCTTGGACTCTGAGTGGACACACCCACCTTGTTCTCTTTGCCAGTAGATACAGCCGACCTCAAACCCTCAACCCATTAGCCTATAGCTCACAAAAGCCTGCCTTTCCTCAGTGGTTATTCCTCTGTTATTCCTGAATCAACTCAATTTCTGGTAAATTCAAGCTTGCCTCAGTTACCTCCTTATTTAGGTTGACAAAGGCAACCCTTCCTAGTTAGTCCTTCCAACCTCCCACACGGGATATGAAGACTTTGGTAACAGTGATGAATTGGAGCCTTCACAGAGTAAGTAGGAGGGCAGGAGACCTCAGAGTTCCTTTGACTGAAGAAGGAAACAAGAGCCCAACTCACAGGAAAAGTGAGGAGGGGACAAAAGGAGGAAAGTGCCCAATGATATCTTCAGACACTTCTACCTACTCCTGAGTCAAGGGTTTCACTTCCTGAACCGAAGGGTCATCTTACCAGAAACACTGGGAAGCTGGTTGAGTGAGTGGATGCAAGCCTTAGTCTGGGCAGCATCCTATGCTGACCTGCAGACTTGAGGCACAGGACCTTTGCCAAAACCACTTTGCTGAGCCATTTTGATGTGGCCACACTGACATAGCAATGTCTCTTCAAGGGTATTTTGTTAACACCTAAATGAACCTGCCTGCCTTCCTTTTTCCTTTCTTAGACTTGGAATAGTGATAGAGTGAGCCCACATATAGGATGAAGCTCAGGGATGAGGTCGGGTCAGGGAGAGAATACTCAGTACTTGAGGAAGGGCCTGGGAGAAGTGAGGTCTGAACATGGAGGGAGAGATGGGGAGGGGGAGGGTCAGACTCAGAGATGGGGTGCTGCATCCAGCAACGGTCAGGTCCTGCTCCTTCCTGGCTGGAAGCGGGTTCTCAAAGTCCAGTTCATTAGACTTCTGAGCAGAGGGAAAGTATCTGTAATGATAATGTAGCACCCTTCTCCTCTGCAGATGTACATAAGAGCCTCAGATTTTTTTCCTACATATAGAAGTATAAATAATGCACAAAGAGATGATGAACATAGAATCTATGGAGCCCATGACTTGCCCCAGCAACCTCGAGTGCCCAGGCTCTGACTTCCTTCTGGGAGAATCTAGGGCTGGGCAAATGGGGGCCTTGCACATGAAGCTCTCCCAGCCCCACTTAGACATGCTCACACACCCTCCCACTTCTGGCTTCCACCACTGTCAGGCTAACCAACCATCTGGAAACAATCTCCTTTGGGGAGAAAGACACTCACTTACTGATACTTAGTTGCTACTATGTATAACATGTAAATAGACATACAATCACTAAAAAAAATAATTTTTGAGTACTTGCTATGTGCTCAAAATGTGCTAAGTGCTATATTATGTAATAGTGGAAAAGACAAGGGGTGGTGGTCTGTTCACTGGGGAGAAATGGAAGCCCAGAGGTGCCTGGCTGTGCAGAGCCAGGCTCAGGACTGGACCCATGCTGGCCCTGGTCAGAACCATCAGCAAAGGGCCTCCTCCACCCACCCCTTTCTGGTTCACTCTCTGAGAAGGCCACTGAGGGCTGGCAAAATGGGAACCAACGCTTTGTGGGCAAAAGCAGCAGAGAAGGAAGGAGAGAGAAAGAGCCAGTCAGAGCCAGCAGCTTGCCAGATCCTTGCCTGTGGGGCAACTGATCCTCCCTAGAATGAGCCCCTCTGAAAGGCTCCCTAGAGCTTTAGCTCCAGAGAATAATAATAATATAAATAACAATGAGGCCTCCAGCAGGAGGGTCATGGGACAAAGAAAGGTACACTTATTCTGTTTCAGAAGGCCAAGCACTCTCTTGTTGGCCTATGCAGAATAGAGATCCTGCAGAGAGAATGGGGGAAGGGGTCTGGGCCCCGCCCCTCTCACAGGGGTGGGCCCTCATCTCTTCCTCTGCCAGGTTGGGAGGCCCTTGGGCACAGTTGCAGCTTTACTATTGCAGAGGTTGGACTGCTGAGGGCAAGATGTGTTTGAGGCCAGTGGGAACCCCAGAGCTCTTCCTCCTTTTGCCACTGAGGTGATGCTTCTAAACCAGGAGGTGTGCCTCTAAGGTAGGAGATGAGAAGTGTTTGGTTGTGACTCACTGACAACAGAACCCTGCCTCTGGAAGGAGTCTGCTCGTTTAGCAGCCAGATGAGCCCTTGAATACGCCAGACAAGGTTCTGGGATCCTGGTCGGAGCGGACAATCAGGAGATCTCTAAATCACCTGGCCCAGGAAATGATGGAGCTTGACGGCAGATGAAGATTTGAGGGCAGAGGGGAGAGGCAGTAGCCTGAGGAGGTGTCCCCGCGGTCTGAACAGGGCAGACTGGCACTCAGCTTTCAGTCACCAGCTCTGCCATCAGGCAGTGGAGCTGCCCCGTCCTGTATTCCTGAGTCTCCGAGGCAGCTCTGGGGCATGTCAAGGGGAAAATAAAGCTCTTTGCTTTTTTGGGCTGGATCCTAAGTGACATGGTAAGAGAGAGAAGGGCCCAGTGGCCAAATGGCAGGGACTGGGGAGAGGGTGAAGTAGAGGGCAGAACTCTGTCCCAGCCAGGGGACCAGCCCAACAGAAGCCAGGGGTATTCACAGGTGTCCCAAAGGGCCCTGCGCTGTGCATGGGTGAAGGGGTCAAGGAGGTGTGCCCCTCCCACTCAGATGGGGCCTCGATGGCATCTGAACCACCATCAGGTCTTAGGGTTAGGGTTAGGGAAGGGAGGGTCCTTCCTCCAGGCCCCTCCCAGGTCTCACCTGCAGGAGGAAGCGTGCCTGTCGGAGCTCCCTGAGATCACCGTAGCTGTGGCGCTGGCACGAGTAATGGTCAGAGGACCTGTCTTTGCTGCACATGTTGAAGATGAATGGGTCGCTAATGCTGGAAAGAAATCAATGCGTGCAGTGAGAGGGTGTCCAGTGAGGGCTTGCTCACCTGCCTGAACTGGAGTTTCTGGGACACATCGGGGGATGTGCCAGCACCCACTTACCTGATAAACCCTGACTGTGTCAGCCCTGAGCTGAGGGGTAATCTGGGACACTGGCTTTACCAGAGGAGCGGACACAAGGCAAAGGGGTCACCTTCAGGAAAGACAGTGACACAGGGTGCAGACGTAAGTGTGAGAAGGCTCTCTGGGTATCGGGGTCAGAAATGGGTTGGTGATGCGGTGGGGAAAAAGTCAAAGAGATGTGTAGTTAGGTATGGACAAATTTCAAGTTCCCGAAACATGAGGCAGAAAGATGAAGAGCCTCTACTAAACAGTCCCTGTTCAACACGGTCTCAGACAACATGGTCATAGTGTAACTTTTAATATGATATTCTTAACTAGGGAAATCACAGGACACTAAATGATAATCATGATGTTGATTGACTGGGTCTTTGGTAATGGAAGTGGATTTCAGATTAAAACATACTTTGATTTGTCCCACATTTGTATGGGACAAATCCAATTACCAGTTTATACCTGGAATTTACACCCAAATCATCTGCTAGATCACAAACTCTTTACCAGACTCAGCCCTCATCCGACTGAGCTGTGTATCTGTGGAGTCTACCCCAGTGCTGGTATAAGACAGACTTTCAGTAAGTATTTGCTGAATGAAATTAAACAGAGAGCTGATGCCTTAAAGCTGCTGACTAAAAGCACTAATCATAAAAAGCCAGTTGGATGGTTTCGATTCCCACCAAATGAGTCAAATGCTACACCTTGTGAGCTTGGCCGTATGGGTTGAATTGGGTCCCCCAGAAGATGCAGGTTGACGTCCTAATCCCCAGTACCTCAGAATGTAACTTTACTTAGAAATAGGTGAATAACAGAGGTAATAAAAGTGAGGTCATGAAGATAGTTCCCAATCCAGTAAGACTAGTATCCCCCAGTAAAAGGGAAACTTAGACATGGAGACAGACACACACAGGGAGAAGATGGCCATGTGACTGGAGTGATGTGTCTACAAGCCTTGGACCATCAGGGATGGCCAGGAAACACTAGCAGCTTGAAGAGGCAAGGAAGGATCCTCCCTAAAGCAATAGAGGGAGCATGGCCCTGCTGTCACCTTGATTTCAGACTTCTAGCTTCCAGAATTGAGGGATCATAAATTTTTAAGAAGCCACCCAGTTTTTGATACTGTGTACAACAGCCCCAGAAAACTAGTTACACGGAAAACACAGTTACCCTAGTCAGCCAAGAAGGAATCTTCCTCAAAGCAAAATATAACCTTCTAGAAAGGGTCTTGCTTTCTGAGGAAAGTTACAAAGTACCTGGGTCCAATACCTGCTGGAGGATTGGCAGTGTTCTTGAGTTTTATTTGGGATATTTTCATGGTACATCAGGGAGTCTCTTTCAAGGTCTAAGGCTCAACTATACTCAAATTGATGGCAGTCTTTTAGAGAAACATTTCAGAGTTGACTTAGCTTTATTTTTAACTGGCTTATTTATATATCTTCCTTAGTCTTCATGGTCAAAATAAGACTTAATCTCCATTGATCTCACATGATCTAATGGCCCATCTCTGAGAACCACATCTCCACAAGTGCCAGCATTTTCTTCAGGCAGTAAACAAGGGCTCAGAGAGAAAACACTGTCTGGTTTAACAAACACTTCTTTGAGGTATGGTGACTAAAATTACCTATGCAATTCTAAGGTAGTTAAACATTCTCACTACTCTCCTACTTGCATTCTAGAAAAGGACATTTTGAGACTTGAGTACATCCAACCTAACAATTGGGTGTCAATTGAAAGTGCAGATATAGTCAATTGGATCATGATTACATGCACCTCATAAACACAATTTACCTAATCAATAAGATCTTATCCAACACTAACCAGAGGTGGGGAGTGAAGCAATGGACTATGCGAGTCATTTCATGGGCACTCCATGCATATGGGTGGAGTAGAAAGCTTTCATCAGCTCTCAGAAAGGCGAGTCTGCAGACCCATTGTCCATATTGATCAGTATCAATAAAACATGAGCAATAAAATGAGATGAGTGTGCCAAGTATTAATTATATGCCTGCCTTGAAAAAGCATAGAAGATTCACTGCAATCAGTGAACATTTGGTATGGATAAAAGACAGAAGTTAGCAGATAGAAGAAGGCCAAGCATTTTAAAGCAAACCTAAATCAAAGGAGGGTGGGCTGACATCTATCCTTCCACATTCCTTAAATTCTTGCTTCTTCACATAGGTTGGAAATAAGATGACACCTGGGAGTTAAAATTCTTGCTTATTGGCAGGTGAGACTCTTGTTCCTCTGTCAATAGTCTTAAATAGTGGTTCTCAAAATGTGGTCCCAGACCAGTAGCATGAGCATTAGCTGTGAATTTGGTAAAACCTTAGGCCCTAACCCAGATCTATCAACTTAGAAACTGGGATGATGGTGGGTCCCAGAAGTCTATTTTATCAAGTCCTCCAGGTGAGTCAATATAATTTAGCTTGAGAGCCACTAGGCTAAGAGGTTATCTTGTCATCACTTGAGCTTTGGCTAACTAGAAAAGAAATTGGCATCTAAATTTCTTCACAAATAATGAAAACATACAACTGACAATAACTAGCAAAAGTGCAAACACAGTCAATTTGGTTTTGAATGGCAATACTTCATAAACATTAGAGAATTATTCAATAAGAGCTGCTGATTGAACCCAAATACACCAACTATCAATACATTTGATCCTGGAGAACTTCAGAATTTCCTGCCAAAGATCTCTGGTATTAGTTGGTATAAAAATGACTTCAAATGTCTACCCAAATATCACTCATCCTTCAAGACCCAAATCTTAGCTCACTTCTCCAAGTAGCTGTCCCTCACCATACCAGCCACGTATCATCCCTCCAAGTGTGAATGAACCCTGAAGAGTCCTCGCATAACATATATTTTGTCCCTTGATGATAGTGTGCTCCAAACTCTTTCCAAAAGAACCTGTATATGCTGCTGATTATATTATGGGCCTTGCAGGGATAAAGAGGCAGTGCCTGATGTCTTGCATAAGGATCAACAAGCAAGAAGTTGTTGACTCAGTTATGCATATATATAAATACATTATTTTTCAGCAGTATTTAACACAAAATTGTAAATCAACTATACTCCAATTTAAAAAAAAAGTTGTTGAATAAGTACACTGATGGGACTGGATTCTATTATCCAAATAACCTAAAGAGCGATCCCTTTTGTCCTGTGGTGCATTTCATAGCAGGAGAGCCTGAGGAGCTGCTATATGGTTAACTGCTCCAGATTTTAGCTTTGGGGGATCCTAGTCATGGATGCCGATGCCTTAAGGTTCTTCTCTTTTACCTCATGGCTCAGTTTCCGGCCCAAACCTGAGCCCATAGAAAGAACAAGGTGGGAGGCATAGGCGTGGGGTGGCTGAGAAGGCAGCTTGGGGTCAGGGCAGAATCTGCCAGGATTGGAGGGGCACTCACTTGGATAAGCAGTGGCGGGTGCAGTAGACATCACCCACGGGAGAGAGCGTGAAGTTCTCGCAGACGTAGAAGTGCTGCTGGCCGAAGAGCAGGAGCCCTTCGCAGACCAGGTGGCCCTGCACGATGACCAGGGAGTACTTCTGTGTCACCTGCAGGGAGAGAGTGCCAGAGTCAGGCCATGCATGCGGGAAACACGCCCAGCTTCTTAAGGAGGACAGGTGGGCAGTGTCTGGTCGCCCACTGAGCACTGGGAAGTGACAGTAGCACCCTGTAAATGACAGAGCTGCTGCCCCCCAGCTGCACTGCCCTGCACAGTCTAAGTGGGACTTCTACACCCAACACCCTGTTTCATTATTTCACTTACCCAAGGCCACCGTATCGCACTGAGGCATGTGGATGAGTGTTCATTGCTATTTTGAACATGTTGACATTTTTCCTCTCACTTTAAGCTCCTCTACAACCATGCAAAACACTCCTCAGTAAACAATGAGGAAAGTTTTTGAGGTCTGAGGCATCACTCAGTTACAGACGTGAAGAAACTTGTCAAGAAAACAGCTGGAAAGTGACTAGGACAGGGCCGGAACCAGGTCTGCCTAGAACCACAAGTGCAAGACTGGTACTACTGTCTGCAAAGGCCAAGGCTGCTCCAAGGTGTGTGCAGAGGAGGCACCAGCTGTGCCCAGATCCCTTCTTTCTGGCTCAAGCACATTCTCTCAGCAGCTGGAGATGCTGGCAGTTTCCCAGAATCCCCTCAGCTAAAGAGAGTACCTGTCATGGGTCATGTCCCCGTCTCAGTGGTCATCTGTCCCCAGCAACGGGTCGGTGCAGAGGCAGACGGACTGGGCCCTTTGCCTCCATTCACTGTGAGCTCCCGTGGCCTCAGCCGAGGTCTGGCTGAGACTTCAGTGAGGGTGCACATCCTGCACCCCATCTAGCAACCCACACTCCCAATAAACGTGACGCGTGCACCTCTGGCTCAGTGTTGGCTTTCTGGGGAGACTGACCTGGGATGATGTCTTGGTATGAACCAGAGTCCCACATTAAGTAAGGACTAGTTGGGTCCTTACATAGAATGAATCTCTGAAGGAATGAGTGGGAGAATACATGAATTCTCGGTGACAGGAGCTCAAAGGAACCAGAGTAAGATCAAGGCCAACATTTTCTCAGGATAATTCTGTGCTAATTTCAGCTATACAAAAGAAGAACTGACTTTAAAAAAAAACAACAATAACCTACTATATAACCATTGGGCTTCCCTGGTGGCTCAGATGGTAAAGAATCTGCCTGCAATGAAGGAGACCCATGTTCGATCCCTGGGTCAGGAAGATGTCCTGGAGAAAAGAATGGCTACCTTGTTCAGTATTCTTGACTGAAGAATCCTATGGACAGAGGAGCCTGGCGGGCTACAGTCCAGAGGGTCGCAAAGAGTTGGACATGACTGAGTGACTAACACTTTCACATAAACATTGTAAACCATTTACAAATAATCCTTACAACTGGGAAAGAAAAATTTTACTAGTCTAATTTAGAGATGAAAAAGAAAGAGGATGCACCAAAGATGGGTAAATGGACGAGCCTGGGGTTAAAGCTAAGCTCCCTGCTCACCTTTGGGAGCAATGATGGGGCAGCAGAGGTGAAACCTGGAGAGAAGCCCTGCACACCAGTGCTCACACCCTACTTCAAATGGGATTTAGCCAAAGTGAAGGACAAACAAGATAAGCAAGAACTCTACCCTCGTGGGACTTAAAATCCAGTGGGGAAAGACACATCCACCAATACATTATCAAAAACTGTGATATGCATTGAAAGAAGAAAAAGAAAAACAGGTTGATAATGATATAAGGCAGAGAGAAACTTGGAGGGGACACTATCTCAGACAAACTCTGAGACCTGAAGGATGGAAATGAGCAGTCATGGCAAGGCTGGGAGAAGAAATTTCATGGAATAGGAATATCTATCTCAGAGCATAGAGGCAAGAAAGGCAGATCTGGGGAGCAGAAGACAGGTCAGTGTGGCTGGTGAAGCTGGAAAGCATGCTCAAATCCTGAGGGCCTTAGGTGTCTTCATTTTCCTTGGAAGGCCCCCATGTACTCATAAAAATAAAATCTGTCTGCACTTCTCCTGTCAATCTGTCTTCTGTCAACTCAATGCTGTAGCCTAAATAGAGACTCTAAGGGGGTAGAGGAAAAATTTTGTCTCTCCTGCAGTATAATCTTCCAAACAGATTCTGTGCCTACACAGTTTGTTTTATACATATTATCTTTTTTTTTTTTTACACAAATAGCATATTCATACAGCTACTGATCTGCATCTAGTTGTCTTCCTTAATAGGCCATCTAGGAGCCCTTTCCAAATCACTTCTTACAGAGTTGTCTCACTTTTATTAAAAGATACAGACCATTAGTTTGCATGGATGTGCTACAACCTTCTATTGATTTGTTTTCAAATGTTTTAACATTATAAGTGATGCTGTAGTGACGATCCTTGTGCATAGGTCACTTTGAACACATATGTAAATCTGGAGTAAATCTTGTAAATTCCTAGAAGTAGAACTGCAGGTCAAGGACGTGGACATTTTATATTCTGATCTAGTGCCAGACTGCCCTCCTGCAAGGTGACGCTAATTCACACTCCCACCAGCATTGGTGGAGGGTGTTTATGCTTCCTACGCCAAGCTGTTGAAGCTTCTTCTCTTACGCCTTTGTACGGAGGAGACTTCATCCTCAAGTTCACATGGTCAGATGTGGGGCCAGAGTACACAGGCCTGGGTACTTCCCTGGCCTCTCCTGTCCCTGTGATGCCCCACCCTTGCCCAGACTCTGTGGTGCCAACAGCAGGGGCTGCAGCATGTTCTCATGATCTCCTGGTGTTTTCCTTTGGGGGAGAATTAAGTAATAACCAGAATAAACCAAACCACAAGAGGAATGTCTGGTGAGAGCTGGGTCAATAGCTTAAAAATGGATTCTGCTAGAAAAGGATAACACTCTAAAAACTGGAAAATGAGCCCAAGTGAACTATTCCCTGCTCTTCCATTTAAATAAACCCTAAGAGGGCTCCATCACCAAGTTCACTTGTGATGAAGAAATCCCTCCTGCCATGATTCTATCAATCACTTTAAAAAGAGTGGGACTTCAGCTCCATAAGTAGAACATTTTTAAGTTTGGCTAAGTGACATATTTTCACTCCTAATGGGTGGATAAGTAAGCACACAGCCACACCTGGCCCAGGTATGATAAGGAACAGGTTGTCTGGAGGTCCAAAACCGCCAGAGTTAAAGTTAGAAGGGAACAATGTGCTGGGACATTCTGTGGAAGCCCATGCCAGCACATTCTCCTAGAGGCAGGCCTCAGCCTGATGTCTGCAAAAGGGGAAGTTCAGCTGGAGGCTCTCTCAAGATTTCTTCCAGCACTATTAGTCTACAACTTAGTGCAACACCTTAATTTTACAGGTAGAAAATGTAGGATTCAGCACTATCACATGAGGTACCCAGTAACAGAGCTAACGTGTACATTCTCTCACTGTTGCTGTTGTTTAGTCGCTCAGTCCTGTCTGACTCTTTGCGACCCCATGGACTGTAGTCTGTAAGGCTCCTCTGTCCATGGGATTTTCCAAGCAAGTATACTGGAGTGGGCTGCCATTCACTTCTCCAGGGGATCTTGACTCAGGGATCGAACCAGCGACTCCTGCACTGCAGGCAGATTCTTTACCACTGAGCTACCTGGGAAGCCCACATTCTGTCACACTTGTCTGCAAAATCTACTGCAAAGAAAGCTTCAGCTCTGTTCACAGGTGTCACACTTTTCATACATCTGCTCACCGAGACCTTGTTAACAATAAATTCCGCTACACTGGTGTCTGGAATAAGAGTATTCTCTCTCTCTCTTTTTTTTTTTTAAAAACAGAAAGCACAGATTGCTGAGAAAAAGTTAAGTATCAAAAAGGAAAGAGGCTATTCAACTCCATTTACATTGACTACCTATGAACTCAGAAATCTACTTTTTCTACACGGATGATTTTTAGATGAAGCGTTCTGTCACACTAGTAGTCAAAGAAATGTATATTAAAACAATAAGGAGACACTATTTTTTATATGTCAACTTGGCAAATCTGAGAAGAAATATAACGCAAAGATCTGTTGATGGCAACTCTTCTTTTCAGATGGAGACAAGGAGCTGGGATGACCCCTGTCTGCCTGCATCTGCCATTCCCACAAGCGAGCCTGCAAACAACCAAACCTTCGGCCTTTCTCTGCTGGCTCTGAAGAGACCAAATGGAAAAGGATGGAAACTGAAAAGGATTACAAGTTCTGAAGTCTGTTCAAAGCACAGTGCATGGCACTAAGTGCATTTACTGAGGATCCACGCATCAGTGGTTAAAGATGAAACGTGTTTCTAGCTAGGGCAGCTCTGGATATTGTAAAACCCAGACCCATGAATCTCAGCATTTATTTGAAAAGCTTAGGTAGGAGAGTCGCCTGGGCAGCTTGTTAAAGTTCATATTCCCAGGTTACATCCCAGTTGTTCTGATTCAGCAGGTACAGAGTGGGTCCTGGAATCTGCATTTGAATAGGTAGGCCAGATGATTCTGATGCAGATGACCTGAAGACCACTCTTAGAAACTGAGCCAGGGACACCAGCCAGGCTACAAAAGCTGAGGTCCCGTCTTAAGCAAACCTATGGCTACCACTCACTTATTTGCTCATACTTTCATTTAATAGCGATGTGTTAGATGTTTTAGCCTGTGCCCCCATGCAAACACAAGGGGAGATAAAGCACATGTTTGTGGTGCTTGTGGTTTGACAGGAAAGAGAGGAGAATATCAACTGTCCTCGAAGAGCATGGTGTTGGAGGGAAGCACACATACTTTGGGGGCACAGAGGAGAGTGCCTGGCCCAGACAGAGCCCCGAGAGGGAGTAGAGGCGACATCAGAGCAGTGAGTCTCGAGGTGGTGACCCCAAGGCTGTGGTTATGAGTTAAGAAGATTAAAAACAGAGGAGAAAATTTCCAAGGCACAAAGGCTTGAGAGAGTGGGACATGTTTGGAGAATATAAGCAATTCTGTATAATTAGAGTAAAAAGGCAGGTGTGTGTGCATGCACACTTGCACACTCATGTAAGGGTGAGAGAAGCAAGTCCAGGGGAGCACAGGGCCAGCTCAGAAGGGCACGAAGTGTGCCAAAGAGAGCCTCAGAAGGTTTTCAGTAGGGACCACATGTGTAGCTCTGCATTCTAGAAGGTCAGTCATGGTGACCCACCTTGGGGGAAAGATTCTACATGAGAGGTTTAACACACTTCTTCACTTTCTACAAATGACTTCAGCTAAAAATACCTACGAAGAGCTTGGTGCTGCTCTCTGCTGTTCAACACAAAAAGATCTCCCTTTAAGCTGATTTCGCGTCTAACAAAGTCATGCTAATATTTTACATTGAGTCTGTATGAAAAAATAAATGTTTAGTTTTTCATGTAATTAATTACATATTACATGCATTAAATAATTAATTCATGTAATTAATTAATTTTCATGAAATTAATTGATTTCATGTAATTTTCAAGCAACAGTAAAAAACAACTCTCATGGGAGTTCTGACTCTGGACTGGGTCTGGAAGCACATTTTTTAAGTGGATACACTTTTGCAAGCAGCTCTGTGGAGGAGGTGCAAGGGACGCAGCAGCTGACACAAGCCCACGGTTAACATGCATTAAATAAACCACTCCTCGTGTCAAATGGAGCTGTTTGCAGAGAAATGTGTTTGTGGTTCTGGGAATCATTAATCAATGGCGCAAAAGTGGCATAGAATAATTACTGTCCCAGGTATCGCTGGAGGCGATCAGAGCTCTCACATAGAAATGAATTAAGCTGCTGCCATTCTGAGCTCTGGTCTGCTGGCTTCCCCTAGAGGCCTCTGTAGGGACAAGCCATCCAGAAGTGTGTGAGGAGATGTGCCCTGCAGTCTCCTGGGCTGGGTCTTGCAAAGGCCCTAAAAGCAAGTGCTTCTGAGATGGCAGGGGAGAAGGGGCAGGACTCGCCGTGAGGCTGCCTGCCCACTTTCTGTGACGGCCACTGAAGGCAGGTGTTCTGGTTTTTCTGAGTGTAGGCGCACACCTGCCACATATACCCTGCGTGGGTGTCCTTTCACTTAGAAAGCACACGAGACCCACAAGGTCTTATGGAGACATCTGAATTAGGAGAATTCTCAACAATGCTGATATTGTCTCAGCAATGCTGAATTAGAATTACAACAATAGTTGCTACAAAATATCTCAACACAAGCAGAAAATATTAGTCTGAGGAAATGAAGAAAATAACCATCTATACACACACACACACACACACACACACACACACACACCCCTGCTGTGGGCACACTTCCTGTATCTTTGCTTGAACTGTTTCATGGTCCGTGTGTGTGTGTGTGTGTGCGCGCATGCGCGTGCATGCACACGCTCAGTCATGTCCAACTCTTTGCCACCCCATGGGCTGTGTAGCCCACCAGGCTCCTCTGTCCATGTCATTTTCCAGGCAAGAATACTGGAGTGGGTTGCCATTTCCTTCTCCAGGGGTCTTCCCAACACAGAGATCAAACTTGCGTTTCTTGAATCTCCTGCATTGGCAGGCAGATTCTTTACCATCTGTACCATGGTTCTAGAGTCAGTGCAACAATTCTCCCTTCCTCGACGGGGCAAATGCTGAGTTGGGACAGATTGAAAGAATCCAGGCCTGAGTGGATCTCTTTCCTGCTGAGATGATGAAGGATGGAACAGAGGGTCAGAGTAGAACCCAGGAGAAACCTGACCTGCTGGGCGGAGGCCCATCTGGGGTTTGACGCCGTCCATGGACGAGCACTTCCTCGTTTGCACTGACAGGCCCTTCCCCACTTCCTCAAGGTCATCGCTTGGTGTTCAGCGTTAATACCCCATTTTCCCCTTTTTCTTGGCCTGAAAGAACAAATCCTAAGATACTATTAAAGAAAGAGCCACGGTCACAGTAATAATAGCAGGTACAAGCCATCGAGAGCTGCTCCGTGCCTGGCACAGAGTCTAGGGTGAGGACATGCAATGTAAGTGGTGGAGGTGGAACTGGGGCCAGACCCCTGCCCATTCCGCCTAAAGGGAGCCTGTCCCCACGGGGCCCTCGCTTGTCTCCTAGAACTTCTCCAGGGAGCGGCTGTATCTGGTGGTTTGGTCCACAGACCCTGCAGGAATTCAGCTGAATCAGGAAACAGTCTCTTCCACAATTAACCATAAAGCCAGAGGGAATGAGCACAACTCAACAAAATGGATCAAAACAACTCGTGCAAAGAACAAATGTCTTGATAATATTCAGAAACAACTTGCTTGCAGCTGCTCAGCACCTCATTTCTGGGAGCTGACGCTCCTTTGGCCCCCACACCCGGGGTGGTCCCTCTCCGCAGACAAAGGGACACCAAGCACTATGTGGAAACAGGACGGTTCCTGCCTCAGCCCCTGTTGGGCTTCACAAGCTCCTGTCTGCACAGCCTGGAGTCATGAGCCACATGAAGCATTCTGACAGTTTCCTGCTATGTGACATGGAGACCCAGAAAGACTGAAGTTTAAGTACAGGCAGGGGAGGACAGGAGAACAGCATCTTGCTAGTCCTGGCCTGCCTCTCAGAGGCTGGGGGCTTCAGGCTCTGGCTTCCCCAACAAGACCCCTGAGTGAAGTGCTACAGCGTGAGACAATTAGCAAAAATACTGAAGGCAAGTACCCGCTGCACAGGCCAGGCTGGTATTAGCACTGACCGTGACTATAAACTTCAGACCTTGCCCTCAGCCCAGCCCATTCAGGGCTGCAGATACCTGGCCAGTCTTGGCAAGCACCTGGGGGTCATGCTATCTGCAGAAGCTCTTCTTGGACAGTAAGAACATGGATTAGGTGAGATATGGATCTTCAGTGGTACCAAATGTGGCAGGCAGTGTTTACGGACAAAGATGTTCCCCAAGAGCCTCGTCCCTGGTTATCCCATCAAACACTAACCCAGGTGCTACTTGAAGGGCTGGAAATGATTCCTCATTTCAGATGAAATTAAGACTGCAAATCAGTAGACCCTAAAATATTGAGATTACCCTAGATTATCTGGTGGGTCCAATTCCCATGAGACCTTAGCAGCTGAAGAGGAAGGTGGAAGAGTTGGTGGGAGAGAATCAATGGAGGAGGGAGGTAGAGGGGAGACGAAGGAGAGGGAAGATGAGGCAGAAGGGGGTTGGAGAGATGTGCAGGGTGAGAAGGCCACTGCAGCTGGCTTTTAAGATGCAGGAAGGGGGCCACAAGGCAGGGATGTAGGAAACCTCCAGCAGCTCAGAATAACCCCTGGTTAACAGCCAGCAAGAAATAGGGACCTCAGTCCTACAGAATTGTAGAACTGGATTCTGCCAACACCTGAATGAGCTCAGAAATGCATTCATTCCCAGAGTCTCTAGAGAGACCCGCAGTCCTGCCAACACCTCAGTTTCAGCCCCTGTGAGACTCTTAGGCAGAAAACCAGCTGAGCTATGGTGTGCTCAGAGTTTTGAGATAATAAAGGTGTATTGTTTTAAGTCACCAAGTTTTTGGTAATTTGTTATGGCAGCAGTAGGAAATTAATATACCAAATGAAAACAAAGCATTGCCATTGCTCTCTTCTTATCAAAACAATATAAAGAATTACATGTCAATATGGAGACAATATACAATTCCCTATTTCCTTACTCTATCAGGGAAGTAGGGAGGGATGGCTAGGGCTCAATAATCTGTGTAATATTCATCCTTCATATCAAGATTTCTCACCTTGGCACTATGGGCAATTGGGGCTGAATAATTAGTCTCTTCTCTCCTGAGCACTGGAGGATGTGAAGCAGCATCCTTAGCCTCTGCCTACCTGACGCCACTAGCAACCCATCCCCACCAAGTCATGTCGACTAAATGTGTCTCCTGACATTGGCAGTGGCCCCTGGGAGCAAAGCTGCCCCATGCTGAGAATTCACATGATCCTTTAAGAGCACAAAGCAAAGAAAGGCTTTTAAAGTAAAAAAGCGTGATCTCTTAGCTGTTTTCAATTGACTGGGCAGTTACTAAACATCCATTTACCTATATGAACATATTAACAGATGATGTGTTCAAACTGTCATCAGCTGTTAGTACTCGGCAACTAGATATTATGAATATGTATACACACATATAAACATATATATGTTACATATATATGTTTTAATATCCATTTTTTAAACTTTAACATAGTAGACTAACACTACTTCCATAGTCAAAATAAAAGGAATGTAAATATAATAAATCTTTGGGGCTTCCCAGTGGCGTTAGTGGTAAAGAACCCATCTACCAGTGCAGGAGATGTAAGAGATGTGGGTTTGATCCCTGGGTGGGGAAGATCCCCTGCAGGAGGGCATGGCAACCTACTCTAGTACTCTTGCCTGGATAATTCCATGGACAGAGGAGCCTGGTGGGCTACAGTCCATGGGTCACGAAGAGTCAGATGCAACTGAAGCGACTTAGCACACACGCACTCATAATAAATCTTCATTCGTCAGTGTTTACTGACTGGCTTCTCTAGGCATGCCCCTAGTTGGGCACCTCAGGAAAAAGTGAGGGTCCCTCCATTTATGAGCATCAGTACAGTGAGAGAGAGACAGGTGAAGTGGTGAAGGTTAGCCTGTATGCCAAGGGCAAAGGTAGGAGGAGATAGGTAGGAAGGGGACACAGGGCAAAGGTAGGAAGGGGACACAGGGAATGAAGGAGAGACAGCTCTCTAGGTCTCAGATTGGGGACAGGTCAAGATGGGCTTCGGTGAGTCAGTTGCCAGTAGTCTAGCATGCAGAACACTGCAGGTAGATGAACCAGCATGAGCAAGGCACGGTGGCAAGATATGATGGGGGCTTGCAAATGTGCTCTCTGGCTGAAGGCTGCGGGTTAAGCACATATCAGGACCTTGTTCTTCCAGGACTGTGTTGATTGAACTGTTACCCAGATCTGAAAGCGACTAAGCAATGTGGTAGAAGCTCTGCAGTCATCCCTTTGGCCAATGCACTTCAAGCCAGTCCTTTTACCCAATGCCTAGAAGGAGCAAATCCCCATCTGACACCCTCCAGGGGTCTCTACCAGGAACCTGCCCCTGGAAAGGACAGGCTTCAGTTCAGTTTCTGCTCCTTGCTGAAACGCATCACAGACTCTCTGAGCTTGTCACCTGTGCCTGGAAATCCAGGCTGCTTACTCAGTGGCCTGTAGCTCAGGCTCCTGTAGCCTGTGGCCAGGCTAGCCCTCAGCTCTCATGCATTCACGTCTGTGTAGACCCTGCATGACTTTCTGGCCCTGCCCTGGCCACTCTTCTGCTTTGCTGGGGCCTCTTCTTCACTTACATGCATAGAAACCCAGACAGAAGTGTTGATAGATGAGATAGACGGCCTTTGAAAAGGGAAGAGAACTGGTCTTTAATAAGCCACCTCACATGAGCTGGGCTTGCACTAGTCACTTTGCTTCCATTATTCCATTTAAGCCTTATGAGAATTTTGTGAAATGGTTGCTATGGCTGCGATATTAAAGATGAGAGTAACTGAGGCTCACGAAGATGAAGTAACAGGCAATTTACTTAGTATGTGGCCACGTTGGGATTTCAGTTCAGTTCTGTTTTACTTTAAGACAAGTGCTTCATCTTCCATACTTACTTAGATTTGTGTAAGAGAGATCACCTCTGTGCCTATACTTCAGGGAGACCCCCTAACCCTCCTTCAGGCACACCCAGAGGTCATGCACACCAAGAGCCTGGGATCCCACAACCCAGCCCCAGGCATTCCCAACCATGGGTTTCCCTGCTAACTGCCCAGCCTGCCTCCTGGCTGTGCACACTACGCATGGGCCCACCCTTTCCGGGGCTCACGGTGCCATGAGTATGCTTCCTCTAGGCTTGACTGGTGGCCAAGGGGAGCTGATTTCAGGGTGCGAAGTGTGGGGACAGCTGGGACAAATGGGTCAGTGTCCAAACACATCCACCAAGGCCCCTTTTGAAGGTGTGGGATGAACCTTTAGAGTGGTCAGGCTGTGAGCAGGGGACCAAGACGTTGAACCATAAGAAGGTCAAAAATTCTAAGTTGAAATTGGCCTCCCAGGTTATTATAAAGGTCAATGTAGGCCATTAGAATATATTTCATTTAACAGATTAACAACATGATTTACATCTAAACATTTTGATGCAAGATGTATGGGCATTCACATACTTGCTCTGGGCCCATAAATTTAGGAGTATGCTGGGTTTTTTTTGCTCCTTCACTTCTTTATGGTGAATAGAGATATCACCTCTCATGTGAGTGCAAAAAGTTGAGTTCTCTCAGGTCTGATAATCTTTAAAGAGTAATCGTGACAGGCTGTGTTACCTTTTCATGATCAAGAAGCTCTTGTAAGATGACTTGTCTTTCCAGACATAGTTCTAAGAAATCTTCAGAGTGCAGGCTTTCACGCAAGGCGGGGAAGAAGGTCAGCTGGGTGCAGTCCACCACCTCGTCTCTCTCGCTCTCAACTTCCTTCAGTGTCAGCTCATCTGCAACAGCGAAAAGGGGACATGTGTTTTGGGCATGGGCCATCTTGCATCATGAGGGAAGTGTGCAGCCTAGGTCCGAGGCCCCGGGAGGAACTGCAAAGTCTCAGAGCAGCCATAAACGGTGTGGATTCCAGGGTGTCCCTCACTGTTTCTGAAAGTGGACATACCCCTCTGACCTCATTGTGAGGTGAACATGTCTGCAGGTTGATGCACTCCAGAAACTGCATCTAAGCCCAGTTGCTCTCCGGTCTCCAGTGACCACAGGGCGACATTTAAAAATTCACCTTCATTAATCAGTAAAGCAGTTCCCTAGAGGGTCACCAGGATTTGCTTTTTCTCAACTTCACTCTGTTCACTCTTTTTAAAAAGTGACCTTTGCCCTCCTAATCATGGAAACTATCTTCTTATTGTAAAAAAGAAAAAATTTGGAAAACTCATGAAGTTGGGAGAAATTCAAAAATTGTGAAAAATTAAACAAATATTGCCCACGCACCCAGAGAGAGTGCAAATAACAATAGCTTCCATTTAGTGAGCACTTTCTCCGTGCTGGATCCTTGAATGACATTTTCCCTCTACTCCTACCTAGGTTGTAGATTCCATTCCATCCTCACTTGACAAATGAAGATACTGACAGAGGCTAATTACTTGACTCAAAGTCATATGGCTACTAACGTCTGAGGCAGGATCTGAACTAAGTCCCTCGCTACAGTCCCTTTCATCTTTAGGCTGTTTGCCCTCACTGGCCATACTTTGGTGTACTACATATCGTTTCTGTACACATATATATATGTGCAGAAATACACATGTGTTCATGCTGTTGTGTCTGTCTCTTTGCAATCCCATGGATTGTAGCCCGCCAGGCTCCTTTGTCTATGGGATTTTTCAGGCAAGAATACTGAGGTCGGTTGCCATTTCCTCCTCCAGGGGATTTTCCTGACCCAGGGATCAAACCCTTGTCTCATGCATCTCCTCATTGGCAGGCTGATTCTTTACCACCGAGTTACCTGGAAAGCCCCATGTATATGTATGCACACATATAATTTTGACATGATGAGAATTATATTGAATTTATAGCTTTTCTTTTCTAAATTTTGCTCAAAAAAAGTTATGCCATGAATACGTTCCCATTCCATTAAAAGTTCTTAGAAAGCAACCTAAGTGGCTGTGTAATAATCTATTGTGTGACTTCCATAAACACTCAACCTATTTCCTATTCTTTTAGAGATACAACCATTATCTATTTCGGTATTACCAAAATCTACAGTGCTGCAATCAGTGTGTGTACATACAGACTTATTTCCTGAGGATGCACTCCTGGACATGTGCATTTGGGTACCAACTAAGCATAGACCTATGTATATCTCTAGATCTTGTTCCTCCATCCTGTCCCGGGTGTCCACCGGCCTAGAGCAGCACATTGCACATGGCAGCCAGGTCAAGGGGGCTTCTGGTCATTCTCTTGATGCCAGGATGCTTATCTCTTTGAACTCCTCCCCACCTGGGTATCTCACATCTGGATGAGTGAAAGTGACTGCTGCTCACAGCAACAGTCATCACAGGCTTTCCTCAGGCAAAGAAAGCACTGTGCCGACATGGGCACCCCCGAAGGCACGGTGGAGATCACAGCCCTTTCTTTTCCCCTTCCTGAGTTCCCTGCTGGGAATTGGGGGTCCATGCTGGAAACACAGAGAAGGCCTGGGGTCCTAGGCGACCAGGGGAGTCTTATGTATGGTGAATGAGGGGACTCAGCAGCCTGTGGCCCTCGTCCTCATAGAACCAGCCCTTGCTTTCTGCCACTGCATCTTCTGTAGCGACCCAGTCTCCTTTTGAGAAGGAGAGCAGGCAGACAGTCCCTCTAACCTTAGGGTTATGGCATTTGGGCTGAAAAGAAGAGAAACCAGAAAATGGGTATTACAGTGTCATCCCAAGTCCTGTGCTGCAGTGGGACCCCCAAATCAACACAGGATCAGGTCTCAAGATTCTTATTTCTGGGCTTTGTTGCTGCAGACTGGCAAGATAGCAAGCTCCACACAAAATCCGTGGCTAAGGCACTGCATGAGACGAATTTAATCAGCTCTAGGAAGTTGTCACTTGGTTAAGGAGACGACATTAGCTGCAGCCTAGGACACAGTGAAACTCACAGACAGGGAGTGTTTGAAACAAAAGGCACATCCTTGGTAGAAACACAAAAACTGAAATACAGTGCACGTGTCTGAGTGTGTATTTGGTATGTATTTGGATGTGTTTGGGCCTTCCCTGGTAGCTCAGCTGGTAAAGAATCTGCCTGCAGTGCAGGAGACCTGGGTTCTATCCCTGGGTTGGGAAGATCCCTTGGAGAAGGGAAGGCTACCCACTCCAGTATTCTGGCCTAGAGGATGCCATCACAAAAGTTGGACATGACTGAGCAACTTTCACTTTCACTTGGAGGTGTATGGGGCAAAATGATCTCTGAAAATAAGCTAGATTATCAACATATCAATTCAACCAAGTTCCTCCACGAGTATTAGATAAAAAGTAAACCTAAGGAATTCAAAGTACATTTTCAAACTGGAGAGATAATAATGACCACTATATCTGTCATCTTTATAATCAGAGAATTCAGTGTAAGTATTAAATATCTCTTCCATCCACTTTTGCTCTAAAACATTTTCCTATTTTCCTCCTAGGTGTTTTAGGTCACATATTGAACATGTATTTGTATTGGGCACGGCACTTTCAAGATTTCCCTCACAGAGCACATTGACAAGATAATTTCTCTGAAAAAATGTTCTTATTGTTGCAACATAAACACAAAATCCTTCCCTTAATAGAGTGTTCATGTCTGCAAGCGCACAGTGATGAAAGGCTTTACACTCTCTACTCTAGACTTGCAGCATTCTTTTCCTACAATATATTAACTTGATATCTTTAAGAAGATATTGAATAAATAAAAAAATTGGTTTAACTATTAAATTAAAAAATAGATAAATTGAATACCTTGGTTTTCAGTGCTTATTTGAGAAACACTGCCATTTCTGTTTTGGCTTTCCTAAAATAAAACCAGAGAAACAGAAATTAAATTTGGATACCTATGTGCCCCAGCCCCCGTTCCAAAGATTTGCACAAACACACAAACACACGCACGCACACATTTGACCCTTCGAATCACTCATACACTCAAGACTCAGATGCAAGGGGGCAAAATGCCAAATCCTAAAGGACCACGATCAAATGCAAATATTAATGTTCCTGAGTCAAAGGGGAAAAAACCCACAATTTTCCATTAAGTCAGATTTACAGTAATTACCAAAGATATGCCAAATGGGAGTAGAGAGCATCCTGGCTGTCTGTGGTATGGGCTACCCTGGAGGGGGGACCAGAGACAGGGTCTGGGGCAGCCCAAGAGACCAGAGGCCAGGTTCCACAGCCAGCCTTTAGCCTCGTCATCACCACCATGGGTAGGCTTATTTTTCCTGCCTCCATCTCCTAAGGAATGTATTTGAGGGAAAAATACTATATACCACCAGATGTTTATTGATAATACATTAAAAATTAAAAGGTCTACTGAATAAATTAAATACAAATTTTCATTAGGTTTTACAAAGGATTTAACGTGGGTAAAAGATTCTGAGGTGATGGACTAGAGAATAAACCCAACATTGTAACTTCGGGTGGATGCAGAAGAAAATATCTTGAGTTCCAGGGTTTGGAAAGACAGCTTTTTAGAATCTCTTAAACCAGGATCATTCAGTGAGAACATGAAATGCTGTTAACAGATTCTTCCTATATTCACTACTAGTTCAAGGATGATTCTTCATCATTTAAAAGGCAAAAACCTAAGTTTGACAGAGAGTCCAAGCTTCGTTACAGCCAAGTCCCAGGGACTGTCCAGATTTTCTTGCCTGGGAATCTAATCCAGTTTCAGTGTCATTTGGACTAAACGGGTCACTGGCTCGAGCTTGCAGAAAGAGCTGAGTTCCAGCTATTTCCACTGTAAGACTTGATATGGGATTTGCCTGCACAATAATGCCCATATGAGGGCTGGTTATGACTGCTCCAGGACACAACTTGTGCATGTAGACTATGTCCATCACATTGCTCTTTTCAAAAGCTGGCATCCAGATCATTCTAATGGACTTTTATGGATGTCAGCATGGCATTAGGTTGGTGGGATTGGTGGTGTAGATATGAACCACTCATATCTACATTCATTCAGACTGTAGTTAGAGCATCCCTTTTATGTACGTGGGGAATTAGTGATTCTTCTAGCATCACTAGCATCAAGAATACATTACAGCACTCCTACAGTTAACTGTGGGCATTCTCTTTCCTACCTGTTCATGCCAAAGCACTCCTGATGGAAACACCAGATTGAAAAGCTAACGAGACACCTCCCTACACATTTCCTGTCTGGAAGCATCCTGTCTTGTTGCATCTAATTCTTACCTTGAGCATTTCTTGATTCGGGGCCTCCAGTGGAGATAAGCGTCTGATGCGTTTCCGCATACGAGCTGGTCCTTCTCTCCAATCCAGTTCCCACTGGGAGCAGGGTGTGGCTTCTGCCATCTGATACCACAAGCCCAGCTCCCCAAAAAGCTGCTCCTGGATTCTGGCCCACGCATTGGCTGCCTTGATGTGGCCACATCTCCGTCTCTGGGAAACAGAAGTATAGCATCACCCCTGGACACAGCTCTTTATTGGGCCAGCCCCAAACCTCCTGGGATGAACAGACCGAGCCCCTCATAACTGCCTGAAGAAAATAACCTATAAAGGCAGCCCCACGCACCTGCAGGGTGTGTAGTGAAATCTCTGGAGCCAGGACCAGGTCAGGAGAAGAAATCAGTTTGTCCAGCTTTGAGACCATTTAACTCAGGTTCGAGGAGGAGAAAAATCCTCTGCCCTTTGGCCCATAGAGCTTCATGACTGCTGTGTGCTGTGCTGTCCCAAAGGTCCCCATATACTACTCATCAGAGGATTGGGGAGCTATTTGATAGAACAGACACAGCAGCCCACCATAACCCCTGCCCTTCAAAGTAGACAGGGAATTTTACCATGGTCCCTACCCAGTCCTACTGAAAGCACTCCTTCTAGTGTCTGGACTGAAGGTGCGATGAGACTGTTCACAGAAGCCCAAACCTTTGATATTAGTGAAAATAACCCCACCTACTATGGACTGTAGCCTGCCAGGCTTCTCTGTCCATGGGATTTTCCTGGCAAGAATACTGGAGTGGGTTGCCATTTCCTCCTCCAGGGGATCTTCCTGACCCAGGGATCGAACCCCACATCTCTTACGTCTCCTGCATTGCAGTCAGATTCTTTACCACTGAGCCACTGAGGAAGCCCACATCTTCTGCTAGAGTATAACTCAAACCTCTAACAAAACACATCAACACCCCAAACCGCTTTTGTACGCCACAGTGAAGTTCCCTACATCATCTTTCAAGAAAACATTTCAATTCAGTTTGGACAGCAGAATCAACTTTGTCTGCAGGGCAAACTTTTGCAACTATTCACATATTTGATGGTATGCACCCTACATTTTAATTTTTAAGAAAACTGAAAGGTGAAGGTGTTAATGACAAGAAGCACAGACCTTATAAATGTGACATAGAGAAGAAACTCATTGACATGTATTAAGCTGAGCCCCTTACCTGCTCTATCTCATCTCCACTATACAATGACACTGAAAGTGAATGTGGGAACTTGTAAGTAATTTCTGTTATCCTCATGAAGGACTGAAGTCTAGAAGAGGAGAAGTGATTTCCCCAAGGTGACCAACAGCTGACCAAGCTAAGATTGAAACCCAGTCTGTCTGATTCCAGAGCCTTTAGCTTCAACCTGCATGCCTGATTCCTTTCCTAGGGCCCTGGTATCATTTTGTTAAATCTTAATTTCTGCCCGTATTATTTCAAAGACTGACAGACTTAGAGGTAGATCCTGAAAGTATGGACCATTTTAAATGGGAAAATCATTCTCAGAGCTTGAAAATTGTCTTAAAAACAAGACAGATGGTATAGTTCTAAGCACATGGTCTTTGGTGTCAGATGAACCTGGGTTGTCACAATATTTCTGCTTTTCACCAGCCACTTAATCTGAAGGAGACTCAGAATCTTCATCAGTCAAATTTGGTTAGTAATATTACCATAATAATAAAACCATGGGATTATATAAGGATCAAATGAAACAATATTTTCAAGAGTTTAATATGGTGCCTCGCAAACTTAAGCAGTTAGTATTATTATTGTGAATAAAGCAAATCTTATTTCAAAACAAGATTACTTTGCTTCTCCACAGTTCTTAAATTCATACCCAAAATGATCATAGCATTTTACAAGTACTCCAATTTTTTAATAAAAGACTCCAGGAAAATAATGACTATCCAAAGTCTTTTATATGGATTTAGTTATATGAAATGAACACTTGTTTGGGGAAAATGTTTCAGCTCCTTGGAGACTATTGTTGCATTTGTAGCTCCATACTGAGTTTCACAGAGGATGAACAATCCCATGCTACTGGGTTGTCCATCTGGAGTTTCAAATTAGTCTTTTAAGATCATCCCTTCCACCATAGGGCTCAATTTGTGCAACTTGGAGGTTCACGGCTGCCTGAGTCTGCATCGCAGGGCAAATGTGTTTTCTTGAATATCTGTAGTCAGACATACGAGCATCGGTGATAGGGTTCCTCATCCATCCCTCAGAGATGAACAATTGTTTAATCCATAATAGAAGGCTATATGTGGTCCCAGGA
This sequence comes from Cervus elaphus, assembly GCF_910594005.1. NCBI lineage: Eukaryota > Metazoa > Chordata > Mammalia > Artiodactyla > Cervidae > Cervus > Cervus elaphus. Next base: position 42,671,954 of record NC_057829.1, on the reverse strand, counting down.
CAGAGGACATGACGTGACTAAATAAGCAAAAGTCCTGAGTTTCTACCCCTGCAAGGTGTTCATAAGGCCCATGTTTGTGTACAGGGTAAAGTCCTCTTTCAGTTCAAACCTCTAAGGGGCCAAATGCCACATCAGACCCAGAGGCAGGGATGCTGGTGAATTAGAGGGAGCTATGATTCTTGGCTAAATAGGAACTCTTGGGTAGCCTCATTGAGGCTTTCCTCTTGGCAACCAGCCCTTCTCTAATTCCAGTCCCAGTGCTGAAGTATGGTTGATCTGACTTTGGTGGGTGATGAATGGTTATAGGATGGGTTACTGAGCATCATTTATTGGGACTGGAACTATTGGTCTCGAGAGCCCATACAGAGCAGACTGCAAAGAGGTGGGTGTGTACATATTCAAGGCCACCCCTGCTCTTGGCAACCTTATGTCCATCAGGAAAAAGCACATGATGTATATGCACCTGAGGTAGACACAGCCTATAGGCAGGTCGCTCAGCAATGAGACAGTCCCTCTGCACAAGTTAGATGATTTTTCATCTTTCATATGAGCTCTTCCTGGTTCCAGGATGTATAACCTGGGGAGCAGAGCGTGAGTTCCCTCAAGCCTCACATACTCTCCTCCATGTGCCCTGGTGCCTCAGACTATAGTAATCTTGTACATTTATGTGTGTATGTTTGCATGTGTGTGTGTGTGAAAAAGGAAGAGGGAGAGAGGAGCCAGATTCCTTAGAGAAGAGCTTGAATATTTGGATCCAGCTCTTCTTCCAGAAGAAGCCTGATCTTCTCCTGGATCTTTCAATAACACAAAACATTTCATGTGTTGCCTAAGCCAGTTTGGGTTGACTTTCTGATACTTACATCTGAAAAAGCTGGGACCAAAACCTAATGGATACATAAAGCCTGAGCAAGAAATGGAAACAGCCTGTTGGCCCCCTCAGTTCAGTTCAGTCGCTCAGTCATGTCCAACTCTTTGCGACCCCATGAATTGCAGCACGCCAGGCCTCCCTGTCCGTCACCAACTCCTAGAGTTTACTCAAACTCATGCCCATCGAGTCGGTGATGCCATCCAGCTATCTCATCCTCTGTCGTCCCCTTCTCCTCCTGCCCCCAATCCCTCCCAGCATCAGGGTCTTTTCCAATGAGTCAACTCTTCGCATCAGGTGGCCAAAGTATTGGAGTTTCAGCTTCAGCATCAGTCCTTCCAATGAACACCCAGGACTGATCTCCTCTAGGATGGACTGGTTGGATCTCCTTGCAGTCCAAGGCACTCTCACGAGTCTTCTCCAACACGGCCCCTAGGGAGCCCAAAAGAGAGCAGACAGAGCAGTGCCCCTCTCACATTTTTTTTAAAAAAAGGGCCGTTTCTGGGGTGGAAGGCATTTTGCAAAGAGCTTTAATCTGTAAAAACTGTAACTTAAAAAAACCACAGACCTAGTGAGGAATATCTGTAAGGGATGATGAGGACTCAGTGTAAGAGCAGACAGCCCAGGTACATGGCAGAGCAGAGCCCAGAGCAGCCAGACCACAGTGAAAAGAACAAATAGAACTGGAAATGGCAAAGGGGCATCCTGGCAGAACCAGAGCAGAGGCATCTGTTTCCACCAGTACCTCTGGAGTGATGAGAAATTTGGAGAGTGAATATCAGAACTGCATGATTTGCTGGTGATGAGATGATGGAGTATAGTGATGCTTGGGTTAGCTTCCAGGGCACTGGGTGATGCTATCTTGTCATGTCAGGAGCACCTGCATCTCCAGCGACCTCTTGGGTGTAGGTAAAATGCCTAGTTGAAAAAGTCTTATGTAACCTGTTACTGAGAGTCGTGTGGGTGGGGGCCTGAATCTCATTATCTCCACCCTCTTGGGAGGACCTTATGGAGTGTACTTAGGAGAAGCTGTCCTTGAAGAACATGGCATATTTCATGGGCCTGATTTCTTTTCAGACCTTGGACTTGACTTCTCAGGAAGTGGAGTGAGGCTACATTGGGAAAGTGTGCTGCCGCTTAAAAGAAAGTAGGGTGAATGCTCCAGACCCCATCATCTCCGTCAGACAGTGATCATATCTGCATTCTTTAAAACATCAAAACAATCTGTCTTAAATATTTAAACACTTGGAAAGTGTCCTTATGGATTAGCTTCAAAATGCTGATTTTCTCAAAAATACCTCAATCAACAGTAAAGCTCTACACAACTTTCTCAAGCACTCTCTGAGCCCCAGACAGGCCCCATGCTGAAAATGAGCCCGGCTGACGCTCCAGGAGACTGGACCCTTGCCTTCTGGGCTCAGAGCCTCTGCTGAGGTTCTGTCCTTTCCCATGAACTTTCCATCTTTCAAATTTCAGCAGAAATCCACTAAGGACCACAGAGCACAACTCTCCTAGCCGTGAGCAAATCTTCCCAGCATTTCTAACCATTAGAAGAGAAATGGTCACTGGTCTTGACTGGATGCTGATTTGAAAGTTTAGATAAACAATGTCGCCTGTCTTGAAATGGAACAAGTGTGATGATGGATAGTCCTAAATAAAGGATGCAATCCTAAATGATTCATCTTATTTTTCCCCCAATGGCAACTGAATTTATTAATTGTATTGCTAGTCCTGAATGAAGTCAGTGAACTCAAATGGTGAGGCGTTGACATGCAAGGGCCTGTCCAAGGGGCATAGATAACAGAGTCATGCCCCTAGCTCCCAGCACAAAGTCTGAGGCACCCTGGGCTCTTGATGCCTATTTACTAGTAGGTGAATGAGTAGATAAGTGAATGGACACACTGCCTATCTCTTCAGCTGCTAACACTGTGGATCCAAATTCCGTGGCGTAGGTCTTGCAGGCAGAACCGACTCACTAATGATCAACTATTTTCTGAGCCAGTTTAGAGTTTAAACCAAAGGCTCTTGTGAATCTTTATTTCATGTTCCAGGTGGATTCCAGTCTAGTGTACAGAGAAAGACACTGTCTTGCTTCTTACCTGTACATGATCTTTGTATAGAGATGCATATAGTTCTTGTCCTCTTCGTCTGTAGTTCTCAATACATGACAAAAAGTCCTGGAGAAGAGAGAAAGCAAGCCACAGCTAGTAACAGCTGTGATTTTAGATAAGAACTTCCTGCTCTGGCCAAGTGCCAGAGGAAGTAACAGTCACAGGACTTGTTGGTCAAATCATTCACAACCTCATGAATACATAAATCACCTATGCTGTTACATACACATACAGATTCACATACATGCTTATGGGTTACTTTTACTTCTAACTACACTGAACCAGGTTATAGCAGATAAATCTTCCTCCCAAGAATAACTAGAAAAGCTAGAACATAATATTTAAATCAAAAGGGAATTGTAAAAAACGATCAAGTAACATATTTATGGAACAGGGCACCCAACGATAGTAGAATACACATTTTCAAGCCCCCACAAAATATATACTGAGACAAACTAAATGCCAGACCATAAAATAAACTTCAACAAATGTATAAAAAATTGAAATATGCAAAACATATTTTCTGATCATAACAGAATCAATCTGAAGTCAGTAACAGGAAATCTCCAAACACTTGGAAACTAAACAGTATACTTCTAAATAACCCATGGATCAAAAAGTAAGTCTCAAGGGAAATTTTACAAAATACATTGTATTAAATAAAATTGAAAGTAGAACATATCAAAATTTGTGTTGCATAGCTAAAACAATGCTGAGAGGGAAATATATGCCACCAAATGCATACATTAGAAAAGAGTTAAGTTTTAGAAAATCTGAACAGATCAATAACAAATAGGGAGACTAAATAGTAATCAAACATTTCCCCCACAAACACCAAAATGCCCAGGACTAGATGGCTTCACCAGAGATTTCTATCAAACATTCAAAGAAGAATTAATACCAAACCTTCTTATATTTCAAAAAAAAAAAATAGAAGAGGGAATACTTTTCAACTCGTCCTAAGAGGCCAGCATCACTCATACCAAAGCCAGGCAAAGATACCACAAAAAAAGAACACTAAAAACCAATATTCATAATAAACATAGATATAAAAATCCTCTATAAAATATTGGCAAACAATTCAACAGCACATTACTAGAATTGGATACCATGATGAAATGGAATGTATTCTTGGGATGCAAGGATGGTTCAATGTATGCAAACTGATTAAAAAGATAGCAAGAGAATATTACATACAACTAGATACACATAAATGTGACAACTGAGATTAAATGGACAAATTCTTTACAAAAGCACAAGCTACCAAATCTCAACCAATATAAAATAGATCATTGGAATAGCACATAGTGGTTAAGGAAATTGAATTCATAATTTAAATACTCTCCCCAAGTAAATTTCCAGGTCCAGATGACTTCACTTGAGGATTTTACAAAATATTTAAGCAATAATTAACATACATTTTACAAAATGTCTTCCAGAAAATAGAAAATATGGGTACGTTTCCCAATTTGTTTTATGAAGCTAGCAATACCCTTATAACTTTATATCACAACCAGACAAAAATACTATAGGAAAATAAATCTAACTTTCACAAATAGAGATGCAAAAATTCTTAACAAAATATTAGCAAATAGAACTTAGCAATACATAAAAATAATCATACAATGACAGAATGGAGTTTATTTCAGGAATGCACAGCTGGTACATACCCAAAAAGCAATCACTGTAATCTACCATATTAGTAGGTTAAAGAAGAAAATGACATGATCATATCAATTGATGCTTGATAGTATTTGAAAAAATTCAACCTTCATTCACTATAAAACTCTCAGAAAGCTAGGAATAGAGGACAACCTGATAAAAATCATCTACAAAAACTCACAACTAACATTAGATTTAATGCAAAACAATAAATGCTTTCTCTTTAAGACTGAAAAAAAGATGTATGCTTTTATTGTTCTCATTCAACAAATTGCTAAAGTGTTCAGATTTTATACCAGAAGCACAATTCAGAAAAGGAAAAATTAATGAATTTGATCTCATCAACAGTAAAACTTTTGCTCTACAAAACTCATATAAAAATGATATAATTAGCTACAATCTGGAACAAAATATTTGCAAGTCACATATCCATCAAAGGACTAATATCTGGAATATACGAAGAAATTTAAAACTTAAGTGCAAAAAAAGTCGATGAGAATATGTGCAAAAGATATGAAAAGACATGAGGAAGATATGAAAATGGCAACAAAGCACATAAGGGCTGAGTTCTACATCAATATCCTTAAGAAAATGAAAATAAAAAGCCACAATGAGGTATCACTACAGTTGTATCTGAATGGCTAAATTTAAAAGATGACAACAACGAATGCTGGTGAGTATACAGAGAAACTTTATCACTCATGCATTGCTGGTGGGAATGTATGGTACAGTCGCTCTGGAAAACAAGTCAGTAGATTTAAAAAAAAAATCTAGTCAACCACCATAGGATCCAGAAGTTGTAACCTCTGGGGATTTATCCCATGAAAGAAAAACTTATACTCACACAACAATCTGTACATGAATGTTTATAGCAGCTTTATTCATAACAGACAAAAACTGGAAACAATCCAGATGACCTTAAATAGGTGAATAATTAAAGAAATTGTGAAACATCTATAATGTGGACCACTGCTCAACAATAAAAAACAATGAACTGTTGATACGTACAACAACCTGGATGAATCCACACAGAATTATACTGAGGGAGAAAAAAAATCCCCAAAGGGCAACAAGGGGGCTTCTTGTAGTGATGGAGATATTCCTTGTTGTGATACTATATTACAGTTTTGCAAGATGATACTATTTGGGGAAACTGGGTAAAAGGTATATGAGATGTCTCTGCATCATTTCTTACAATTGCGTGTGAATCTACAATTCTTAAAATAGAAAGTTTAGTTTTTAAAAAGTCATTGAGGGCTCTATCTTCACCATTTGAAAAAAAAATTTAATTCGGGAAACACATATAATTATTCTAAATCAATAAGATAAAAAAAGAGACATTCAGTGGAAAATTTTTAAAAAGAAAAATTTGAACAGGCACTTAGTTAAAAAAGATGTCAATGACCAATACACATATAACAAAGAGGTCAATTTCATTTGTCATCTGGAGGATATAAACTAAAACAACAATAAGAATATCTAAATTCAAATAGCTAATAATGTCATGTTTTGATCATCACATGGAGCAACTGGAACTCTCTTACACTGCTGAATTGGTACAACCATTTTGGAACATTGTTTGGTAGTGTCTTAAAAGATGAGTATACACATACCCAGTGAACCAACAATTTCATTTCTAGATATATACTTAACAGAAATTCATGCATGTGTATTCCAGAAGACATGTGAGAAAGTTGATAACAGCAGTGTTTGAAGTAGTCCCAAAGTGAGAACAATGCAGACTTTCATCAGGAATAGACTAGATAAATAAATTATGATATAGTCAAACATTATATCCTGTATGGTAATGGTTCTTAAAATGTGGTCCACGAATCCCTAGTGGCTATTAATACCCTTTCAGGGAATCTGTGAAGTCAAAACATTTTCAAAATACTAGAACATCTTTGCCTTTTTTCACTGTGTTGACATGTGCATTGATGGTCCAAAAGCCACGATGAGTAAAACAATTTTCATAGTCCAAATCAAGACATTGGCACCAACTGTACAGTAATCATTGTACATAGTCCTCATCAGTAGGAACTCATAGGGAAAAAAAATCTTCACTTAAGAATGTCATTGATGAAAAAGTGCAGGATTAATTTTATGAAATCTCAGTCTTTGAATACACTTTTTAATAGTCTATGTGATAAAATGGGAAATCTACATAAAGCACTTCTGAATACCAAAAGCCATAGTGGTCATTTCAAGGAAAAGCATTTGTATAATTGTTAGAGTTGTGAACTGAACTAGCTACTTTTGTAATAGGACATCATTTTTATTTGAAAGAATGTTGTTGTTGTTGTTTAGTTGCTAAGTCAAGTACAGTTATTTTGCAACTCCAAGGACTGTAGCCCACCAATCTCCTCTGTCCACAGGATTTCTCAGGCAAGAATACTGAAGTGGGTTGCCATTTCCTTCTCAATGGGATCTTCCCAACCCAGGGATCAAACCCATGTCTCCTGCATTGGCAGGTGGATTCTTTACTGACGACCCACCTGGGAAGCCCTTGAAAGAATGACTGACAGACAAAACTAAAGTTATGAAGACTTGGGCATTTGGCAGATATTTTCTTGAAAATGAACAGAATGAACCTGTCATATAAAATAAAACCACTGACAGTATTTGCAGCCTATAATAAAATCTGGGCTTTCAAATTTCAAATGTTAGAATATTGGAAAACTTGTAACTACCTTTGTGAGCTTGACAGTTTCTCAGTAGACAAATATTTTTCTGATAGATTGGTGGTGTATGAATATGATTTTTCCACGTTGCATAATGGAAATCAACATTTGGGAGATCTTTCGACTCAGGGAACCAATGTTTTCACTATTTGTTATATGCATGTTCCAAATCATGTATGGGTTGAAATATGCATTCAAACTGTAAGATAATAAATACATTTTACTGTAACAGAGTACAAAAATTTCACTGATAAAAGTTTCAAATAACTTCTGAGAAACTGCTACTTGTTGAATTTTGGTGTAGTATCAAAGAATAATAATATCTATAATTTTCTGACAAGTTTATTAAAATACTCCTTTCTTGGGACTTCCCTGGTGATTCAGTGTTATGACTCTGCAGTTTCAATTCAGGAGGTGTGGATCCAAACCCTGGTCAGGGAATTAAGATCCCACAAGGCCACACAGCATGCCCTCCCCCCAAAAATACTCCTTTATTTTCTAACTTCATATCCATGAAAGATCAGATTTTCTTCACTTATTTCATCCAAAGAAAAAAAAAAAAGAATTACAACTAATTGAATAAAAGGCATATATGAAAATCCATCTGCCTTCTACTAAGCCAGATAGATGTTAAAGAATCTGCAAAAATATAAGACAATACTACTCTTTTCACAATTTTAAAAAACTATATAATATTTAAAAAGTGTTATTTATGCTTGCATATAAATTACATAGATTTATTACTGCTATTTTTAAATTAATTAATAAATGTCATTTTAAAAATTCTGTTTTAATTTCTTACCCAGTAAATATCAGTAGATGCAATCTATATGATACAACAGCTCTTTGAAATCTCAATAATTTTTAAGAGGGTAAACAAATCTTGAGACCAAAAAATTTGAGAACAGTATGAAAATGTTGTTTGGTCACTATAAAAATAAATGAACTACTGTTTCATGAAATGACATGGATAAATCACATAGTTCGGAGTGAAAAAAAAAAACAGAAGAGTGTATATGTTATTTCACATACATAAAAGTAAAGTGTAGAAAGCTGATGTATGTTAGCTGCCAGGAAATTGTCTACTTTGAGGCTAGAAGGTGCTAGTGACTAGAATGGGGCATGAAGTTGGGGGTGCTTCTAGGGAGCCATTAATGTTGTATTCTTTAACCTGGGTAGTGGTCACACGTTCACTCCATGAAAATGCTTAAATTTGTATATTTGTGACTTGAACACTTTTTTCTATGTGTCTCATAATTCAATAAAATAGAAAAATGTTTATCAACAAAGACTCCAAACTATGGAAACAATATAATTTTAAAACCCCAGTTAATATTTTGGAGTAGTGGGAATAGGGTGATTTCTTTCTTTCTCTCTTTTTTTGTTTACAAAATTTTCCTTAATATTGCTGTTACATGTTTATGCACATTTATAAGGAACAATCATTGTGAGCACTCAAATGACATAAAATGCTGAAAAATTTGACTAATTTTACATCTAAGGCAAAAGCCCAGTCTTTTTCCTAATATGATACTTTGGAGACGTGCAACAGAAGAGAACTCTTGGGGGAACTTGGACGCAGAGCAGCTCTGTCAAAAGGAATGTGCTCTCTCACTGAAGAAGGAGAGGAAAACATGGCTCTGCTTCCCTTGAGCGCTGAGCAGGTGAAGGCTTGGAATAGTGGACTAGGAGGATGGGCGAGGGACCTGACCAAGGGCACCTGAATGGTTTATATAAGTGTCAATAGCCCAAATATTTGTTATCCTTTGGTCTGTTCTCTCAACTTTCCATCCAATAACCAATGTGCACATAGCACTTTACAGCTGACAAAGGAGTTTCCATATGCATTATCACATTGCATATTTAGCCACCTGACAAATCCGAATTATGATGATTCCCATTTTACAGAACAGGAAACCGAGGACAGGTGACCCCAACAATACAGGAGCTGGCAGCACCAGAAGATGCCGTCTTAGATCACCACAAGCCTTTCTCCCACATGGTTTCCCCTTGTGCGTCACCACAGTACTAAACGTATTATTGCTTTGCTATTGACTTTTAAGAACTTTCGTGCCCTGGAAAGTTGTCACGTTCAGGATGTGGAGACAGGAGGAGGACGATTTCGGTTGGTTCAAGGGCAGAAGCTCGTCTGCCTGGGCAGCAGTGAATATGACTCATCGATGGGGGACAAATTTAGAGCAAAGCTCTGCATTACTTATTGGAGCAAAATAGCCTTTGCTTAGCAACTGCCTGTGTATTAAAGAGGTTGAGAACCTTTGAAGTAGAACCAAGGGTCTCAGAGGGCTGTTTAGAGATTTGAAAGGCAAAGCAGGTCTGGTTTAAAGAGCGTGTGCCTTGCTCTCCCAGTGCCTCCTTAGGGAAGGGTTTGGCTACAGGATACAGATCAGATCTTGGAATGGAAAACAAGATACAGCCTATCTGGAGGGTCACCTGTAAGTGAGCTGACCTCAGCTTGGTCAAACCCACCTTTGCCAGGAGCACCCCTGGGGCTGGCCAGCTGCTGGTGACCCTCCTGTTCAAGTTCTCCCACAGGAAGCCCCTGCTGTCACTGATGACAGTCATTATATTGTTTGTTTAAAGCATCATTAGTCCTGTAATCACAGTTGTTTGGCCTCGCCAGAAAAGAGAAAAGCCAATATCTAAACACAACCCCTCAGATCCTGCTCAGAAACTTAGTACCAAGATTACAGTTGTAGGCCCTGGCCTCTCCAGCCACGTATGGCATGGTCTGGGATTGAACTCAGTAGTGAGAAATTCCAGTGTATCTACCAGTGCTGACATATATGCATGTTATTTTCATCCTGACTCACTATTTTCACTGCTAGTCACTTACTCCAAGGAAATCATAAAATGTATGCACAGATAGTCATTAAACAACATTTTCCACCATCCTGTTTATAGCAGCACAAAATAAAACAATTTAAATATCAACACGTGGAGGGATGGTTCATCCTTACTGTCAGCTATTATGCAGTCACCACAAATTACATTCACACAGGGCCACCACTAGTCCATACAGTACCTTCGTGTTCCCTTTGAGCAGATGCTGTCCTGGAACTGCAAGGGTAAGTTGAATAGTGGGACAAAGGCTGAATTTCAGCTTCCTTTTGCCACTCTGGCCAGGTGCCTTTGTGCACAACCTATACAACCGTTCATTGCAGCCCTGGTATCAAAAAAGTTCTGATGATATGGAACCAGGTTTTTGATATATCGAGATTTTTTTAAATGAAGTTAGAAAATAATGTGCTAACAACAATTAAATGTGCATAGATTTGAATGGACAAGGAAAACTGAAAGAAAATACAGGGTGCTGATCATTAGTGCTATTCGCTAAATATTTCTAGGTCTTTCCTCCTGCAGATACATGGCATAACCACTTTTCCTGTCACCTTTGAGCCAGGTGAGGCCAGGGAGGTGTGCTGAAACTTTAAGGGCTCAGGCTCAATTCGCTAAGCTCTTTTTCAACTGTCACGGCAGTACTCAAAGTTCTAAATGATGACTGCTCCCTGAGCTGGTGTCACTGGGTGAGGTTAAGGCACAGGAGCCTCATGACCAACTCACAGTGTGGCAAACATGAGAAATAAACCTTTGCTATTTTAGGGCAATCAGTTTTGGGAGTGTTTATTACTGTCATATAACTTTTCCTGAATAATACACACACAAAATATGTTAGGAAGGGTTATAGTAGAATTGCATTGAAATATATTTGTGATCAGTGAAAAAAGATCAGAGAGCCAAGTGAAAGCAAGTGTGAGATCAAGTAAATGTTATGAGCAAAAAGCTCAAACAATTTGAACAACAAAATAAATAACAAGCTTGGTGGATTATAACCCAAATTATAAAATAAATATGGATGAGTCTCTACAGATATAAATAAAAGATTGAATAAATTAATTAGGGGGGAAAGAGACAAACCTTTCAAACAGAAGAATTTAGAATAATGTGTACAGATATTTCCCTTGTCAGGAGGCAGAGCTTAATTGCCTTAAGAATGGGCTGGTCTTAATGACTTGCTGCCAAAGAATAGAGGATGGAAGGGAAAATAGTAAATTTACAGTGGAGAAATCTGGCAGACCCCATCATGACCATGTGATGAGAGCTGACATCACCAGTGATGATACTGTGTGGGTGTCAGGCACCCCTGACCTGATACGGTTTAATGAGAAGGACATGTCTCCTCTGTGGTCTTCCTTCCAAAAATTCTTAACCTCAGGATAATTATGAGAAGAATGTTTAACAGACCCACACTGAAGTACATTCTACAAAATATCTGACCAGTACTGCTCCAAACTGCCAAGGTCAGAAAAATAATTAAAGTCTGAGAAATTGTCAGAGTCCAGAAGAAACTAAGAAGACGTGACAACTAAATGTAGTGTGGTGCCTTGGACTGATTCTTGGATTAGTGGGAAAACTAGTGAAAGCAAAATATGACTGGAGATTCATTACTGGTAATGTGCCAATGTCAACTTTGATTAATGTACTATGATAATGTATAACCGGAACAAAAGGGGAAATTGGGTGAAGGATATAGGGAGGTGTTGAATATAAATATGAAAAGTACATGGAAAGTATTCCAAAATAAAAAATGTATTAAAAATACAATGGAATTCTCACAACCCTGTCACCTAAGTCCCATGATGAAACTGAGATAGAATAGATGAGTCTGTTTTCTCAATTGGATATGGTTCCACATATTTCTTGGATGTAAACAATTCATTGTAATGAGTATAATTCTCGTGCTTGAAGATAAATAATTTTTGGTAAGTCTTGTTCTCCCCAGACTGCACAAGCCAATCACTTCATCAGACACTTTAACAGAGAAATAGTAATTCATTCCCCAAATGGCGGAAAAGCTGCCTGATGGATGTACAAAAGGATGGTATAGAATACACAAAACCACAAATGATATTATTCTCTATCAGTAATCTTTTCAAACCTCTCTATCAATATCTTTTAAGAGTATTGTTGCCAACTTGATTTTCATTTTATTAATAGGCTTTAAAATTTAACTCCACATAACATGATTCCACCATAGGCAGTTTTCTTTATAATTTTTTAAGATGTCTAAATATGCACTAATGATCCATAAAAGAAAAGCAATAACCACACTGTTTGATTTTAGTGTCAAATCCAGATTCCTTTTTCTGGCCAAAGAAACAAGTGACAGGCTCAAGTTAAACTCAGGCGATCTCCCTCCCATTCATCCTGGCAAGAGTGAACTGTGGATTTGGAAGTGGCTTCCTCCACCATAGGGCCCACGTTCTCATTGGCTACACTGGTCACTCATTAGTCACCTCTCCTCCACCAGTACAGGCTGAGGGGCTGGATTAACAGTGCCAGTAGTTGGGTGGCAGTGAGCAACCAAGGAAACTAAGTCTGTGTAAGCCCTTTGCTATTATGGTATAACAAGAATTATCAGGAATACTTTTCTCATTCCTAGTACACACCCTGAGGGCCCCACAGAAGAGTGGCAAAATCTGCAGAGACAGTGCTCCACATCACAGTGACTGGGTTCCTCATCTGAATCCCCACTAGAATAAACTTTTCAAGGACATTGTCCATCTCTGTCCCCAACAGCCTGGCAGATGCAGACAACAATAGATAAAAGTTTGAGAGACTGAAATGAAGCTCGTGAGATTTATCACTTCTCTGAGACAAATTCTCTGCAGCTGGTCGCTTCCTGCCTGGAGTAAAACACTCCTCATGGTCAGGATTAATGAGACCCAGGAGAGCCAGGTGACAAGACATCCAGATCTGCAAAGAACAAGAGTCAGGAGCTGGGCAGTTCTGGCCCTCACTCCCACTCCCACGTTTAAACCCATCTGAAATTCTGTATTTTCCTGGTTGTGAAATGTTCAATAAACAGATTACCTATGTAACTTTTCTGTTATTCCTTCTCTACATAAAGGCTGATGTATCATCTGCCTTCAAAAATAAGTTCTTGGTGGAGACCTGGTTTTAGTTAGATGATAGAAGCAGTTAATGAGAAAACAATGAAATGCTTTTCCTGTTTGTTGGCAAATCCTGTATAATACCTACATATGCACCTGCCAAATATTAACAGTTGGTTATGAAAGAGGTAAATAGGAACCAAGGGACAGAATGGCTTGGGTCTGCAGCAAGCTGTGGTCAAGGTGTCTGTGGAGGAAAGTTATTTGGATGACTCAGGCCAGGAAATGCTTTTTCCTCCAAATGCCCAGCTAATTGCACTTTTCTCTACTCTGGAGACAAAGCCCCTGGATTCTTAATAAATGTCAAGCAATACCAGAGTAATAATCATATTTCCAGCAATAATGACAAACAACTGGTGCTCAGAGTGTGTGAAGAGGGACCAGATCACCACAGTGCAATTCATCTCTTGTTAAATTCACTCACATATTAATTTCTGAGATGAATGGAGATTTCTAATTTGTCTTTTTTGAACTGTGATGTTTTTATTAAATTCAATCATCATGAGTACGTGGAGACTGACTACCTTAAAAAAAAAATACTCCTGTGTAGCAAAAGACAAAAGCTTTGGAATTGCGGGCACCAGGTCTTTTCAAGGAAGCCACCTTCCCTTTTTTTGTCTCTTCCTTGGGCATCAGAGCCTCTGTGAGACTCAGACAGATGGGAAGCATCAGCACGCTGACCTTTCCTGAACTCTGCCAGGTCTTTGCAAATTTCTGTCATCTTCATCCTCAGAGGTGAGGCTCATGGAGACCCAAATCTTCTTGGGCAGGAGCAGAAGCTTAGGAATTGTGAGTGACTTACGGTCTGAGTGAGAGATGAATGTGAGAATCTACCCTGGGAGACTGCAACCCATGGAAACACTTTCCCCCTGAACACATACTGAAATTGAGGTTGCTGTTACTAACTGAATTATGTTCCCCCCAAATCCATATGTTGATGCCCTGAGTCCTAGTACCTCAGAGTGTGACTATACTTTAGAGATAGAGTATTTAAAAAGGTAATTGAACCAAAGGCTTTTAGAGTAGCACTTCTCCAATCTGGACAGTGTCCTCCTAAGAAAAGGAGGAGTTCCCAGGGGTGCTCTCAAGGAGAAGAAGGCCATTTACAAGTCAAGGAGCAAGGCCTCAGGAGAAACCAAACCTGCAGACAGACACCTTGATCT